>NC_133143.1:30938999-31254833 GCF_048418815.1 Hemitrygon akajei
TTTTGTTTAATATGTAGGCAATAAAGAGGTGACCAGATTGAAGCTTGAATAACTATCATGAAATGGGAATTTGAGTGTCACTTTAAACAACACCTAAAATTGAAGTTGTGTTTACTCCCAAATGGCTGGTCACTGTTCATTGAAGTGCTGATCAACAAAATTGCATTTAGCCTCTTTAGTTAGTGGATATAGGACTTTAAAATGCCATTTGTTTAAAAAGGTTTTGCACAGTTGTTCCCAGTGTCAGCTTCAATCCTCCAACCAATGTGCTGTCCTATGGTAAACTACCGATTTGCGTTCAAGGCACAATCTGACCAACTCTCCATTGCCTAAATATTCAGCAAAAAAAAATGGGCAGAAATCTCCATAGTCATGCAGTATTTCAAACTCAGACAAGAGAAAATCTGCAAATGCTGGAAATCCAAGGAACACACACAAAATGCTAGAGGAACTCAGCAAGCCAGGCATCATCTATGGAAAAGAGTACAATTGAAGTTTCAGGCGAGACCTTCAGCAGTGTTTCCAGCTGCTCTACAAGCAATGAAGTATAGTTACTGATGTAGTTTAAGGGATAAAACAAATAACTTTCACACAGCAAAGCCCCACAACAGCAATTTCAGTTGGCAATATTCAACTCAGTGGCTTTCGGACCCCATTTTCCCTCAGTTGTACGTCTTTAAGTATGAATCACTATGTAAGAATCCATTCCCAGATATGCCCTGATCTCATCCTGTTGTGATTAATCTTCATCCTAACCAGATTGTGACTGTCTTGGGGAGTAAAGTAGTAATATTATCACAGTAGATGCTTGTGCCATTCAGGTTGGGAACCATTACTCAAAAACAAGAAGGAAGAAGCGCCAAGATTGAATAAACTTTATACACATTCAAAGGATAGGATTCAGTTGAAGATCAGGAATGTTTTAGGTGAATATGCAGACAGATTATTCATGGAAATTAATAATAAAAAACATGGCAGCTAGCCAGACCATATATTTCAAATGTTATAAAACTAAAATACAAATACTTCTGAAGAAGACAAAAGCTAATATTTTGTATTTACATTGCATAACAGAAACACCTTTATGACTTGAAAGTCACTTTCATTGACCTATTAAATAAATAATGCTTTCTGCCTTGTGAGTTTACATAACACAGAATAAAATGACTGAACTTCTGTATGTGTCAGCAGCAATAACAAATAACAATTCAGTGTGCAGCATTTTGAGAGAACCTTGAAAATCAATGAAAATGAAGGATATATATATATATACAAGAAACAGCATGCCATTTCACATTGTATTACACTTCATAAAACAGCTCAAACATAATCTATACATTTGTCAACAACAGAACTATTGTTACCAGAATTGCAAATCGTGATGAGAAGGCATACAGGTGTAAGATAAATCAGTTAGTCGGGTGGTGTTGCAG
The DNA here is from genome assembly GCF_048418815.1 of Hemitrygon akajei. Taxonomy (NCBI): domain Eukaryota; kingdom Metazoa; phylum Chordata; class Chondrichthyes; order Myliobatiformes; family Dasyatidae; genus Hemitrygon; species Hemitrygon akajei. The sequence continues at coordinate 30,940,433 of NC_133143.1, forward strand.
CAACAACTTTGCTCTCAGCATTGGTAGGACCAAGGAATTGATTGTGGACTTCAGGAAGGGGAAGTTGAGGGAACATGCATCACTTCTCATGAAGGGATCAGAAGTGGAAAGGGTGAGCAGTTTCAGCTTCCTGGGAGTATGAGGATCTACCCTGAGCCCAACATATTGATGCAATTACAAAGAAGGTACAACAGTGGATATATTTCATTCGGAGTTTGAAGAGAATTGGTATGTCACCAGACACTCACAAAATTTCTACAGATGTACCATGGAGAGTATTCTAATTGGTCGAATCACTGCTATGGAGGGGCATCCGCACAGTATTGGAGAAAGTTGTAAACTCAGCCAGCTCTATCATGGGCACAAGCCTCCCAGCATTGAGGATACTTTCAAAAGGCAATGCCTCATAAAGGGGGCATCCATCATTAAGGACCCCCCTCATATAAGGAGATATATGATAAGTATATATACTTATTGTAATATATAGTTTAAAATATATATAGCAATGTACTGCTGCTGCAAAACAACAAATTTCACGCCGTATGCCAGTGATGTTAAACCTGATTCTGGTTCTGATAAAATATCTCCACCAATGATGTCTGTCTTTCACAAGCAAAAAGTCATTTGACTGACCTCTGGGTGGATTATCAATCTACAAAAATGCACTAGTTATCAAAATTGCAGTTAGTTCCCTTGATTTATGGATTCAGTGCTGACCTGAGATTCTCAGATAAAGCTTTATTAGTATTATTCATAAGCAAGAAAAACAAACTTACAATCACAAATTATAAAGCAGATTGATAGCTAACCAGTCTTTGGAGTGTCTGAAATATGCAAACCAACTTAATTTCACTTTCCAATGAATGCCCAGTAAAAGACTCTAAACTGAATCAAGAAGAATATGTTGTGACTAATAACAGAAAGAAAATTGCTACATTTGGAAATATCATCATTGCATTCTGATACCTGGAACTTTGGGTGAGATGTGGAATCCTGTGGAAAATGACCTGGTCCATTTGGCCCATAAATGGGTGTAAAGCAGAAATTCTTTTCCTGATATTAAAGTTGTACAGTAAATACATCCTCCATTACTCACCCACTTTTTCTTCCCAGCTTTCCTTTCCTTTGTCTTCTCCTTTATTCCATTTACTCTATTTTCCTATACATCCACAACTTCTCTCATTTCCATTCCTATCTCACTTATCCTGACAATGCCCCCGTGTCAAGAATTCGTTAGGTCTCATTCCAGAGATATACAAAATAATGCAATGTACAAAACAGAGAAGCTGGTTACAGTCACAATGGAGATGAGACACTACTGCTTGTAAGAAAGGAAGACTGTTTAGAATTAGTGTTTTCTGAGGATAACCTCTGTTATAGTTTGGACAGGATGATTAACAACTTACAAGGACATACTTTTAAACAAGGCAATACAAAGATCTCTGCTCAAACAGAAGCCCACCAGCCAGAGAAGCAGATAGAGGGGGGGAACAGAACATCAGCACCTTATGTTCTGATAAATGGTAGAGAGATGCAGAACCAAAGAGTTATCTCCACTTGACACTTCAGGTGGAACATGAGTGGATAAGATGCCATGACCTCAGTAACAGAACAACGAGAAGTCATGGATATGCAGCATGAATGGAAAAGGAAAGAGACACTGATAGACTCTGCTCATCTAATCACCAGTGGCACATCACTTCAACATTGAGATAATTCACGTGATCTAGTATCTTCCAAGGGGGTAGAAAAATGAACAAGATTGACACCATGATCAATACCGAATTCCGATGTTCAATGACATGAAAAAGTGAGGAAATGAACAGATTTTGGCGGTGACTAGTATTTTATGGAAGCCTTCATCAATTTGCACTTCTTAGTTTTAAGTTTATAAAACAAGTGACATAGGCTTTAGAGGTTAACAAACTGCAGAAGTATAGAAAGCAGTTAAAAACTTGGTGGAGAGGGAGAAAGAAATGGAGAGATCAACAAGGTGAACAAAGTGACAATGAAACCAAGAGAAAAGTACAAAAATTGATTTTTGTATGGTATTGACAATGTTTCACACAGTAGGATCATCCTGAAAATTAGGATATTTTGAATCCATGGTGACTTGATTGATTGGATCAAAATTGGTTTCCCCATGGAAGACAGAGTGTAATGGTGCATGGGTCTTTTCCCAAATGGAAGTCTGTAACTAGTGGGGCTCTGCAGGGACTGCTGTTGTTTGTCCTGTTGTAGGGTGAGTAAGTTGGCAGATGATACAAAGATTGGTGGCATAGTGGACCACATAAAAATTGCCAAAGGATACTGCAGGATAAACATCAGTTGGAGATACAGGCAGAGAAGTGGTGGATAGAGCTTAGTCTGAGCAAGTATGAGGTGCTGAACATTGGGATATCAAAAATAGAGAGTACATATCTAATGGTAGAATCCATAACAGTGTTGAACTGAGTTCCAGATTTGTATTTCCCTAAAAGTAGTCATACAGTTTGATAGGGTGGTAGAGAATCCATAAGGCATGCTTGTTTTTATTAGCTGAGGTATTTGCACAATTCTATACAGTTTTTTTTAATACAGTTTTATACAATTCTAGTTAGAACACATTTAAACTATTGTTGCAACACACACAAAATGCTGGTGAAACACAGCAGGCCAGGCAGCATCTATAAGGAGAAACACTGTCGAAGTTTTGGGCCGAGACCCTTCATCAGGATACTTCATATGTCCTTGTAAGTGTTCCACCAGCATTTTGTGTGTGTTGCTTGAATTTCCAGCATCTGCAGATTTCCTCGTGTTTGCTTTTAAACTATTGTTGTCAGTTTTGTAACCTCATTATAGAAGAAACGTGGAAGCTTTGGGGATGGTGCAGAGAATGTTTTCCAGGATGATTCCTGGTTTGGAGAACATTTGCTCCAAGGAGAGACTGGACAAGCCGAAGCTGTTTCCTCTAGACTGACGGAGGCTGAAGTAAGACTTAATAGAAGTTTATAAACTTATTCTTGGATGAATATAGTAAATATCTGGGGAAGAGTGATTATCTTAATAAAGAATCATTAATTTAATCAGTTTGGCACAACATTGTGGGGGCTTGTCCTGTGCTGAACTTATCTATGCAAATCACCTAAACCCCACTGAAGTAAAATATCCTGGACACATAATCACAGAGGTTACAGGACAAATACCATAAGCAGCACAGCAAAACAGATCAGTATGGCAAACATCTTGGAAGAGCAAACAAACAAGCAAGCCCAACACTAACAGAGAATGCATCTGTCCACGGCGAGCAAGAAACTGTCCATAAAATGATCCAATTTATTAGTGGCAAGCAAGAGATACCAACAAATACATGGTCTAATTTATTTCTGATACATCTACTAACAACAGTGACGGATCAAGAAAATCACTTAACTAGACATTTCAAAGAACCACTAAACTGGGAGCCCCCTAAGGAAAAAGTGTACACTTGGCATGCATTAGATGATTTACTGCAGACATCCCAATAAAGGAAGCATACATCCAAGCCACTGAACTGTTTGAAAGAGGAAAACTCTTGGCAAGCATAACTTGAATGCAGAATTGTTCCAAGATAAATTTTCAGTCAGCATCAACCATCTTGCCGCTGGTGTTCACATCAGTCTGCTCAGAATGGAGAAGGTAACACCATATGATAATATTTACATGCCCAGCTTGTGGTGCATTTATGGGTATATGCAGACACTTTTCATATAATCAACACTTCAATATTTCTAATCCAACTTTACATGTTATGTTGATTGCAGAGAGCTCAATTTTAACATCAAACAGGAATTCATCTGCTGTAAATCACGTCTGTAATCCACCTTATTGCCAATGATGGAGTGTATTGCCAAGGAACATTAAACTGACACTCATCTCTTTCATTGTATAACTTCCCTTTTCAAATGATTTAACTCTGCTGTCACATACCCAACACAACATACAAAAAGCACCTACCAGTGTCTAACAGTAAAACATTCATATAGTTGGGCAGTTCCCATCAGAATTGATGGTGGAACAGGCCAGGATATTCAATTTATTTGATTAAATTGCATACAGTCTAACAGATAAAGCAGATGAACTTAGGGCATGGATAGGAACATGGGAACATGGGATTAAAATATTATAGCTATTATGGAAACATGGCTAAGGGATGTGCAAAAGTGGCAGCTTAATATTCTGGCATGCAAGTGCTTTAGGTGAGATAGAGGTGGAGGAAAGAGACCTGGGGACTTCCTTTTTTGATTAAGGGGAACATCACATCAGTAAGTTGTTAAAGACGACATTATGGGAGGATTATTTGCAAGGCTATATGGGTGGAACTGAGAAATAAGAAGAGGGGTCATACAACAGGCACCAAGTAGGACTCAGGAATTAGAAAGACAAATATGCACGTTGTAAGAATAATATTGTCGTCATCAAAGGAGATTCTAACTATTCTGATATTGACAGCATTTGCCTTAGTGTTAAAGGTCTAGACTGAGTACATATTCAATATGTTCAGGAAAGCTTCCTCGTGCAGTATATAGATGGTCCTTCCAGGGTGGGGCAAAGCTTGATCAACTCCTGGGAAATAAGAACCTGAGGGGGAAATTTTTTTAAAAAGCAGGTGGTAGATATATGGAATCAGCTGCCAGAGGAAGTGGTTGAGATAAATACATTAGATACATTTAAAATGTGGACAGTTATATGGATGACAAAAGTTTAGAAGAATATGGGCCAAGTGCTGGGAAATGGGATTAGTTTGAATATACGTTTTGGTAGGCATCGACATGTATGGGCCAAATTGCATTTTTCTGTGAGTTTATATCTGGAACAAAATCATCATAATACAATTCTAAAATTGTATTGTCATCCTTCATGATCTGGCCTACATGTCTTCAGATCACATTTCATGTTGTCGAGTCTTGCATATCTTCTAAAATAGTCTAGTATTCAGTTCCATTTCATTCAGTTCTACCATTACGTCTACACTCAAATGAAGGAATAAAACTGAGTGTTTTACCTGCTGTTGATCTTGGCACTGAATTTGAACACAACAGGTCACTCATACCTGAGTAGTTGCATGCCTTCAAATTGATCATGGGCAAGGGAACTTCCTCCTGATGACCACATACCATTCTACCGCAACTGATGAATTAGTGCTCCTCCACAAGGAACGCGCTAGGTAGAAGCACTAATGGTAGTGAGAGCATATAATATACACTGGGGTCCGTCATTAAAACTGGCTTGGTAGCACCATTTCAGGCCTAGCTGACTAAATCCTCAAGGACATTGCTGGCCTACAGAAAGGTAAGGCAACACAGGGGATAGGGCAGCTGACTACAGTGCTGTGGATCATCATCACCATTTGTAAACTTGTGACCTGGCATATTCTTCACCATGCCATGATTATCAAACTAAAGAATCAACTCTGGTGCAATAAAGAGTGCAGAAGAACAAGCCAAATCAAATCAAATTCAAAATCAAATTCAAGTTTAATTAACATTCAACCATACATGAATGCAGCTTAACAAAACAGTGTTCCTCTGGGGCCAAGATGCAAAAATCACACAGCACATTCAAAATAGTGAGCACACACACCGTCATGCAAAAATAAATACAACTGTAGCACCAAGCTCACCTAAAAATGGTGAACTGCCAGCCTAGCGAAGCTATATTACAGGATGTTACACAAGATTAAAAGCAAAAACGACATACAATATTCTGAGTTAAGCTATCTCACCATCATCAGATCAGCTTAAAGCTCAGCAGCCTTGCAATATCTTACCACGAATGGCAGTAGATAATTCACTGCTACAGGGACGAGGCACTTCCAAAAACACCCATACTCAATAATAGTCAGGCCCAGCATGTGAGTGTTAAGGCCTGATCGCTATAACCATGTTCAATTAAAAGTACCAAATAGATGACACTGCCATCACAGGGCACCTCAGGAAGAAATTGAACTGAATCATCTGCTTAGCATTTGACCAGAAAACCCCGGTAAAACTGAAGCCAATGTGCATCAAATAGAAAGCAAACCAGAGATTGGTGTCACACCTTGCACAAGGAATATGGTTGTAATTTTCAGAGGGCAATCATCCAAGATGAAAAACATCACTGCAGAAGTTCTAGGACTAACCATCCACAGCTGCTTTATCAAAAATCTTCCTTCCATTATAAGAACAAATTTGAGGATATTTGCATCATAGTTTTGGGCCCCTCATCTTTGAAAAGATGTGCTGGCATTGGCAAGGGTCCACAGGAGCTTCACAAGGATGATTCCAGGAATGAAAGGGTTATCATATGAGGACCGTTTGATAGCTCTGGGTCTGTACTCGCTGGAATTCAGAAGGATGAGGGAGGATCTCACTGAAACCTTTCGAATGTTGATAGGCCTAGACAGAGATACAGAAAGGATTTTTCCATGATTGGGAGAGTCTAGGACAAAAGGGCACAGCCTCAGGATAGAAGGGGTACCCTTTAAAAACAGATGTGGAAAAATTTCTTTAGCCAAAGGGTGGTGAATTTGTGGAATTTGTTGCAGCTGTGGAGGCCAGGTTGTTGGGTGTATTTAAGGCAGAGATTGATAGGTTCTTGATTGGACATGGCATCAAAGGTTACGGGGAGAAGACCGGGAACTGGATTTGAGGAGAAGAAAAAAGGATCAGCCATGACTGAACAGCAGAGCAGACTTGATGGGCCAGATGGCCTAATTCTGCTTCTATGTCTTATGTCCTAAATAATAACTATCTCCAACAAGAGTCAAACTGCATATACAACACGGAAACAGGTCCTTTGGCCTAGCTTTTCAATGCCAGCCAATATGGCTACCTGAGCTGGTCTCACTTACCTTTGTTTGACCCATATCCCTCTAAATATCTATCCATGTACTTGTCCAAATGTCTTTCAAATATTGCAATTGAATTTGTCTTTCCAGTTTCCTCTGACAATTCATTCCATATTCCCACAACCCCATGATGAAAAAATTACCATTCAAGTCCCTTTTAAATCTTTACCCTCCCATCTTAAATCTAGGTCCTCTAGTTTTAGACTCCCCTACCCTGGGGGAAAAAACTGTGACCACTCACCTAATGATTTTATATACCTCTATAATCTCACCCCAGCAGCCTCCAATGCTCTCAGGCATGAAGTCCCATCAAATCCAGCTTCTCCGTATAACTCAAGTCATCCAGCTCATCCTCGTGAATCCTTTCTGCACACTTTCTGACTTAATGACATCCTTCGTATACCTGGACCATTTGAACTGCACACAATACTCTAAGTGGAGTTTCATAGATAACGTATACATTTGTGACAGGATATCCAACTCCAGGACTCAGTTCCCTGACTGATAAAGGCCGGCCTTTGTCACTGCCCTGTCTGGTTGTGTCACTGTTTTGAGAAAACCCTCGGTCTCTTTATTCCACATGTTCCAGGGCACTACCATTTACTGCCCAAATTCTGCCCTGGTTTAAGTTAACAAAATACAACACCTCACACTTGTCCAAGTTAAGCTCCATCTGCTATTCCTTGGCCCTCTTCCCCAGTTCATCCTGACCCTGTTGTAATCTCAGAACACCTCAACATTCAACGATATTACAATCATCATCAATGCTCTGGGGTTCAACACTGACTTGAAACTTAACTGGACCAAACAAATAAAGAATGTGGCTAAAATAGGAGGTCAGACACAGTGTATCCTGTATCATGTCACTCAATTGCTAATACTCCAAGGCCTTCCTGCCATCAACAGGCATAGTCAAGTGCATTATAGACTGCTGTTTACCCGGATCAGTGAACTGCTAGCACACATCAAGAAGACTGACACTGGCACTCCACCTACCGCATGAGTATCGTGGTTCCAATAGATACCACCTATAAAATGTACCGCAAGTACTCATTGCACACTGCTTTGATAGCACTGATTAAACAATGGTCCCTATTACCATGAATAACAAGGACAGCAAATGCACAGGAACACTAGTATCTACAGATTACTCCAAAACACGTACCATCCTGACTTGAGGGCAAGTTGACTCATTGTCAGCCCTTTTGTCACAAGGCCCAAATCCTGGAATTTTCATTAACTGCACATGGGCAACAGCAACTCAGGAAGGCTGCTCATAATAGTCTGAAGATGAGCTGGGAGATAGCAGGGAACATTAGTAGATTTATCAGTTCCTCATAAAGTCACTGTGAAACAATGATTAAATAAAAGGAACTACCAAAGAATAAGATTTAATCAGAAATATGAATGTTATGCTCCAGTCAAACTGCACCATGCTCATTAAGTAAAAATATTCTCAGTGGTACACAGGTGCAAAAAAGGTAATCCTCACCAACAGAAGACTGAGCTGAGGAAAGACAAGAGGAAGAGAGGTGAGCATTGCCCTGAAATATTTCTGTCTCCGTATCTGCTGAATAGTTCCAGCATATTGCCTTTATAGCTCAAGAAAAGCCTTTCTGCTTGAAAGGCTTCGATGAGGAGTTTATTAAAAAAATCAATAATGTTAACAAATTATTTTTGATTTAAATGCCATCTAATGAAGAGAGGGGAGTGGGGGTAAAGGGTTGAGGATGGGTGAGTGGTTTGGGCAAGGAGGGGAGGTGGGAGAGGAGTTTGGGCAGGGGAAGGGGTTGTTGACATGATGGGGAAAGGGAGTGAGCAGGGATGGGGTGGAGTGATCTGGGACAGGAGATGGGGTATTGGGATGGAGATAATGGGAGTGGGAATGTTAGAAGAGGAATGATGGGGTGAGGATGGGGAGGGGTTGGCAGTATAGTAGGATGATGGGGGTTGGTTGGGGGTTATGAGGGAGGCGAAAGGGTTGATGGGGCAAGGTGGATGGGGCTGATGGGGGCAAGCGATTATAATAAACCCTCCACCATTACACTCTTATTACCAAGACAATTTGGATTCAGTTGACTAGCCCACCTGAGACACCAAGGTCTCTAACCTTTTGTAGCAGCCCTTCATGTGAGGTCTGGTAAGTCATTAGTGAAGTATCAGTTAAAATATCTAATACTCCTTGAATTTCAGCAATCAAACTGAATTATCAGACGAGAAAACCCTTTTCTCTTGAGTGCATACAGATGAAAAGTATTCATTAAGACTTTTCATAAACACAGGGAATCTGTAGGTGCTAGAAATCTTGGAAATCAAAATGCTGGAGAAACTCAGCAGGTCAGGTAGCATCTATGGAGAGGAGAAAGCAACAAACTTCACAACATATGCTAGTAGTATTACAGCCGATTCTGATAAAAGTTGACATTTCGGACTTGAACATCGTCCTTTATCCTCCATCCATAGATAATGCCTGAACTGTTGAGCTCCTCCAAAACTTAGTGTGTGCTCCATGCAGACTTTTCCTTTGCTTTCTATCCCTCTCTTCCCATTCCCCCTTTATTAGATAATCTCCGTTACCTCCCCTCTCATCTCGACTATTCCTCATCTTCTCCATCCACCCAAACTCCTCCCATTCCCTCTCACTCCTTCACCCCTCTTACTCTAACCCTCTTCCCTCCACCCCCATCCCGCTCTTCCACAACCTCCCTCTCGCTTATCCTCTTTCCCCTCTCCCTCATCTATCCCGACCCTCAGCCCACTCTCTCCACCCATCCCCTCCCCCGATCCCTCTTCTTCCTCGGCCTACCTCTCAACCCGTTCACCTTCACCCTGACCCTGACCCTTCCCCTTTCCCTCCCCGCCTCCATTGCTTCGCCCGTCAGCCTCAGGCCCCACACTGCGGACGAGCGGCCGTCCACGTCCTCGCTTTACGTCGCGGCGGCGGCGGCGGCGGCGGCGGCTCTCCCGCCCACTCGGCGCTTGACGCCGTGGCCGTCCCGAGGGAGAGGCGAAGGGGGCAGCTCTGCGCATGCCCGGCTGGCGCCCCTGGGTCGCTGTGTTTGTGGAGCCACGTTGCCACTTTGTAGCAGAGCGACCGAGTGTGGAGCAGCGAGGGGGCGAGGATGTCTTCCCCACCCAAGGAGAAGGTGGAAACCAAAGCGGGCCACCCTCCTGCTGGTATGTATACACCTTGTTCCCACAATGACGATTCGCAGCACCATGTAATTGGTTTGCTTTCTTTCGAATACTGGCCGCAAAGTTGGTTTAACGTTGGAAATAAATCACTTCTGGGAGTATTGCATATGCTGTTCAAGTGACGCAATCGTGCAGACCAGTTTATGGGATTTAGCATCAAGGTTCCGACTTCAGCATTTATTCCACTGTGGGGGTTCTAATGCATTTGGTGACTGATATTTTGTTCTTAAGAAAGGATTTGCATTTCGATTTCTGCTATCACTGGGTAGATATGTCTGATCTGGAGACAGGGCAAAGATCAAGTGGAGAAAAGTGATAAATGTTCTTTATGTCAATTAGGTTTGAAATTATCTCTTCAAATTTAAATCTTGTATTTCCAAATTGATTTAAGTTTTAAATGGCAACAAGTGTCAGAGTAAGACTTCTATAAAATCATGAAAAAACGTTTAATGGACAAGAGATATACATCAGTTCTGACAGCGTTCATAGAGAGAGAGAGAGAGAGAAAGCAAGTTAGCGTTTCAGATCAGGATATTCTGTTGTTATACCATTTAGTGTTGCATAGATGATGAAGATATGCAAATGAGGAGAATGCTGGCACTAGGAAATATAAACTCGAGATCTATAAGGCCTCTTTACTCTGTCATTCCAACAGCCACAGCTTGGCAACTTAAAAATGGGAGGTTTGTTTACTTTTTGTCTATAACCCAGACCATGTTCATATGTTGTCATCGATTCCATGAGCGTTTTTTTTCTTGTGCATTAACCTTTAACATGGCACCATATTGTATGTGGAATTCCAAGAGACATTCACTATGATCGTGTTATTCTTTATCCACCATGATTCTCTTTCAATTGCCGGACCCGTAGGTAAGGTTGATGAATCTGTAGCCCCATACTTTCTCACCGCTTGCTCAAATTTGAGTGGTGCATTTGTTATTTTCCAACTTGCTGGCTTGGACCTTGATCTTTCCAGATTGAGGAAAATTCGGAAGATCAGAATTAAATTTATTATTACTGCCATATGCTGTGTAATTTGTTGTTTTGCAGCAGTAGTGCAGTGCAAGACATTAAAATCCTAAAGATGCAAACATTTGTGGGGTTGTGGCCAGGGTTAATTGAGGTGCACCTTGGGATAGTGGCAGGGGGGTGCCTCTTTGGACATCAGGATTAGGTTTGTGTGTGGGGCTGGGAGAGATGACGTCATGGAGTTCAGTGTTGTGAGGCAAGTTGGGCTGTGGCGGATAGGGTAGTGGAGCACATTTAGACGGAGACATAACGTAAAGATTTTTACTATGTATGTGAAGGATGTAAGTAATAAAGTCAATTCAATTCAAATAGTGCAAAAGACAAATAAAGGGATGGTTTTCATAGGTCCGTGGACTGTTCAGAAATCTGATGGCAGAGGGAAAGAATTTGTTCTTAAAATGTTAAATTTGGGTCTATAGGCTTCTGTACTTCCTCCCCAGTGGTAGAAATGCAAAGGGGATATATTCCAGATGGTGAAGGTCTTTAACGATGGATGCCTCCTCCTCGAAGAATGACCGCCTGAATTCATCAATATTGAAAGGCATATATCGGGGCAGACAACAAATTCAGGTTAATCACTTTTATCAGAATTGCTGAGTGTTTTCCAGCATTGTCTTATTTTAAACCATCTAGCCACTTGCCGCCTTAGATCAAGAATGAGGGTGTGTAAAATTCAGATCCCTTTTCGAGCGGGAATCTCCCTATCTCTGTTACTTTGAACTCCTGGGATTTCATTTACTGTTGGAAAAGAGGAAGTACAGTTTCTCAGTTGAGGTTGACGTAATTTACCTGTTAACGATGGTTTAATGGCTCATATCGTCTCATGATCTGTCACTTTGTATATGTTGTCAATCCCAGAAATGACACTGACACTTGTAATGGAGCTCCACTATCAAACAGACTGAAGAAAAATTGCCAACGATTTCAAAGTGACACTTAAAAATTAGGAAAAATCACTGAAAATTTCAGAGGTATCAATTCCTACTATTGGGTTTGCACCTTGATGGTAGGTTCAACTTTCGTTTTCATCAGCAAGCTGCTAGTTATCTGCATTTTTTGCCTGATGAATGACTGCATTATCTGGCTTTGCTGCCTCTAGAACCTCGATGACTCCTGACTGAATTTTTCACCAGAAACAGGAGTGAAGTAAGAAAAAGGATGGGCAATTAAGAGGAAGGAATTATCAGAATCAGAATCAGACTTTAATCGCCAAGTACCTATGCACATGCAAGGAATTTACTTCCGGCAGATGTTGTCTCTCTGCTCATAACAATAATAATGATAAATATAAATGAAAATATAAATTATACATACAGGTAGTGCAATCCAAGTAATAGTTAGCTGACAGTTAACCGGCAGTTAACTGTTCAGCAAAGTGACCGCAGTAGGGAAAAAACTTCTCCAGTGCCTATTAGTCTTAGTCTGGAGGGATCTGAAGTGCCTACCAGACGGAAGCAGATCAAACAGTCCGTGCGCAGGATGGGAGGAGTCCTTTATGATGTTCCCCGCCCTCTTCAACCTGGAAGAGTACAGGTCCACAATAGAGGGCAGGGAGGCTCCAATAATGCGCTCGGCAGTCCTCACTGTGCGCTGTAGTCTGGTTCTATCCTGCTTGGTGGCGGCTCCAAACCACATGTTTGTATGGGATGTGATTTGCAACTTAAGTTTACTGCCATCCTTCATTTTACAGTCTTTTATTTTAAAATGCAACATCTTAATGTAAGCACAGTTTGTAAGTCCATGGCCTAATTTAATTTTTCTTTTAATCCTCTATTGGCAAATCATTAGATTTTTACCCTTGAATGTAAATGATCAGAGATGAAGCTTGTACATCTTACCCCAAGTTTTGCAGCGATTAAAAGATATGTAATTATTTAGAACACACACACACACACACACACACACACACACACACACACACACACACACACACACACACACACACACACACACACACACACACACACACACACACACACTCACTCACTCACTCACTCACTCACTCACACAATCAATCAATGCTGGAGGAACTCAGTAGGCCAAACTCAACATTCCTCCAGCATTTTGCGTCTGCTGCTCGGATTTCCAGCGTCTGCAGATTCTCTCTGGTTTGTAATTACGTATTTAGAAATCTCTATTTTGCATTCAGGGTTTGGACTTGATGAATGATTAATTTCTCAGATCATTTAAGCAATTGAATGTCTAAATATGCATTGTTCAATGCATAAATATGTGATATATTTATGTCCAGACATCATCATTGTAACTGAATAGCATTGTGTTTCCTAATAATTGAAGATATATGACTGGGTTTGTGCTGAAATTTTATTTCTTTTTATCAAGGTCCTATGGTCTGTTATCTTACCTTGTACATTTTTTTTCCTTTTTTCCCCCTCATCTTATATCTTGCAGTTTAAATATTTTGTCTGCAACTTTGAGCCAAACTGGCACTGCAAGTAAGTTGGAGCAAACATATCCTGTAGATCAGGCATGCAACATTAGGAACGAACTTCCACTGACTTTGCCTGTCGGTTTCCTGCCCTTGGAACATGTTCATTCATGCAGCGTGCCTCGAGGTGCTGACGCACCTTGGGAGCCTAGCGAAAGACATGGACTATACAGGCGCAAAATTCAGGTACTCAACTGCCCTTGACATCTATCTCATACTCCTTGATACTGAATGAGTAAAAGTGAAAAACATTAAAATTACTGAATGAAGTTAAAATACGTGCACACATGCTTGCAGACTTTGGAAGATTGTTATTTAAGACTAAATATTTTAATTACCGTAGATTCCGGACTACAGAGCGCACCTGATTAAAAGCCGCTGGCTCTAATTTTAGAAATAAAATCAATTTTTTACTTGTACAGGCCGCACCGGATTTTCGGCCGCAGGTGTCCCACGTTGTAATATGAGATATATTCACACAGAAAGATATTACACGTGAGGATTTTTTAACTTTTAATTAAATCCATATGGTAACATAAACAAATACATATTGCAAATGCTTTTTTTCGAACCGTGCCTGTAAAGCGGCTACTTTTAAATATACGTTGCGTATACTTCTTTACTGAACAACATTCCAATATCTCCTAACGACTGGTAAAAAATATATATACTGCAGCCTACCAGGAAAAGTTATTGATCGCCTTTAACTTAAAAGCAGCGTTTTCGCTCCGCCGCTCGCCCCCCTCCTTCCCGTTTATCGCAAACCGGTATCCCACAAGACGCGGCGAAACCGGGTGTGACGTCATCGCATCCCGCGATGTAGTACAGAAAACAAATATAGTTAAAACAGTTCTAACTTTAACTAACAAATGAATTACTAAGCGAAAATATTATAAACTAAATAACTGCCATAAAGGCAGCACAATGCTTTTCTTCGAGTGTTTTCCATGTTGATGAGGGTGAGTACAAATGACTGATTTACAATAATTTAATTGTGAAAGTGCGCTTGATTTATCGTACAATTTCATTGGACCTCTGTGAACTACTCATCAATTTTATTGGTCTACTGTTACGAGGCAAAATGTTTTTGGCGGCATGAAAAAAAACCATGTATTAGCCGCACCGTATTAAAGGCCGCAGAGTTCAAAACTGTTCAAAATGTGGGAAAAAAGTAGCGGCTTAAAATCCGGAATCTACGGTAATAATTAAAATGAAATTAGCTTCTAATTACTCTCTCCTTGCTTCCCCTACCCTACCTGGCACTTCCAGTGTGTCAATTTACTTCCATCCCCCCCCCCCCAGTCTACCAATCATTTCGGAAACCTTTCTTACCATTCCCCATTGCAGCTCTCCTCTCCCAGTACTGATGCGAGGTTTTGACCTGAAGCGCCGACATTTTTTTCTTCCCACAGATGCTGTTCAACCCGCGGAGTACGTCCAGTAGATTGTTCCTCTGGATTCCGGCCTCTGTACTTCTGATTACTGTTTGGCAGCTTACTGCTTTCATTGGGCTGTTTGTTGGGTTCTTAAATTCTATTGCATTTCTTTATTTTCCTGCAAGAAAATGAATCCCAAGGTAGTATATGGTAACCTGTGCATACTTTGATAATAAATTGCTGTTGACTTTGACTTTGAGGAGATTCATGCTGTCCCTTTGGATTTAATACAGCAGACAAGCTCTTAAGATTTAATAGCAGATTTTGATTTCTGCTTAGAACTTGTGCCTAGCTAAGTGAGTAAAAGCCACCAGATCTGAGTGTTTCTCCCATCTTAACTGGGCCATTGGAGAAAGACATTTCAGTAAAAAATTGAAGTAGTTTCTTCAAACTTGGATTTTGTAATTTTTCTTAGTGTTGGAAAGAACTGTTACATTTGAATTTACTATGAATATTTGTCATGTGGTCAATTCATACCTTCCAATATAAAATATTGAAAAAATCATGTTTATTTTTAAAGAATTGCCAAGTACTGGAAAATGGAGGGTTGTGAAAATACACTTTACTATTTGGAAAGGAGTCACCATAATTGCAGCCTAAATTTTTAACAGAAAGTGTTATGCAAGTGGTAAGACAACTGTTCGTTCATTTTGCTGGCTTTGCTAATTGGTGAACCTTTAATGCTGTTCCCCCACATTTTATGAATCCTTGAATAGATAACAATTGCTCAATAATTGGATTGATTGAACTGCTCTTTCAGAGAAGGCAAACTGACCGCCCTGTGCTACATGTTTTGGAGAATCTCCAACATTTTTTTTACTGATGGCGTTTTAGTTACTCCATTTGTAAGGTGAGGTTTGAATTTACCTGAACAGTTATCATGCACAAAAAGACAGTGTATTCATCAAAATGTATAAAGATCCCTAGGGGCTTTAACAGTGTTGATGTGGAGAGGATATTTCCTCTTGAAGGGGCACGAAGGCAAAAGTTGAGACAAAATTCTTTCTTGTGGTGCTGCATGTCATTTGAACTCTCTTGAACAGGTGGAGGAAACTGATTCATCTTTCAATGATTCTAAAGTCAGTAATAGGTAGAATTTTGAAAACCACAGCAACATTATAGTCAGTAGAATGAAATGCGGAGTTGAAGTTACAATCAGATGAGCTATGAACTTGCATGATAGGACAGCTGATTGGGCTAACTGGTCTGTTAATGGGGTTCATATAAATGGGGTTTAACATCAGAACCTATCAAAGATTTGTGATTCAGAATCTGATTTTTAAAAATAATGAGAATTCAAAATCTACAGATAGTGGAAATCTACAGAAATGGTGCAAAAGTCATAGGCACATATAGATTGCTAGAGTGCTAAGACTTGCACAGTGCTGTATTTGTCAGTGTGGAGCAGAGCAGGTTAGTAAATCTGGTGGGAGGAAAGAATTTTGGGAATGGTGAGGTTGAAGCACTGCCGGAGGAGTGTGGGATTAGGTGGCAGAGTGCCAGGGCAGGGGTGGCACTGGTGCAGATACACCCAACTCTGAGACACCGCACAAGGTAATTTGATTCCAAACAATTGGTTTATTGATCATTACGGAATGTCTCTCTGGTGCTTCCTGCTCCCTGCCCTGTTCCCACTGTCAGTCTACAATAAGAGACCCATATCAGAATCAGGTATATCATCCGGTATGTCATGAAATTTGTTGTTTTTTGTGTCAGCAGTGCAGTGCAATACATAAAATTACTGCAGTACTGTGCAAAAGTTGTAGGCACCCTAACTATACTTATCTGCCCAAGACTTGTGCACAGTGCTGTAAAAAAACCACAAAATGCTGGAAATATTCAAGAGAAGTGTCTGCATATGTGGGAAGAGAAAGAGAGTCACTGCCTCAGGTCAGAGATGTTTCATCCGAATTGAAAAGGAGGCAAGCAAAACTGGGAAAGCTGCAGGTCGAGTGAGTGAAGGAAGGGGATGTCCCTGAAAGGATAAAAACCAGGGTGAAAATGAGGATAAACTGTGAATGAGGTTATTTGATCAATGGGATTTGAATGGGAACAGTGGGAGAATGAGAACACAGATGAACTTAAGAGTTGTGAAATGTAGTGCAGGACAGTAAGCCCAACAGGTCGAAGACTGCATGAGGTCTCCATTCCCAGAGGGGTTTTTAATAAAAAATGAAGAGAATCAAGAATGAGCTGGAATGGATGACTGATAGAGACCGAGAATTCAAATCACCCAAGTTGTAGAATTAAGTTACCGTATTTGGAAGGCTGCCATGTGGAGAACATATCCAGTGAGTCAGCCCAACACACGTTTGAGAAATAGCATCTGTCATCTGGGCAACCATTGTAGCTGTGGGGACCAACCATTGCTCTGAGCAGGAAATTTTTACGTGGCTGAAACCTGTTTGGCGCTTTAAATCTTTTTTATATAATACGCGCACTATGAATTTTTAAATTGAAAAATCACTTTTTATTAATTGAAGGTATAATGGAGTACAATTCAACAAAAAAAATCTTTTATTTTTTCAGAAACCTTTTCTTGCCTGTCTTTTTTATACAAATCCATTCATTGTCTGTAAACACAGTCCAGATTAATTTTGCATCCAGATGAAAGATACGTTTTAATCCTCACTAGATCATCCAAATGTTCCACTTCCAATCTGTTGCTGGTTTACATTTGATTGAAGTCATGAGACTGAATCAACACTCGCAGTCAGCTTGAAATGTTCCAGCGATGTCAACAACAATTGACAGTTCTTCAAATTCCTTGTTTCTGAGCACGTAGTTCAACATATCATTGATCATTTTAATTGATTAAACTTTATCAGAAATGACAAATTTGAAATCACAGTATTGCTGTGATATTTTTGAGGCAACACTTTCATCATAGTTCCTAATAGTAGGTGAGTGTTTTTTTTGTCTGCCGTACAACGTTCTGTTTTCCAAATTCTAAATGGGTTGCGTTTGCAATAGCAACAGGGTCAAAAGCTTGCCGTTGTCTTAATTCATCATCAGGAAATCTATTATCTAAGAGGTTACGCACATGTTGAATGAATCAAAGAATAGGCGTAGTATTGACGTCAGAACTTATTGACGCAAGTAGATCTTTTACTTTGTCACTCCAATAAACAGTATCACCAAGAAACTGTGACCGCAACTTCTTAATTTTTGCTTTTGCATACTGCGGTGGTTCAGTTGTATTGAGACAGTTTTTCTGAATTGTGGGCTGAATGGCCTGTTCCTGGGCTGTACTCTTCTATGTTTTATGAAGGAACTTAGAAAGAGATGTCAGATCTTCTTCTAAAACATCATTAAGGATAGTTAATGGTACTCGATATTGTAAATTTGTCAAAATCTTCAGGGGGTAGTTGCTGATGGATCGTCAAATTCATTAACTTACTGGATCAAAACTTCATAATTCCTCATTAAAACAGTAACAGTAAAATGACTTGACAGCCACCTTACTTTGTTTAGTGGTCTAAACAAAGACTGATTATGGAAAAACTAAAACAACACACACAAAATGCTGGTGGAACACAGCAGGCCCGGCAGCATCTATGAGGAGAAGCACTGTCGACGTTTCGGGCCAAGACCCTTCGTCAGGACTAACTGAAAGGAAAGACAGTAAGAGAATTGAAAGTAGTGGGGGGAAGGGGGAAATGCGAAATGATAGAAGACCGGAGGGGGTGGGATGAAGCTAAGAGCTGGAAAGGTGATTGGCGAAAGTGATAGAGCTGGAGAAGAGAAAGGATCATGGGACGGGAGGCCTCGGGAGAAAGAAAGGGGGGTGAAGCACCAGAGGGAGATGGAGAACAGGCAAACAACTAAATATGTCAGGGATGGGGTAAGAAGAGGAGGAGGGGCATTTACGGAAGTTAGAGAATTCAATGTTCATGCCATCAGGTTGGAGGTTACCCAGCCGGTATATAAGGTGTTGTTCCTCCAACCTGAGTGTGGATTCATCTTGACAGTAGAGGAGACCATGGATAGACATATCAGAATGGGAATGGGACGTGGAATTAAAATGTGTGGCCACTGGGAGATCCTGCTTTCTCTGGTGGACCGAGCGTAGGTGTTCAGCGAAACGGTCTCCCAGTCTGCGTCGGGTCTCACCAATATATAAAAGGCCACACCAGAAGCACCGGATGCAGTATACCACACCAGCCAACTCACAGGTGAAGTGTCACCTCACCTGGAAGGACTGTCTGGGGCCCTGAATGGTGGTGAGGGAGGAAGTGTAAGGGCAGGTGTAGCACTTGTTCCGTTTACAAGGATAAGTGCCAGGAGGGAGATCGGTGGGAAGGGATGGGGGTGGGACGGGACGAGTGGACTAGGGAGTGATCCCTGCGGAAAGCAGAAAGAGGGAGGGAGGGAGGGAAAGATGTGCTTCGTAGTAGGATCCCGTTGGAGGTGGCGGAAGTTATGGAGAATTATACGTTGGACCTGGAGGCTGGTGGGGTGGTAGGTGAGGACAAGGGGAACCCTATCCCGAGTGGGGTGGCAGGCGGATGGGGTGAGGGCAGATGTACGGGAAATGGGAGAGGTGCGTTTGAGAACAGAGTTGATGGTGGAAGAAGGGAAGCCCCTTTGTTAAAAAAAAGAAGACATCTTCGTCCTGGAATGAAAAGCCTCATCCTGAGAGCAAATGCGGCGGAGACGGAGGAATTGTGAGAAAGGGATAGCATTTTTGCAAGAGACAGTGTGGGAAGAGGAATAGTCCAGGTAGCTGTGTGAGTCTGTAGGCTTATAGTAGATATCAGTAGATAAGCTGTTCCAGAGATGGAGACAGAAAGATCAAGAAAGGGGAGGGAGGTGTCGAAAATGGACCAGGTAAATTTGAGGGCAGGGTGAAAGTTGGAGGCAAAGTTAATGAAGTCAACGAGCTCAGCATACGTGCAGGAGGCAGCGCCAATGTAGTCGTCGATGTAGCGAAGGAAAAGAGTGGGACCGTTTCGCTGAACACATACGCTCGGTCCGCCAGAGAAAGCAGGATCTCCCAGTGGCCACACATTTTAATTCCACGTCCCATTCCCATTCTGATATGTCTATCCATGGCCTCCTCTACTGTCAAGATGAATCCACACTCAGGTTGGAGGAACAACACCTTATATACCGGCTGGGTAGCCTCCAACCTGATGGCATGAACCTTGACTTATCTAACTTCTGTTAATGCCCCTGCTCCCCTTCTTACCCCATCCCTGACATTTAGTTATTTGCCTGTTCTCCATCTCCCTCTGGTGCTTACCCCCCCCTCCCCCTTTCTTTCTCCTGAGGCCTCCTGTCCCATGATCCTTTCCCTTCTCCAGCTCTGTATCACTTCCGCCAATCACCTTTCCAGCTCTTAGCTTCATCCCACCCCCTCCGGTCTTCTATCATTTCGCATTTCCCCTTCCCCCCACTACTTCCAAATCTCTTACTGTCTTTCCTTTCAGTTAGTCTTGACGAAGGGTCTCGGCCGGAAACGTTGACAGTGCTTCTCCTCATAGATGCTGCCTGGCCTGCTGTTTTTCACCAGCATTTTGTGTGTGTTGTTTGAATTTCCAGCATCTGCAGATTTCCTCGTGTTTGCTTATGGAAAAACTTCTGCAGATGTACTGTGGAGAGCGTTCTGATAGGCTGCGTCACTGACTGGTATGTAGGGGCTACTGTACAGGACGGAAAGAAGCTGCAGATCGTCATAAATTTAATCAGCTCTGTCTTGGGTACTTGGAGACATGGGGACATCTTCAAGGAGCGATGTCTCAGGAAGGCAGCGTCCACTATTAAGGACCCCCAGCACCCAGGACATTCTCTTTTGTCACTCCTGCCATCCTATAGAAGGTATAGAAGCCTAGAGGCACACACTCAGCAATTCAGGAACAGCTTCTTCCCCTCTGCCATCCGATTCCTAAATGGACATTGAACCTGTAAACACTACCTCACTTGTTTCATATATTATTTCAGTTTTTGCACTATTTTTAATCTATTCAACATGTGTATGCTGTAATTGATTTACATAATTTATTATTTTTCTTCTATATTATGTATTACATTGAACTGCTCCTGTTCAGTTAACAAGTTTCATGATAACAAACCTGATTCTGATATGACACAACATCGCATTCCGTAACTAGCTAGTATTGGAGTATAAAAGTTGCATTGTTTGCTGTGCAACCAAAACTATGTAGTCAACTTCGAACTTGCTATTTTGCTATGCATGTATCCAATTTAGTAGGAGAATCTTAAGCATGTAGAAGATAATGGTGTGTTAATGAGAGGCTAGCTAAGGATGTAGATTATAATGGTGTGTTAATGAGAGGTAGCTAAGAGATGTAGATTAGAACAGGATTAAGTCAATGGGTAGAAACAATAGTGGCGGATGTACTTGTGATACGCAACTAGACCGATTGGATATGATAATGCAACTAAACCAGGAGATTGCTATAAAAAATGCTATGTACAAGGATCGGTGGGCAATCGGCGACTAGCTCAATGACTGTCTCAGCTTTGATTTGCAAATTAAAGTTTAATATTTCTTGAAGAATCTTCTGCGTCTCCTGGTCGTTTGTGGGGCACGAGAAACCACGACACTAGTTCATCCAGCTGTCATTTTATTTTACTGACTATCTGCTGAACGTAGTATACCCTGTTTGTAGCAGTTTTCTCTGTCCTGCAAAATTGAAAATTTTTCCATGCATTGTCCATCCCAGGTCTTTCCTGTGTTGCTCTGATCTTCTGTCTCTTGTTGAATATTTGCTGTCACACCATCATTCTTTCCAAGCATAACGTTTACCCCGTCTGACGTAAACATCACCATATTTTGAATATCAGGATTGTTGTTAATATAAAACTCTTAATTGCTTCAACAATAATGATACTGTCATGCAGTTAGTTTCGAAGTACCCATGAACACAGTCTTACAGGAAGTTTCATTTTCTAATCGAAACTTAAAATACAGAATTATCATTTTCTATACAGACATATCTGTACTTTTGTCACTAATTAGTGTATGGATGGCAGATTTCCACAATTCTTCCATTACCCGTTTCTGAAGCACAAAGCAGATGCATTCAAATTCAAATGCATAGTTCTTGCTGCACCAACCCCGGTATGTTTAAGTATTTAGTCACGTGCATGGATTTCTTGCTTAGAATGCATAGAAGCAGTAATATAATGGTAGCAATTACTGTTTCACTCTGCCTCACGCTGTTTTGCAGTTTCAGGTAACTTACGTAAATCTTACACGTTTCTTCTGGTTAGGTAGTTTGGTAACTGCACCTATATGAATTCTGTAGTTTTTATTTATTGAGGTACAAGGCCCTTTGAGCCGTACCTCCCAGCAGTCTTCAATTTAGTCATGGCCTGATCACGGGACAACTTACAGTGACAAATTAACCTACCAACCTGAACATCTTTGGACAGTGGGGTGGGGGGAGGAGAGGGGATACCGGAGCATCCAGAAAGCATTGGTAAAGCATTGTGGTAACCACCTCACTACTGTGCCGCTGAATTCTCTGGTTAAGGTGTCATTTTAAATCATTTAACTTGTATACTTACCATTTTTTCCACTACTGAACTCAATCCCAACTTTTGCTTCTGCGGAAGTAGTGCATACAACCTTGCCAGTATCTTGATATGTAAAAATATCACTAATTTTTTTTGGTGCAAAGAGGGTGGTTCAGTATCTACAAGTTGCAAAAGCCATTCTACATTAAATTTTGTACAAGCTTTATTCTTCAAAGTATTTACCTTCTGCTTTTCTTTTTGGCATCCTTAGGATACTAAAAATAATTATTATTATTTGATACAAAAAATTTATTATTTTAAAAATTTAACAAGGCAAGTTGAAAAATATATTAAATAAAAGAAAGTCATGCAAATGATTCTATAGAAACAAATTTTTACCTTGGTCTAGTAAGTTTTTTAATTAAAGAAACCTTAATAGATCATGATTTTTTTGAAAGATTACTTACTAAAAACGTCAGAATAATTTACTTTTCACATCAAACATACTGAAATGCACAACACAAGTATACAATGTCAGGCAGTTAAAACAACTGACAGGTACAATAGCAAAAGTAAAATGTTCTGTGTAGATGGCATTGGCATTCAGTGGGCCTGCAGTTTAACAATGAGCTGTAAATTGAAACCCTGACAATGTAAGTATGTTGAAGCTGTAAAATGTTTCAAAGTAAAGGTTGTAGTACGTTTATTATTTAGAAAATTTGTGAATTATATTCATTTATACATTAATTACAGAGTATTTCACAATTAAATTAACAGATTTATAGATTCTGTAGATTAAGATAGATTTCAAAATTACATAAACAAATTCCAACTGCATGGCAACAGAGGCTATGCACAGGAGCTTTTCAGTCACTATGAAAAGCTTAGAGGGGTGGATCTGGACATGTTGCAGCCTTCTACCCTGTTGAATTCTACAACTTCAGATAACTTGATATATCGGTCTAAATCACAAGATCACAGGACAAAGGAGCCAGAAGTAGGCCATTCGGCCCATCAAGTCTGCTCCGTCACTCCACCATGAGCTAAACTATTCTCCCATCTAGTTCCAATTTCCAGGTTTTTCCCCATATCCCTTGATACCCTGACAAATTAGATAACTATCAGTCTCCTTAAACACCCTCAATGATTGGGCCTTCACAGCTGTATGTGGCAACGAATTCCATAAATCCACAACCCTCTGGCTAAAAAATTTCTCCTCATCTGTTTTAAATGAGTACCCTCTAATTCTAAGACTGTGGCCTCTTGTCCTGGACTCGCCCACCAAGGGAAACAGCCTTTCCACATCTACTCTGTCCAATCCTTTCAACTTTCGAAATGTTTCTATGAGATCCCCTCTCATTCATCTATACTTTAACGAATACAGTCCAAGAGCCAACAAACGCTCCTCATATGTTATCCCATGCATTCCAGGAATCATCCTCGTAAATCTTCTCTGAACTCTCTCCAACATCAGTACGTCCCTTCTAAGATAAGCGGCCCAAAACTCACACAGTATTCCAAATGAAGTCTCACCAGTGCCCCATAGAGCCTCATCAACACCTCCTTACTCTTAGACCCTATTCCTCTTGAAATGAATGCCAACATAGCATTCGCTTTCCTTACTGCCAATCCAACCTGGTGGTTAACCTTTAGGGTATCCTGTATGCGGACCCAAGTCCCCTTGCAATTACGATTTTTGAATTTTCTCCCCTTATAAATAATAATCTGCCTGATTATTTCTTCTTCCAAAATGTACAATCATACATTTCTCAACATTACATCTCATCTGCCATTTCTTTGCCCACTGTCCTAAATTGACCAAGTCTCTCTGCAACCTTTCCATTTCTTCAACACTTCCCGCTCCTCCACCTATCTTGGTGTTATCCGCAAAATTAGTCACAAAACCATTTAATCCATAGCCTAAATCATCGATATACAGTATAAAAAGAAGCGGCCCCAACACCGACCCCTGCGGAACACCACTAGTAACTGGCAACCAACCCTTTATTCCCACCCTTTGCTTTCTGCCTATCAGCCAATGCTCCACCCATTTCAACATCTTTCCTGTAATTCCATGGGCTCTCATCTTATTAAGTGGCACCTTATCGAGGGCCTTTTGAAAATCCAAATACACAACATCCACAGCCTCTCCCTTGTCAATCTTATTTGAGATTACCTCAAAAAATTCCAATATGTTGGTGAGGCAGGATCTTCCTTCATGAAACCATGCTGCTTGGGCCTATCTTGTCATGCATCTCGAGGTATTTCATAGCCTCATCCTTGAGGATCGACTCCAATAACTTTCCAACTACCGATGTCAGACTAATAGGTCTGTAATTTTCTTTTCGCTGCCTCCCTCCTTTCTTAAACAGCGGAGCTACATTTGCGACCTTCCAGTCCTCCGGAACCATGCCAGAGTCTATTGATTCCTGGAAGATCATTTCCAATGCCTCCACAATCTCCAAAGCTACCTCCTTCAGAACCTGTGGGTGCACCTCATCCGGTCCAGGAGACTTATCTATCCTTAGTCCATTTAGCTTCCCAAGCACTTTCTCTCTAGTAATCTTGACTGTACCTAATTCTATTCTCTGAGACCTCTGGCTATCAGGTATGTTGCTAATGTCTTCCACTGTGAAGACTGATGCAAAATACTCATTTAGTTCCTCTGCCATCTCTTTGTTACCCATTATAATTTCTCCAGCATCATTTTCAATCAGTCCTTTATCTACCCATGTCACTCTTTTACTCTTCATATATTAAAAAAAACCTCTTAGTATCTTTTTTATGTTAATTGCCAACTTCCTTTCATAATTCATCTTTTCTTTCCTAATGACTTTATTAGTTTCCTTCTGTAAGTTCTTAAAAGTCATCCAGTCCTCAGTTTTCCCACTAATTTTTGCTTCTTTGTACACCGTCTCTTATGCTTTTATTTTAGCCTTAACCTCTCTTGTTAGCCATATTTGGGCCATTTTTCCATTCATGATTTTCTTTTTTCTTGGAATATGTTTTTTCCTGCACTTTTCTTATTTCTTGTAGGAATTTCATCCAATTCTGCTCTACCGTCCCTCCATCTAGCTTACTTTTCCAATCAACTTGGGCCAGTTCCTCTTTCATACCTCTGTAATTTCCTTTGTTCCACTGAAATATTGATACACCTGATACCAGCTTCTCCTTTTCAAATTTGAAACTGAACTCAATCATGTTATGATCACTACTTCCAAGGGGTTCCATGACCTCTAGCTCCCTAATCGCCTCAGGTTCATTACACAACACCCGATCCCCTGGTGGGTTTATGGACAAGCTGCTCCAAAAAGCCATCCCGTAGACATTCCACAAACTCCCTCTCCTGAGATCCAGTACCTTCCTGACTTTCCCAATCCACTTTCATATTAAAATCCCCCATAATTATCTTGACATTTTCCTTCTGACAGCTTCTTTTGTGTCTTTTTCTGGTTTGATGAAATGTCTCTGATCTGAAACATTAACTCTGGTTCTCTTCCTACAGATGATATCTGCCCTGCTGAGTATTTCCAGTATTTTCTATTTCTGACTAAAAATACTTGTACTAATTATAATTATTGTAAAAAAGTAATAAACCCAAGAGATTCTGCAGATGCTGGAAATCCAGAGTAATCGCACACAATATACTGGAGGAAATCAGCAGGTCAGGCAACGTCTACAGACTAGAAAAGACAAGGGAAGAAGCCAGGATAAGCTTGGGGGGGGGGGGGCGGGAATGGAGGGAGTATAAACTAAAAAAGTGTTAGGTGAAATCAGGGGAAGAGGATGAAGTAAGAAGCTGGGAGGTGATGGGTGGAATAGTTAAAGGGCTGAAGAAAAAGGAATCTAATAGGAGAAGAGAGTGGACCTTGGATGAAAGGGGCATCAGGGGGAGGTGATAAGCAGGTGAGGAGCAGAGGTAAGGGTGGTGCAGAGTGGGGAATTGAAGATAGAAGAGGGAGAAAATGTTACCAGAAGCTGAAGAAATCGATGTTCATGCCGTCAGGTTGCAGGCTATCTAGAAGGCCTTAAAGCTCTCTGCTTCTTTGTTGACAACACACCCAACCATTTCCCCACCACTCTTCTGCATCTAATGGAACTGGTCCTTGCCCTCAGCAGTTTCTCTTTCAGCTTCTCTCACTTGCTCCAAACTCATGGTGTAGCCGTGGACACCCGCGTGGGCCTGTGCCTACCTTTTTGTTTGCTGTGTTAAACAGTCTGTGTTTTCCAAGCCTTCCCTGGTAATGTTCTTCAACTCCTTCTGCGCTACATTGATGGCTGCACTGGTGCTACTTCGTGCACCCGTGCTGAGCCCATCAATTTCATCGCAGCCTCAAACAGTCCTTCCATGTGAGGCGACATTTTAGCTGCAAAATCTGTTGTGGCCGTCAATGTAATTGGTGCATCCAATGTGATCTCATTTACATTGGTGAGACCTGATGTGGATTGAGAGACTACTCTGTAAAGCATGTACACTACCCAGGATTTCCCGGATGCCAACCATTTTAACTCCAATCCCCATTTCCATTCCAGCATGTCAGTTGATGCCGCCCTCTGCTGCCGTGAAGTGGCCACTCTCAGGTGGAGGAGCAACACCTCATATTTTGTCTAGGTAGCCTCCAACATGATGATATGAACACCGAAATTTTTCCCTCTTCAATTCCTCACTTTGAACCCCCCCCCCTTTACTTCTTCTTCACACCTGCCTATTACTTCCTTCTGGTGCCCCTCCTACTTCCCCACTCTCCTCTCCTATCAGATTCCTTCTTCTCTAGCCCTTTACCATTTCCACCAATCACCTCTTAGTTTCTTACTTCATCCTCCTCTTCCACCCATCTGACTTCATCTATCACCACCTATCTTCAACTTATTCCCCCCCCCCCCCCCCAGCTTCATATTCTGGCTTCTTCCACCTTCCTCTCCAGTCCTGGTGAAGGGTCTTGGCCTGAAACATCAACTGTTTATTGATTTTCATAGATGCTGCCTGACCTGCTGAGTTTTGCCAGAAATTTCAGTCTTGCTCTATTTATTTTGAAACATGTTTTTGAAATAAAAAATGCTGGATATTTGAAATAAACCAATTTAATTTTTCTTACTTTTAGCAGATGTGAGACCTGATGGATATGAAAATAAACCTGGAAACATTACATTCAATTTTCACTCAAAGTTTTACATCCCTATATTTTAATCCAGTGTAGAAATGAAATTGAGTAAAATATCATGTGACAGAAGAAATTAGATTGTATGTAGTTCATTAACCATGATGTAAGTAATAAAATTGGCCAGCTGCTTGCATAGAGTGTCATGAGAGGTTATGACATGATGTAGCGATATAATTTCATTATCTAAAAGACTATCTGAAGAAATTTGGCATGCTCCCATTAACCCTGAACCAATTTTTATCATTGCACCATAAAAAGCATTCTGTCTGGATGCATCAGGGTATGGTGTGGCAACTGTTTCACGTATGATCAAAAGAAACTGCAACGTTGTGGACAAGACATCACGGGAATATGGACTCTGTACTACTTGCTGCGTTAGCAAAGCAGTCAGTGTAAACAAAGACTCTACCCACCCTGGACATTCATCGGGCCAGAAGATGCAAAAGCCTGAAAGCACGTACCACCAGCTTCTTGTACGATAAGAAGTACTCTTGGCCTGATAATCTACCTCGTATTGCACTTTATCGTTTACTTGCACAGCACTTTTACACTTTATTCTGCATTGTTATTGTTTAACCGTATTCCTGCTCAATGATTTGATCTGTATAACAGTATGCAAGACTAGTTTTTCACTGAATCTTCAAGTTGAAGTTTAATTGTCATTAAGGTGCAAAACACAGTCCCAAAAGTAACACACAGCACTGAATATGTATAGCACATATAATTATGATAGCAGAAAAACAGTTACAAAAACATTTTTTAAAAAATATAATGCAAGTCCCTGAGTGTCATGGCCTGTAGATTGATGGTGCATGGATGTTGTCCTGGTGTCATGTTTCTACCAAAACAAGCTGCAACAGTTCCTCATTTCATGCAAATGCAGCCAGAGACGAATGTGGTCTGGTTCACTTCTCAGGAGTGAACACTGGAGGGCAGCACTGACGGGGGGAGAGCCAGCCCAAAACCTGAATCCAGAGGGACACAACCAACTCTGGTGTTCTCTTCACTGTCAACTACAACAGGCGATCTCGAGGCTTGAGGAACTTGTCGCGCAACAACCGAGGCATTGCAGCTTGCAGTGAACCAGTGAATTGGACTTGCAGTATTCTACAGTACCAATATCCAGCAGGGTCTCACAATCACAAGAAAAATGTCCAAGCCAATCATTTCCACCATCTGTTGGATTGCCCACCACCTGGGTGGCTGAAGCAGGATCCAACACGATGTTTGCCAAGATACCACGGTATCTTGATACATGATAATAAAAAACCAATACCGGTTCTGTCAGATGACAATGTGTAAATTGGTTGCTCCACGTCCCATATTACAAGAGTGACCACACTTAATAAGTATCTCATTAGATACTGTCCCTGCAAGAGCAAATTCCATAAATATTTAAAAACATTGAGATTGGGCATACTAAAGATAAGAAAATTAAGACTTTGCAAGGGAAAAAGAATCTCAGTGTAAGAGAGCTGATCTTTTTTTTCTTTGTATGAAAATCTGTAACGGACATGTTGGTCAGCTTCTGAAAGCAAAAATTAGATTTTTTTAAAAAATCAGAATTTGATATTACAAATTAATGATAAACAAATGGCTGAGGTGAAGTGTTGAAATGAAGATATTTTGCCTCTGCAACAGGATACAGATGAATTGAGTGAGTGGGGAAGACATGGCAAATGGGGTTTCGTATATGATAAGGTAGACTTTCTAAGTGGAAAAAAATTTCAGATGTGCTAAGTGCAGAGGAATCTACAGTTAGTTGATCATGAATTGCAAATAGGGAGGCAAAGGGCATGCTGACTTCCATTACAAGAGGAATGGTATTTAGAAATAGAGTTGTTACAGTGGTACAAGGTTCACTTTAGGCCACAATTTAAAAGCTGTGACGAGTTTTAGTCCCCTTGTTTAAGAAATAATATACTGGTGTTGGAGGCAATCGATAAAAGGTTTACTAGGTTAATTCCTGGGTTGAAAATGTTGTCCTGGCACAAGCAGATTTAGATTGCTGTTTGGGATTTAGTAGACTGAGGAGCCATCACATAAAAGCAAACAATAAATAGGAAAAGGGGTCATGATAGGAGAGGTGTTGAAATAATTACAGATGCTGAAAATCTGAAATCGAAATAGAAAATGTTGGAAATACTCAGCAGGTCAGACCACATCTGTGGGAAGTGAAACATTCTTCAACCTGAAATGTTAACTCTTTCTTTTCCCTTGATGTTGAGATGCTTTGAATCGTAGGAGAATTTATATAGTTAAAACATTTGGGTAGCATTTAAAGCTGAGGAGCATAGTGATTTCTTCTCACAGACAGTGGTGTATCTCTGGAATTCTCTTCTTCAAAAGCTTGTGGAGGCTAGTTCATCTGGGATAGTTGAAGGGGAAATGGATATATTTTTGAAAGAGTAGGGGACTGGAGGCTGTTGAGAACTAGAAGTGAGGCCTGGGGCAGATCAGCCATCTTGAATGAAATAGCATGACAGACTTGAGGGGCTGAGTGGGTTTTCCTGCTCCTATTTTCAAATTTCAATTTCTTTTGCCTCAAACCCATTTTATTAAAATATAATCTCCAAGATGTTACAGTCCAAGATGTATTCAAACCTGCATACCCTTGCATAATTGGGGCTCATTGTAATATTCCTTTTCCTTATTAAATGAGTCATCTTATGTTTATTTTTCAGAAAAGAACGCACGCTAATTTGCACTCTATGTAGTGTTGATTTTCTCCTGGAGTGATATGAGACACCGTTATTTAATTAGCTAACTCAAAAGCAATATTTTATATGTTCTGCATGTGTGATATTCAATTGAGAGACAGTATTATATTTGCCTTGGTAAAGGGGACCAGTATATTAATGATGAACAGATGCACATTGCAATATGAATTTCATTAGCAGAGAATAAAACACTTGCATAATAGAAGTCGTTGATGACTTATTGCACCATAGTTTGTTTTAAGAGCTCACTGATTCTGATTTTATTTTGTTTAACCTTTGTAGATTAAAATTTAGAAGCATTGCTGTGTTACAGGATTTTCTGCTTGAAACACTGCTTTATAATTAAGCTCAGAAATTATCCCATTTCTTGAATAGCAGTGGAATTATCTTTGGACCATGACAATATATAAAACAATCAGTAGAGCCTACTGAGCTAGATTCAATCCTGACCTCCGGTGTTGTCTGTGTGTCAGTGCCAGTTCCTCCAGATGCTTGTTTCTGATCCCAACCTAAACATGTGCATTGTAGGTGAGTGGTGGGATCCTGGGTAGAATGAGGCTAAAGAGCCTGTTTCTGTGCTGTATGACTCTAAGGAGAACAATTGAAGGTTAATGTAATCTGTCCCTTCTAAGGTCAATTTGTTTGGTTTACCTATTATCAAAAGTAGATTGTAATTTGTTTGATTAAGGTGATATAAAAAGAACAGACTTTGATGTGCAAATTTGAAGTCTGTTATAAGGAGCTGTGGAGGGCACATAATTATTTTGAAGTTGATTCCTCCCTCCCCTCCCCAATATAGCAATAGCAAATACTATACTTTTGTCTGAAAATCCTACTCTCTGTGCCTCTGTCAATTTCTCTCTGGAAACAATAAATAGTGTGAGAACATCTTTACACTTGTCATTTTGTTTCTTTTTAGAAGTGCTGAACCTCTTCAACCTCATTGCAAAGTTGGCATTCAGTTTGGAGGTTATAAGCATTTCCTGTAAGCGCCTCTTATTCTCCAATCAGCAAAGCACTGAACACTGGGGGATAGGAAACAATGGCCTTTCCCAGATTTAGGTTTCAGTTATTTAATGAAATCATGATGGTAATCTGTAGCTGTTGCTTAACTGTGTGTCAGACCCAGAGGCAGGACTGAATGTGGAGCAGAATGTGTTGTAGCTGAAATGACAGGTAGATTAGCAGGCTGAGTGCCAAGTGGCAGAAAGAAACTGGTGTTGCAGCCTGATGGGTCTGCCCTGCAGCTACTGCACATCAGGCTCCAAGCACTCCAACTGTTCTGCTCCTTTCTGCATCCTCGTGTTGAAAGGTACAACCACCAAATCATCTCATTCTAAGTTTGATCCTTGCCTCCTTCACTCTTTCTCTTTTGTTTACAGACGTTAAAATAAGATTGTATATGGACATTTTTTTTACATTCCTCTTTCTCTCTGCACACTACATCTTTCTTCTTCCTTTGCACTTTTCCATCCCCCTGTCCCTCTCCTAGAAAGCCTCATCAGAGCTTTCCTTTATGTAGGAGCCATGTGTCTATTTTTTGTCTGCCTGTATTGTATTTTGTGTTGGGGGCATGGTAGGTGCAAATGAGTATAGTTACATATTCATGCTTTGTCTTTCGGTTCCATTTAGTCTACTTAGTGCCAGGTGTGAACCATGAGGTGATATTTTTTAATTGACCACAACTTAAAATTGCTCTGCGATCACTAATTATAACATTGTATAGTCATTAGACGGCTTATTTCACTGTATCACCAGTTTTAGTTTCTTTTTTTAAAAAATCGCTGCAAGATTGTCTTTGCTGGTTTCTTAATAAAGGATCAAAAGTACCTTTTTGATTTTGGAAATTAGTTATTTTGGAAGCGCATAATGTATCAATCCTTGCACTAAGTCTGAGTGGCTTTGGTTTGTTTTGAAGTAACCACTACATTTTGTCAACAAAAAAAGTTGTACCAAATGAACACCAGTCTGGCAAAGGATTGCCTCAGACCTGTTGGCAAAATTGGAATTGCAACACTTCGAACAACATGTCGGAAACAGGAACAGCTTGCAGCAAGTGAACACCTTTTGTTGTTTCACGCGGTGTGTTTGTGGTTTGAACACAGTTTTGAATGGTCATTGCTACCTGTCCATTGGGGACCATTGCTCAATCATGTGGTGGTTGCCTAAGAGTTTGTTGCTTTGGTTTGTTGAAGTGATGAAACGTCGTTCCGGTTGCAGACATTTGAATCGGTCTGGTTTAAGTGCTATGGATGTGTGAACAGTTTGTTTACATTTATTGATCGGGATGTCATTGGGAGTTGTGCAATTAGGAGAAAGTAACATGAGTGAATCGACGTGGAACTAACATCAGCGACCCTAATACTGGGGCTGGCAAAAGAGAGATTAAACTTACTTTGAAAGCTTTAGTGGATGGAGTCAAAAGTCTTCTAAAGGAATACAAGGTAAATGTAAACAAATTGAAGGTTTAGTACCATCAGTTAAGGATCTTGTAGGAAATAAAACACCATACAAGTGCAATCTCATCTAGAGGACTTGAGAAGTCTCTGTGAAGCTTTTGCTGAGCATCATCGCATGCTGTTGTCATTACTTCCCAAGGTTGAGCAAGACGAACAGAACTGGTGTTTTTCAAACATTAGATGCCTTAGTAGAACATTCATAGGGGGATGTTAAACAATGGTTGACCCAAACATGTTCCATTGAAGGCCATGTTACTGCAACAAGTGAAAATGTATCTCATTTTTTTTATCAGACACTGTTTCTTAAATTCTAAGGCATGTTATATCTACGCTTATAGCGGAGGACCCACAGGACAACAAGTGATAGTGTGTTAAATGTCAGTGCTTCAAGTTCTGCCGGTGTCATGGTTTCTCGTGCCCCACAAACGACCAGGAGACGCAGAAGATTCTTCAAGAAGGGTTAAACTTTAATTTGCAAATCAAAGCTGAGACAATCATTGAGCTAGTTGCTGATTGCCCACCGATCCTTGTACATAGCATTTTTTACAGCAATCTCCTGGTTTAGTTGCATTAGCATATCCAATACAGTTGCGTATTACAAGTACATCCGCCACTATTGTTTCTACCCATTGACTTAATCATGTTCTAATCTACATCTCTTAGCTACCTCTCATTAACACACATTATCTTCTACATTCTTAAGATTTCATTCTCCTACTAAATTGGATACATGCATAGCAAAATAGCAAGCTCAAAGCTGATTACATAGTTTTGGTTACACAGCAAACAATACAACTTTTATACTCCAATATACCCCCCCTTTGAGATCCATAGGGTCTCCACACAGAGAAAGAAGACTAAGAGTCCGTGCACAAAAGCTCCAATAAACTCAAGCACTTATTCCCAAATCTCGGGTTAAACTATAATTTTCTGCGCCAAGACCTCAAAGTATTCTTTCCCTGTTACCCTGGGCCGCTGAGCCAAAAACCTGTCCCCTTTGTACCTGAGACTGGAAAAAAAAACTCAGAAGCCCTTACAATCTACTCCCACACTGTCGTTTTGCTCTTGTTCATCCTGCAGGTGTTGTAGGCTGTAACAATACATTTTTGGTGTTTCTTTCTCCACTAAGCTTGCTTCAGTAATTGCCACGAGCATCGGAAATTGTTTGGTTGTAGCACGCACTACAAGAGACTTGAGACAAGGAAGAAAACAGCACAGCACAAGCGCACAGCTCAACAATACAATACTGACAGTTATTGCCATTTTAGTCAGCCATGCTCCCCATCCTTCGAGTCTACTTTCTAACCAGTCAAATAACTGATGTCTGAACCCTGCATTCTGTGCGCATACCTCGCACTGTGACAAGACAAAGTCCACTGAAGCCTGTAAATAAGGTGACCAAAAACCATCCTTTACTTTCTTTATCACTTCCCCCCTTGCACAATGGTCAATCCCATGCGCTTCTGAAATCAGAATCGTCAGTAGAGAGGTGGGTGCTACCAACAAACCGTCTTCCATGCTCCACAAGCCTTCCGGGTTCTGCTTGGCCCCCTTCGTCTCCACATTGTCTGTTCTGCCAAAGTTGCCTTACCTTGTATTTCAATTGGGTCCTCTACCACAGGTTCTGGAGTTAGGCTTACCTGGGGGGCAATGACAGCTGATGTACATCCAGACACTTTTCTGGCTGCCTCATCTGCAGCTTGATTTCCCTTTGTTATTACATCATTTCTCTTTTTATGTGCCTGGCATTTTACTACAGCCAATGCTTTAGGTTTCATCATGGCTTTTATTAAATCTAGAATTCGCTGACTGTTGTATGGGATCTCCACTACTTTTTTTTTTTAAAAACCTCTCTGTTTCCACACTGCCCCGAACAAATGGCATACTCCATGAGCATATGCCGAATCAGTGTAGATGTCTACTTTCTCCCCTTCCATCATTTCACACGCAGCTGTCAGGGCTTTGATTTCCGCTAGTTGGGCGGAACACGGTTGGGGACAGGACTCCATCCTAATAATCTTATAGCTCGACTGATCCTGCTGCACTACTGAGAACCCTGTGTGATTTCCATCATAATCCCTATAACAAGAGCCATCTACGAACAGAACCTTTTTATCTGCATCCTCTAGTGGTTCTGACCGTAAATCTGCTCTCAATTTGGCAAATGCCATCGTCTTCCCTACACAATCATGGGGTTCTCCTTCATAGCCCAGAGGGACAAAATCGGCTATATTACTGGTAGTGCATCTCTGTATAGTTATGTCTGGAAATGTCAATAGCATCTGATACGCTGCTATCCTGGCTGGCATCAGCACAAATTTCCCTCTTTCCAGCAATTCTGCTACTTTGTGGTGTGTGTACAGAGTCACAGGATAGCCCAGGGTTACAGATGATGCCTTTTCATATGCATAGTACAGCGCCGCCAGTCCCTGATAACAGGGTGGGTACCCCTGAGCCACCTCATCTAGTCTCGTACTGTAGTATGCTATCGGCTGCTTTGCTTTTCCTGTGCCTGTCTCTTGTGTTAGAACCGCTGTGACATAACCCTCCTGTCGGTTGGATACATACAAATGAAAAACCTTCTCGTAGTCAGGCAAAGCTAATGCTGGTGCTGATTGCAATTCCTGCTTAATAGTATTGAAAGCTATCTCCGCCTCTCCGTTCCACTGTAAGCCGTTCTTCAAATTTGTATGTCCTGCTTCTTTCATTATCTTTCTCAAAGGTGCCACAATCTCAGCATATTCTCCTATCCAATCTGAGCTGTACCCTGCCATTCCCAAAAACATCATCATCTGCCCTACAGTCTGGGGTTTTGGGGCCTTAGTTATTGCCTCAATCTGATCTGGTGCTATCGCCTTCATTCCCTTGGATATTACCCTGCCTAAGTATTCCACTTGCTGCATGCAAAATTGCAGTTTCTTTTTGGATACTTTATGTCCTCCGTGCGCCAGCTTCTCTAGCAGAGTTATAGTGTCCTGCTCACTCTGCACCTTACTGTGGGAGCAAATCAACAGGTCATCCACATACTGTAACAATGTACTTTCCAATGGTATGCCCTCTAGGCCTGCCTTCAACACCTGATTAAAAACGTGTGGTGAATGTTTAAACCCTTGTGGCATTCTGGTATAGGTATACTGAGCACCTCTGTAAGTAAATGCAAACAGATACTGACACTGGTCGGCTAGAGGAATGCTGAAGAAAGCCGAACACAAATCAATCACTGAAAAGTAACTTGCTTCTGGTGGAACATTAGTCAAAAGTGTGTGAGAGTTGGGGACTACCGTTGGCCAGTCCTCTACCACATCATTTACCACTCGCAAATCATGCACCAATCTCCACTTAGATTTATCTGCTTTTAAGACCGGCAGCAACGGGGTATTGCATGGACTGTTTGTTCTTTTAAGCACTCCTATTTCAAGCAACCCCTGCACTGTCGATGCTATTCCCTCTTCTGCTTCTGGTCTTAGAGGATATTGTGGTCTCCTGGGTGGAATTGCTCCCCTTTTCAGCCTTATTTCCACCGGACTAGCTGTTTTTATTTTCCCTACGTCCGTGTCATGCTGTGACCACAGAATAGATGGCAACTCATCTAACCTTCTATCTTTCTGCTGGCCTCTTTCCTTTCCCAGCAAGGGCAGGTGTGGTTGGGGAGTTATTTCGACCTCTCTCACTGTCCCTACCATATCTACACTTACCATTATTTTAATGCAATTGTTGTCTTCTGATATCCACACCTCTGGCGTGATTTTCCTCCACACTGTTACGGTTTCAGCACTCTTAACTAAGGGTCCTAAGTCTTTAGACTGATATCCCTTGTTTACCAACAACGTTACGTGGGGCGCATCCTCCGGTATCCTGTACCATTTTTCTAAAAAGGTGTTCCACTTAACTTGTAAAGCTGCCCCTTGCTTTCCAATTATCACAGCCTCCCCTTCCAGGTGCTGTTGGGTACATTCCTCCAGGTGCCATCTCTCCTCTAACTCCCTGTTCTGAGTCTCGTCAAAAATCACTGTACAATGTAGCTCAGATGTGGGCATTACAGCCCTGGGTAATATAGCCTGCACGCCCTTTTTCCATTTTTTCCAGGTTTCCTGAATCTGATCTGCGATGTCTCCTATCCAGAAGACATTAGCCTTCTTGTCTTCTCGCACTATCAATTGAGCCCCTGCTCTTTCCACACTCAGCCCATTTCTGGTGCATTCTAATTTTAATTCCAGTTTCAATAAGGCATCTCTGCCTAACAAATTAATCGGAGTTCCTTTAAATACTAGCACCGGCAAAACAATTCCTTTATTTCCCATTCTCAACTGCACTGGAGCCATGCACTGTGTCAACTGTGTTTTCCCCGAGAACCCTACCGTCTTAATAAATTTTCCTGACATGGGAAGGTGAAGGGCATACTGTGGCTGTACACAAGTGTACGTGGCTCCAGTATCTATCATCATTGGTGTCATTTGCCCGTCTAACATAACCTGAACAATGGGTTCCTCGTCTGCCTCCCTTGTTATCATTGGGTAATGTCCCTTCCCACTTGAGTTCTCGGGGCACCCCTAATACCTCGCATAGGGGTTCACAGGTCCGCTTGGGCCTGTGGGGGCTGGTCCTTGGCTAAACTTTAGTTCCCTTCTTATCGGTTCCTGCTAGTGTGTGACAGGCCATGGTGTAAACGGACAATTTCTTCTCATGTGACCTGGCTGATTACATCCCCAGCACAATCTCTCTACCTCTCTTTCCCCCTGTTTCCTCACTGGTCCCCTGTCCCCTTAGCTCCTCTGTTCCCCTCCTTGGGACTTCCAGTCTTGTCTGGGCTGTTTGAATTTAGTCTGTTCCTGATAGGGCATTTGTGGGAATGCTCCTCCAAAGATGTTGATTATTGGCATGGGGTTTTCCGGTCCTTGTCTTACAGTATGATCGGTTCCTCCATATAGCGGTGCTTCATCCAGTTCGATGGCCGTACTCGGACCAGTGGTTGCTGGCAGCATCTTTTTGCTTTTCTCTTTTTCCTTCTTTTTGAGTTCTTCAAGCTGCATTTGTATTAACTTTCTTTGCACCTCTTCCTGCTGCTCAGCCAACCTTCGTTTGTCTTTCCAGTATTTCTCAAACGCATGGACTCTAAATTCTTGTGGGGTCATTGACGTCAGCCCAACCACTTCCTCCAATTTGGATTTTACTTGCGGAAG
This sequence comes from Hemitrygon akajei, assembly GCF_048418815.1. Lineage (NCBI taxonomy): Eukaryota > Metazoa > Chordata > Chondrichthyes > Myliobatiformes > Dasyatidae > Hemitrygon > Hemitrygon akajei. Next base: position 30,978,398 of record NC_133143.1, read on the forward strand.
CATTGCATCCAAAATGCTATGTCGGAAGTGTGGTGATAAATAAGCTATTTTCCACCTCTTGCTCAGTCTCCAGTCTCCACCTTTTCTGGTAGCAAGGATGTTGAGGTCTTCAAAAGCAACAGATGGTTGGGTGTGCTTCCAAATCACTGGGTTGGAAAGATGCTTTATTAATTCTAAGACAATTGATAATATAGCCTCTACTTCACAAAGGACTGTGGAAATCCTCTTTGTCAAGATTCTGTGTCTTCATGGTAGAACTGACAAAACTTTTGCACAGACCTGATCGATCTCCCCCAGGTTCCTCCATGATGTGAACCAGCCGGGGGAGTTAAAAGTCTACAATTCCTTTTTGAAGGAGGACATCACTAATCTGAGAATGACTCCACTTCTCAATGACTTCTTGTAAAGTTTCATGATTTTGACCTGACTTACTGACTTGTCAGAGAGTGGTGGGTAAAGATTACTCTGTACTGGGCTAAGTGCTGGTAATCGATGGCCTAGATAAAGGTTATATGTTTTGACTTGAAGAAGAGGAAAGAAAGAGGACATTTGTATAAATGTTATGATGTTTAACCTTGAAGATTTCATGTCTCCTATTTTTAGCAATATGTTGTCTGTATTGTATTTTATGTTGTGCGTTTATTGTGGATAACTTGTCATATGAATTGGAGCATGGTAAAAACATATTCACATTTTGTCTTTAGGTTCAGTTTAGTCTTGTTAGAGCCAGGGGTGAGCCACGGGGTGTTTTTTTTCTCTCTGCTACAGCTCAGGAGCACTATTCGATCGCTAATTAGACTGTCATTTCGTAATTAGACCACTTATTTTGCAATATTGTTAGTTTTAGTTTCATTAGTTTTTTATTATTACAAGGTCTTTGGTCTTTGCTGGTTTCTTCATAAAAGACCAAAAGTACTTTTTTGACTTCAGAAATTCATTACTTTAGAAGTGTGTTTGTTATACCTGTGTCAACTCCCATACTCAGTCTCTGAGTGGTTTTGGTTTGTTTAAAAAATAACTGGTACACTTTGTCAAGAACATCTAATTATCTTCTTTCGTTCTTCTCCGCTAACTGGCAACGCACTTTCTCCCACACCCACCACTGTTTCATCAGTCGCATATTCCTGCTAGAAGTTGAGTCCAGAAAATACCATAAACAGCAAAGCAATAAATGTCAGCTTAATATATCTTAAGTTTCTAATTGCTAATAGATATCATAAATGTTACCATGTAAATATTTTTCATATATAATATATATATTAATAACATACAAATGTTTTTTCACATTTCTAAAGATGTTCTGAGCCCACTTAGGACTGTTGATATTGTTTGCAAATTGGAAAAATTAATGTATATTAACATCTTCTTTTTCCTTTTTGCACTCCCTCCCCGCCTTTCCCTTTCCCCTTCTCGCCCCAACATCCTCACTGTTCCTGTCTCTAGTTAAGGCAGGAGGAATGCGCATTGTGAAAAAGCACCAAGGTTCTACAGCTCAGTCTTCTGCTGAGAAAGATAAAGAGAGTGAAGATTGGGAAACCAACAGGTGAGGCTTGCTTATCTTTAAATGCAATAATCGTTAGTCATTCCTCAAAGTGTTGGAAAAGCAAAGTGTGGACTGATGACATGACCTTGCTCAGAGCCATTAGTGTTTGATTGTAGCCTGCAAGATTAGCAGAATTAGCATTCCTGATAGCAACAATACCACAATGGACTATTTCACACTGTGTGGAAAGACATGTTTACTCTCTTTTTGTATGTGTGACAGGTACTGAGCTTCTTGGATCTGCATTTTAATTTCTCCCTGGATAAATTAGGCTAAGAGGAGTAAGGTACAGCAGCTGCTGGGGTCACCTGATTGAGATGGTGACAAATGGCTGGTGAAGTACTCACTGATTTTGTACTGGGATTATTGTCTCAGAGCTGCCATCAGAGCTTTTTTTTATTTTGCAAATACCTGTACTTCACTGCATTCAAAATCTGCCAATGGCATTTGTTTTAAAAGGGCAATATTTTATGTTTCATTTCAAAAGTGTAAAGGAATATGAGGAAATAGCTGAAGGCTTCATGTTCATATTCAAATATCCAATAACTTCCTGCCCACACTCCCCTGTCCTGCCACCCTCTGGAGTCCAATCATCTTGAAAAGCTCATTATAACCCAGATTTTAAATTTTAGAAATTACATGTAACATTTATCTGACAACTTCAGGCAAACAAATCTAGTGCAGGAAATCAGAAGGACAGTGTTACTTTATATTCTACATAGAGAGTTCACTGCTCCCATAAAGGACTAACAAAGGTTTTTTTTGTTTGTGTAGTTAGTGATTGGCATCTGTTAACAGCAAAATGCAATGCACTTTATCATTTTCCAGTTTTACCATTCTCTATTTGCACTGCCTTGCATTCTGTAATAAAGCCAAAGTAAATTGATATATGAGAAATGGAAAACTTCACCCTTATCAAATAAAAATTAATTTTACTTCAGATTTATTGCTTTTAAAAGAAAATGGCTGTAAGTTATTTGATGAACTGTCAAATTGTTTGCATTTGTGCACTTCCTAAGCATAACCTTTACTTTTTATTCTAAAGATAAAGATAGATTAACTCGAAAACATTGTAAAGTCTTAAAGAATCATAGTGTTCCTGACATGATGGGCAGCATGCTTCTTTCTGATGTGCTCGGTCTCTAAAAAAGCTGGTAATTAATCCAACTTGCCTGACCTCTGTTTTCATGGGTCTTTGAACCCATGAAAGCTACCTCATTATCCCTTTTTCTCACTATTTATTTCTGTCATTTATAGATGTTTATGTCTTTGCACCTTTCTGCTGCTGCATAATAACAGATTTCAAGTCATATTTCGGTGATAATCCATTTCTGAAATCCTAAAGGATTGGAATAAACCTAATCTGATAGGTTTTCCTGACCCTCCATGAACAGTCAAAGAACAGAAAATATAATACCTGTTAAAATGGAGTTTCTGCTACTGGCTACATGTTCCTCATTGCCCATTTCAGATTTCCACATGCCCATGGCATGCCTCTCATCCATGGTGGTGAGCCTCCTACTGAGTTATTGCTGTCTTCAAAGTGCTTTTATACTCATTTCTTACCAGTTCAAATTTTGTACCTCAGTGTAATTGGCTGCAGGTCATGTGCCAGACCTTTAACACCTTTTTATTGGCTGTACTCCAGGCCAGCATCCATTTATTGCTCTCTTCTCAGCAAGTGATAATAGGTAATTTATGGCTCTTTGTTCTCAATCAGCAACTAGCTTGAATCACGTAGGGCAAATATGGACTCCAACAGTCACAAACCTGCATGTTATTTCCAACTAAAGAACACCTCACAAATAACTTCTTATTTGGAAATGATTCCAAATTCAGCAGATTACCTGAGGCATCATGTTATCCACTTTAAAATACTGATCAAGCCAAGTAACTTCAGCTTACAAAATGGGGCACATAGTGTCTCTTCACAAAATAGCAGCCTCCATCTTCTTACTCATGGCCAGAGCAAAGCCAATTGGTCCATCTACTTCCACTGTTCTTGATTTCATTTGAATTCACTGATTTGTAGACTGTCGTTCTTTCTAACCAATAGTATATTTTTGAAAATGCAAAGAAGAATTAGTATTCTCTTGTTGTTTAATAATGTGATTAAAGCTATGATTAATTGTGACTTGTTAATCTTACCATTAATTTGGGTTAATTTGTTTTTAATCATTTCACAACTGTAACATATTTACTGCATTTCATAATGTCAAGCCCACAGCTTTGAGGCCGGTGAAGTACTTACGAAAATGTAATCGCTGTTGTAATGCGGGAGCAATGCTCCAATTTCTACATAGCAAGTCTCTGTGAATTAGCAATATGCTGATATTTAACTGCCCATTTAAATATTATTGATTGTGGGATGGCTGGCTATTGGCCAGTATTTTAGTAGAGTAATACCCTTGCACTTCAGTGTATGTCCGAAGATCTTTCATACTAGATTTTCCCAACCTGGGGACCACTGATCTTCAGTTAATGGTAAGGGTCCATGGCATTAAAAAAGGTTGGGAACCCTGTTTTATAGTGAGGTGTGTGGGCAAGACTTTGGATTAACATCATAAAAAAAAGCAATGTCCGGTAATACAGCATTCTCTCAGTACTCTATAGAAGTGCGAACATATTTTGCTGAAGACGCTGGGATGAGTAACATACTCAAGCACCTTCTGTCTCATGTGAGAATGCGACTAGCCAGCTTCAGTCAGCATGAAGTTGTCCGTAGAATCAAAACCAGTCATTTAAAACATAAAACAGGAAATGCCAGCAATACTGGCTGCATTTGTGGAGACAGAAAGAGCATTATTGTTTCAGGCTGGTGATTTTTCATCAAGTCTGAGAAGTTTAGAGTTGCAGAGAAAATGAAGAGGAGTGGGTCAAACAAAAAGGGAAGGTCCATAATTAGCATTATGATGATGGATTATCCAGCAGTTTAAGTATTGTTGATTATGAAGTAGCTATTGACCTGGAGGTGGTTGGAATAATACCTTTCCACTTCAGAGTAGTATCTTGGGATATGTTTACCCTGACGTGATAGATTGAAGATCAGAAGACATTAAACAATTTCGGTAGTGGTAATGACTGAATAATGGTGGTGGTGCAAGTGCACCTGGACCTAGAGGAAGTGTGTAATGGGAGGTGATGACTACCAGACACATCTTGACGACCATGCTCCATTTTCACTCTCACCTGGTTGCTATCCTCTCATAGTTCTTTCAATTTGTTCTCAATGCGGCAGGGCTGCCATGGTAGAGTAGTGTTTAGCGCAATGCTCTTGCAGCTAGGAGCTTTGGAGCTCAATTCCAGTGCTGCCTTTAAGGAGTTTGTACATTCTCCCTGTGATTGCCTGTGTTTCATGCGGGCGCTCCAGTTCCTCCCCCAGTCCAACAACATACTGGCTGGTAGATTAAATGGTCATTGTGAAGTGTCCAGTGATTAGGCTAGGGTTAAATTGGGGTGGGGGGGTGTTGCTGGACAGCATGACTCATTGGGCCAGAAGGGCCGTCCCATGTTGTATCAAACTAAACTCATTTTTAACCTTTCCTAGTGATTATGAAAGGCTGTTTATCTGAAATGTTAACCTCCGGTTCTCTCTACACAGATGATGTGTGATATGCCGAGTGTTTCTGAAATGTGATGTTTATCAGATTTTCAGTTTTTGCAATGTCTTGCTTTTGTTCATTTTTTTAAAACATCCATTTTCTCTGCATTGGCTGCTGGTAGCCTAGAGATAAATATTCATTTTCAAGAGGCTCTAGGAATGCTTGAAATTCTCAAGTAAGTTCAGAACAGCTGAACGATCCACCACCAAATGGAAGAAGAAACAAAGAAATGGGAAGATTAATGGAATATTGAAACAGAGAGATGTAGCAATATGAGGGGAATGAAGATGGTTACAGAAAAAGTGGGTCAGAAGACTTAAAATTGGAAAGTATTATGAGAGATGAACAGAACAGTAAGTAGGCATAAAAGCTGAGTATGCTGATTTGAGGGAGGTTAGAACATGGGTGAAGTTTGGAAAGCAAGTTAGCTGTATCCTTTCAAAAGGCCGGAGGAAAAGTTGTATTTAAAAAGGAATGTATTTAGAAATACAAACCTTAATCCTGGAATGCTGTTGATTGAAACTTTATCATGTGGAATTCTGAGCCTTAAATTTCTTCTGGTCATTAATACCTGGTCAAAATTCTGTATTTTTTTTTCAATTGGGAGTGATAATTAAGTGGCTGAGAAATGAATGTATTATTTTCAAAATTCCATTTATGGTGTTCTTTGGAAATATAAAGAAAAGTTTGGTTTCATTAGGATTATCCAGATATGTCCTTGTGCTATGTCACTGAATATATAAAATGGAAAGAACGTTCTTTGATGGAGGGCTTGCTTTTCGTACAACGTATGTTAATTAAAATATCGATGGAATATTGTGAATAGATTACAGTGGACTGGAATTGAATGGTAAGTAAATGTGAGAAGAGCATATAAGATATCAAAGCCAACTATGCGAACACAGATTTGGCTTTGGATGTATTTGAAAAACTGAGCTAAGTTCCAAACAGTAACTGTGTCTTTTTGATTAATTGAATAGAGTTTTCAAGCAAAACATCTGAAGATTTGGGGATTTGTGTTTTTTTAGTGCATATATGAGTATGGTTTGTCTGATTAAAGATGGGCAAGTGATTCATTATGATGTGCAGACAATGAAAAGTATAATTAAAATAGTTTTAATTCTGCTGTGTGATTTGTCAGTTTTGGATTTGAGACTATTTTGCTCTAAATGTGACCTAACCATTATATATGTCTGCTGTCAAAAGAATAGTGGTTGGCTAAGGGATTCGAAGCTTTGTATTTCAAAGCTTTCAAATATTATAGATATTCAAAGTATCTATAATATTTTGTGAGGTATTGTAGCACCAATGAAGATTTGGTAGGATTTTTGTTGGTCCTATAAGACCTGACAAAATACTATAGATGAGAAATGCAAAGATGAACAGATGTAATTAGGAGAGACTGAATAAAGCTTCACCTGGTTAAATAAAGGGAATAACAATTTACTTGCGTTGAGAGTAGCATCTTGTCTTTTCATTGCAACTGCAGTGATTTGATTACAGAGAGTGAGGGGTTTTGCACAGAAGTTCTGGATATACATGGAATCAGAACCTCCATGACAATAAAATGGTGGCATGGGGGCATTGCTACATGATGTTAGAGTTAGAGCTGGGTTGTTCAGGAGTAGAACTGGGAAACACTTCCAAAACAGTCTCCCCACCCCCACCCCCCACACACCATGCAGTGATTGGAAATTTGGAGTTCGGGTAATAGGTAGGTGGCAATTGGAGTTTTCAAGATTTATGATTTTCTTGAGGGGTAATGATATTATGGTGTGGATAGGAGGGGTGTACAGAATGCAAGCAGAGGAATGGAACTGGCTGGCTGCATCACTGTCTGCTATAGGGGGCTACACCACAGGATCGAAAGAAGCTGCATAAAGTTGTGAACTCGGTCAGCTCCATCATGGGCACTACCCTCTGTAACATCCAGGGCATCTTCAAGGAGTGATGCCTCAAAAAGGTGCCATCCATCTTTAAAGACCCCCATCACCCAAGACATGCTGTCTTCTCATTGCTACCATCAGGTAGGAGGTACAGGACCCTGAAGGCACACATTCAATGACTCAGGAACAGCACTTCCCTTCCGCCATCCGATTGCTGAATGGACATTGAACCCATGAACACTACCTCACCATTTTTGTGCTATTTATTTAATTTAAATATTTGTGTGTTTGTAATATATATAATTTACTGCAAGTCACAGTTTTTGTTATGTATTGCATTTGCTGCTGTAAAAAAACAAATTTCATGACATATGCTGGTGATATTAAACCTGATTCTGATATTTCAATTTGAAGATAGTTCATCAGAACTAGTATATTCTATCTGATATGTTAACTTTGTTTCTCTTGCTGCAGATGCCTGACGTGCTGTGTACTTCCAGCATTTTCTGTTCTTATTTTGTTCTCGAATCAATAATTGTTCATGTTTGCTTCTCTGACATTTGATTTTCAGTCTTGCTTATTATAAGCAAAAGGAATTTATCCACCTACACAATGAGTAGTCCTATACAACAAGAGATTAGCACATACATTGAAATATCAACATAGACTAGTTGCTGGCAAACCATTCATCCTTCTTTGCTTGTCTAACTTTGGATCTGTGATAATCATCATGACTGTTGTAACTGCATTCATAGTGGCTTCTTGTTTGAGTAAAATTTCCACTGAAAATCCCATGACTATCTTGCATGACACCCTTTAGCTTTGGGTTCCCTAATCTTAGCCTTTCACACTTGAAAGTGGAATTTTTTTTCCCTGTTTCGTTTAGCCACCATTAAGATTTCTATTCGGACAGCTAGCATTTTTTTTTAGCATGAAGAGTTTGAGTCTGTACAACTCATTTCTGATCAGTGATCTGAGAAAGACTTTAACTTTGCCTAATCCCGATAACGTCAGAACAAGAGCTTTGGCTGATTTAAAATGATGAGAGTTTGTGGTTATTCAAGACCTGTGGAAATTTACAACCTTGTAGCGGTGTGCTACACGCAGCGCTAAAATAACGACACGGAGTCGGTAAACTGCAATCAAAGAATGTTTTATTCGAACTACACAGCCTTGCTTTAAAGCCTCCCTCATCCCGCCCTCCCCAAGCGCGGATGGTCCGAGAGACACGTACTCACAAACCCCTGCAGGCTTTTTCCCTTTGTTGCGGACCTGACCTTTGTGCCTACACACTGGCTATTTGTGAGCCGGTTCGAGTGTGCTAGTAAGTGGGTCGCCACATAACCCCCCCCCCCCAGAACCGGCGATACACCCCCTAATGTCCACAGACTGGGCCGGACCCTGTTTGGGAGGTCGGCCTCTGCGCCGCGTTGCCGGAAACTCGACCGGTTGCGCCAGGTCCATGTGGGCGGGTTTGAGTCGGTCCACCGTGAAAACCTCCTCTCCCCCCCAATCCCCCAATGTCCAGCACGAACGTGGACCCGTTGTTCCGGAGCACCGTAAACGGCCCCTTGTAGGGCCGTCGTAGTGGTGGCCAATGCCCGCCCCTTCGTACAAACACAAACTTACAGTTCTGCAGGTCTTTGGGTACGCAGGTCGGGTTCTGCCCATGCTGCAAAGTGGGTATGGGGGCCAGGTCACCGAGCCTCTCGCGTAGTCTGCCCAGGACTGCTGCGGGTTCTTCCTCTTGCCCCTTTGGGGCTGGTATGAACTCCCCGGGGACGACCAGGGGTGTGCCGTACACCAACTCGGCCGACGAAGCGTGCAGATCCTCTTTGGGCACCATGCGGATGCCGAGTAGGACCCAGGGAAGCTCGTCCGCCCAGTTAGCTCCTCGCAGGCGCGCCATGAGAGCCGACTTTAGGTGACGGTGGAAACGCTCCACTAGTCTGTTCGACTGTGGGTGGTAGGCAGTGGTGTGGTGCAGCTGAGTACCCAAAAGGCTGGCCATAGCTGACCACAGGCTGGAGGTGAACTGGGCGCCTCTGTCGGAGGTAATGTGGGCCGGTACACCAAAGTGGGACACCCAGGTGGCGATCAGTGCCCGGGCACAAGATTCGGAGGTGGTGTCGGTGAGCGGGATCGCCTCTGGCCATCTTGTGAACCGGTCCACGATAGTCAGGAGGTGCTGTGCTCTGCGCGACACTGGCAGGGGACCCACGATATCCACATGAATGTGGTCGAAACGCCGGTGGGTGGGGTGGAACTGCTGTGGCAGAGCTTTGGTGTGTCGCTGCACCTTGGCCGTCTGGCAGTGCATGCACATTCTGGCCCATTCACTGACCTGCTTGCAGAGTCCGTGCCAAACGAACCTGCTGGAGACCATCCAGACGGTAGTCTGGATGGAGGGGTGTGCCAAGTTATGAATGGAATCGAAAACACGTCGCCGCCAAGGTGCCGGGACGACGGGACGGGGCTGGCTGGTGGCGACGTTACAGAGTAGGGTCCTCTCACCTGGGCCTACGGGGAGGTCCTGGAGCTGCAAACCGGAGACTGCGGTTCTGTAACTCGGGATCTCCTCATCTGCCTGCTGTGCCTCTGCCAGTGCCTCAAAGTCTACCCCTGGGGAAAGGGCGTGAATGTTAGGGCGAGGAGCACATCCACCACGACATTGTCCTTACCCGAGACCTGCCGGATGTCTGTCGTGTATTCGGAGATGTAGGACAGATGGCACTGCTGGCGGGACGACCAGGGGTCGGACACCTTCGTGAACGTAAAGGTAAGCGGTTTGTGGTCCGTGAACGCGGTGAAGGGCCTACCTTCTAAGAAGTACCTGAAATGCCGGATTGCCAGGTATAGCGCCAACAGTTCCTGGTCGAAAGCACTGTATTTGAGCTCGGGTGGCCGCAGGTGTTTGCTGAAAAACGCCAGGGGTTGCCAGCGGCCCGCGATGAGCTGCTCCAGTACCCCACCGACTGCCGTGTTAGATGTGTCCACTGTGAGGGCGGTAGGGACGTCCATTCTGGGGTGCACTAGCATCGCGGCGTTCGCCAAGGCTTCCTTCGTTTGAATGAAAACGGCGGCGGACTCCTCGTCCCAGGTAATGTCCTTGCCCGGACCGGACAGCAGGGCGAACAGGGGGCGCATGATCCGGGCAGCTGAAGGGAGGAAGCGGTGGTAGAAATTGACCATACCTACGAATTCCTGAAGGCCTTTGACCGTGGTGGGTCGGGGGAAATGGCGGACCGCATCTACCTTAGCGGGCAGAGGGGTTGCCCCGTCTTTAGATATCCTGTGGCCCAGGAAGTCAATGGTATCGAGCCCGAACTGGCATTTAGCCGGGTTGATTGTTAGACCGTAGTCACTCAGCCGGGCATAGAGTTGACAGAGGTGGGACAGATGCTCCTGACGACTGCTGCTGGCTATGAGGATGTTGTCCAAATAGATGAATGCGAAGTCTAGGTCGCGTCCATTAACCGCTGGAACGTCTGTGCGGCATTCTTCAGGCCAAACGGCATGCGGAGGAGCTCAAAAAGGCCGAACGGGGTGATGAGAGCCGTTTTGGGGACATTGTCCGGATGCATCGGGATTTGATGGTATCCTCGGACGAGGTCTACCTTGGAGAAGATCCATGCGCCGTGCAGGTTTGCTGCAAAGTCCTGAATGTGCGGCACAGGATAGCGGTCTGGTGTGGTAGCCTCGTTCAGCCTGCGGTAGTCGCCGCATGGTCTCCAGCCTCCTGTTGCTTTGGGCATCATGTGCAGGGGGGAGGCCCATGGGCTGTCGGACCGCCGAATGATCCCCAATTCCTCCATCCTCTTGAACTCCTCCTTCGCCAGTTGGAGCTTGTCCGGGGGAAGCCACCGAGCACGGGCGTGGAGGGGTGGTCCCTGGGTCGGGATGTGGTGCTGTACGCCGTGTCGGGGCATGACTGCAGTGCCAGAACCGATGGGAAATCCGCCAGGACTCTGGTGAAGTCGTTGTCGGACAGCGTGATGGAGCCGAGGTGAGGGGCTGGCAACTGGGCTGTACCCAGGGAGAACGTCTGAAAGGTCTCGGCGTGGACCAGTCTCTTCCTGGGCAGGTCAACCAGTAGGCTGTGAGACCGCAAAAAATCCGCACCCAGAAGCGGTTGGGCTACGGCGGCCAGTGTGAAGTCCCACGTGAACTGGCTGGAGCCGAACTGTAGCTGCACCTGACGGGTGCCATAGGTCCTTACTGTGCTGCCGTTCATGGCCCTCGGGGGGACCCGGTGCCCTGCTGCGGGTGTCGTAACTCGTCGGAGGTAAGACGCTGATCTCGGCACCGGTGTCGACCAAAAAACGGCGGCCCGACCGCTGGTCCCACACATACAGGAGGCTATCCCGAATGCCAGCCGCCGTAGCCATCAGCGGCGGCTGGCCCTGGTGTTTCCCGGGAACTTGCAGGCGGGCGACAACGGCGAGCTTCTGTGCCCCACCGCTGGTGGTAGAAACACCATTGTTCGTTGGACTCCCCATCCCTGCCTCTGGGGCTAGCGGGCTTTGCAGCCGGGCCTGGACTGGTTTGCTGCTGGGAGCGTGGCCGGGTGATCTGTGCGATGGACGCCCCACTCACCTTCTTGGCGTTCCACAGCAAGTCCACCCGGGCTGCCACCTTCCGGGGGTCGCTGAAATCCGCGTCGGACAGCAGTAGGCGTATGTCCTCGGGCAGCTGCTCTAGGAATGCCTGCTCAAACATGAGGCAGGGTGTGTGTGCGCCGGCCAGAGACAACATCTCATTCATTAAAGCTGATGGAGCTGTGTCTCCCAAGCCATCCAGGTGCAGTAAACGGGCAGCCCGCTCGCGGCGTGAGAGTCTGAAAGTCCTTATGAGCAGGGCTTTGAATTCCGTGTACTTGCCGTCCGCCGGGGGAGACTGTACGAACTCCGCAACCTGGGCCGTTGTGTCCTGGTCGAGGGAGCTCACCACGTAGTAGTAACGTGTGTCCTCTGAGGCTATCTGCCGAACGTGGAATTGGGCTTCTGCTAGCTGGAACCGTAGGTGAGGTCGTAGCATCCAGAAACTTGGCAGTTTCAACGAAACTGCATGAACAGATGCGGCATCGGTCATCTCCGGTCTAAAAATCGTTTGGACCATCGGGGTCACCAATTGTAGCGGTGTGCTACACGCAGCGCTAAAATAACGACACGGAGTCGGTAAACTGCAATCAAAGAATATTTTATTCGAACTACACAGCCTTGCTTTAAAGCCTCCCTCGTCCCACCCTCCCCAGGCGCGGATGCTCTAAGGGACACGTACTCACAAACCCCCGCAGGCTTTTTCCCTTTGTTGTGGGCCTGGCCTTTGTGCCTGCACGCTGGCTAATTGTGAGCCGGTTCGAGTGTGCTAGTAAGTGGGTCGCCACAACCTTTTAATTTGGTACAGTCAGCTAAAAGTTAAGAACAACAGAGTTCACTTAAGAGTTAAAGTGTCCCACTGTATTAGATTTTTTTAAAGGTTTCAGAATATTGTCTACAGGGCTTTACCCAGAAAAGAGAAAAGTTATCATTAGAGATTTACAAAATCAATTAACATGGCATTTTTTGAGAGAGCAGCTAAGGATCTCATCACTTCAGCCCACTGGGATCAATTTCCCATGTTGAATGCCAATCAGTCCATTGTTTTTCTGGTGGTTCTCAGAACAGTCATGTCACTTGCATTCACCAGTTACTTCTCTGAGTCCGTTTTCTCTCTTGTTTATGCAATTCTTCTGGCACCCACCCACAGCAGGTCTAAGCAGTTTATTCTACCAGCCAACGTGTCTTTGGAATTTAGGAGGAAGCTCAGGATCACCAGGAGAATGTGCAAATCCCACATTTAGGTTGGGATTGAACTGGGTTACTATAGCCATGCAGCAGTGCACTTGCCACCACCTGCCAAGCTTGAACTGACTACAGATTATAGTTCAATACTGTTGTGCTCCTTTAATGATTTTGAATAATAGACAAGTTTTTGCTTGGCATATCCCATTCTTGATAGGAATGGAAAATAGCGATAGTGGAACGAATAACACTTGTTTACTATATTTGCAGCTTAAAGATACTATTTATTTGTTTTTAAGCTTGTACATTGGAAGTTACATTTTACAAAACTGTTCCTGGAAATTTGCTGGCATATGAAGGGCCTGTGCTATGCTATGTTCTATAAATACATCGTGAAAACTGTTGAATAAAAGGGAGAGAAGTTTCTTCCTCCAAACTTCAATGACAGCACATGCTTACGCAATGCCTTTTGTGCAGAAAATGTACACAGCATTAATACTGCATCCTTCATGTCCTTGCTGCTTCAAAATGCTTAGCAGTCATTTTTGCAATTAGTTATTTTTCTTGTAGGCATCCTTGTAATTATTTATGTCCAACCATACATAGCAGATGAGAGCCTGGTGACTGAGTGAGAACTGTTCATATCATCCCTGCAGCTCTCTGTATTGCCACATGATATCCATGATCTTCAGACACCAGAGTCAATTGAGCAGTTCTGATAGAGTTTATTTAATGAGAACAGTGGGTTGAGGTGGCAACAATCAGTTCCCAGTAGAGCTGTTCAATTAACAATCTCCACTCATAAAGCATCAATCTTTCAAAATCTTTCACTAACGACTCTTGTTATATTGGCATTAAATCTCATAATGTAACCAGAATACTACATTATATATTTAGTATAGAGCTGCTATCTTATACTGTTAGCACTTAAAGAATGGAGTTGAGTAACTATTTATTTATAGTTAAAATTTACATTTTGGGTAGTTTTATTTTCTATCCATTCGCACTGATAATTATAAATAAAACAGTGGAAATACCTGATTCATTTGTTTATGGGCAAATAGAATAGACACTGCAGTAATTTTTTGTAATATTTACTTTTGCCATAAATTACTGTAATTCCATAATAAATAACAGAATTTGCTGAAAACACTGAGCAGTTCTGACAGCCTGTGTAAAACAGAAAATACTTAATATTTCAACTTGAAGATCATTTTGTCAGAACTTGAGACACATTTGGTGGGTCTCTTCCCTTTTTATCAGTCTACAAATTCCACCCAAAACAATGTGAATGCTAATGAGATAAAGGGTCCTTGAAAGTGAGACCATTGTTTGTGGGAACATTTCAAGGATGGCGCAAGTGAAGTTGAGTGTAGTTATTCCCGCTTATTCAAGAGTCTGATGGTTGAGGGGTAGTAACTGTTCTTGAACCTGGTGGGTGCGAGTCCTGGGGCACTTGCACCTTCTACCTGATGGCAGCAGCGAGAAGAGAGCATGACCTGGGTGGTGAGGATCTTTGATGATGGATGCTGCTTCCCTACAATAGTGTTTCATGTAGATGTCCTCAATGGTCGAGATTGCTTGTGCCTCTTGTTTATATAATTTTGTATTACATTGCTGGAATACTGTGTACAATTGCACATTGGTGGTTTTAAATTAGTTAATGACATACAAGATAATAAGTTAATCAACTCTATACATCTCAGGATTTTAGTTGGAATTTGGAACTTTCTTCCTGTCTGGAACCACTTCACCCACTCAGTTGCCATTGACTCATCTACAAGGGCTGCTACCACTGAATTAGCAATTGAAACAGAAACAACCCGACAGAATAATCTTAATATCTCCATTAATTTTAGAATTAATGAAAACATTGAAGAAATTGAGTTGCTCACAGCAGTATTTGGCAGATTAATCTTCAGTCCCTGGATACTCTAAGGAATTTGAGCAGGATTAGGAACCCTATTTTTCCTGTTATTTGAGTTACTGTCACCTTTATCAGGCACACACATTGTATTCTGAATACATGCAAGATTAATGTTTGTGAAGCAGTTATTCCAATTGCAATGTTCACCCAGTTGTTGAAAGTAAGCTGGTTTTTATCTGTTCTGTTTGGTTAGTTATAATGCAATTATTGGCCGGGACGTTGAGGAGAATGCCTTAATTTTCTGTGAATTCATAGCATGGGAGCTTTTGTATTCACCTTCAGTGGCAGATGAGTTGTGGGTTTGGCAGTTTATTTGGATGATGACACCTCTACAATATGGGGTCTGTCTACCCCAACCCCCATTGCAATCTTGTGCTCAGGTTTGTAGTGTGATGTCAACCTACAATCTTCTGACTCAGTCATTACCTATTGAAGAATGATTAACCTGAATGTCATCATTTAGACTTGGAGGAAGGATCATCACATAACCTTGCATTTTACAACTACAGGAGTTTCTGGTTAATTTAGCAGTTGGTTATTTGGGGGGGGGGGTCTTCTGCTTATTTGGGACAACTCTTACAGAACAAAAGGTATTCAAGAAAATAGCTAGGATTCCCTTTCTTTGCTTGGGACGTTAAGCCTCTTAATTGGGGCCAGAGACTATTGCTGAACAGTTCCTAACTAGTGTCAGTCGTGTGTACTTGTGTGGTTGTTAAGACAGTACACCGTAGTTAGAGCAAACAGTTTTTAAAAAGCATCAGTTGCATGCGTTTGTGTTTTTAAAAAAACAGCCATTTTTGGCATTGATAGTTGGTGACAAATAAGCAGTAAGACAATTCAGAACACTCTTGCTCACCACGGTTTCAAGCATTCAGGCTTGGAGATGACAGAAACGACCAGGAGTGAAAAAGAAACAATTTCACTACTTCAAGAAGGTAGGAACTATGAAGAATTTGAAGGTATCAATAATCATCCTGAATGTTACAATGAGAATGGTGATTTGGAAGATGCAATCATCTAAGCATTGTACGAAGGCAGTCCATTATCTGCGCTAAGTGTCTGTGCTGAGTTTGCTCATTTATAGTCAATCAAAAGTACATGGCAGTGTATACTAGATGAATTCCTCTGTCAATAACTCTTAGAAAGTCATACACAGCTTTATTGTATAGTAGTGATATTGGTAGTGTTCTGATTTGTCTTGTATTTATTTTAAATACATAATTTGTTTCCCAGTTAAATGGTAGTTTGTCCTTTTTACACTTTTTTAACAATTTCCATGAAACCAGCTAATTAGGGGAGCCACTTAACTTAGCCAAAATGTACTGGTCTTGATGTGCCCAATTAACCAGAATCCTCTTTTTTTTTGTTGCTGTCTCTGAAGAAGTACAGTTAAATTTATAGTTAAATTTCAGGGCTTATTTTCCCCTTTATTCACTCTTGAGATTTAAATCTAAGTGCAGCAGCAGCATCTGTTTTTGCTGCCAATTTTCAGCGATTGTGTGGGCTTTGTTTTAAATTATTGATTTGAAATATGAAATTGTTGATTCTGGCCAGTAGAGTACTACAGTGGCATGCAAAAGTTTGGGCACCCTTGGGGTCAAAATTTCTGTTACTGTGAATACTTAAGTGAGTAGAAGATGAACTGATCTCCAAAGTCATAAAGATGAAGCATTCTTTTCAACATTTTAAGCAAGATTAGTGTATTATTTTTGTTTTGTACAATTTAAGAGTGGAAAAAAAAGGAAAGGAGCACCATGCAAAAGTTTGGGCACCCCAAGAGATTTGAGCTCTCAGATAACTTTTACCAAAGTCTCAGACCTTAATTAGCTTGTTAGGGCTATGGCTTGTTCACTGTCATCGTTAGGAAAGGCCAGGTGATGCAAATTTCAAAGCTTTATAAATACCCTGACTCCTCAAACCTTGTCCCAACAATCAGCAGCCATGAGCTCCTCTAAGCAGCTGCCCAGCACTCTGAGAAAATTAAAATAAATGATGCCTACAAAGCAGAAGAAGGCTATAAGAAGATAGCAAAGCGTTTTCAGGTAGCCGTTTCCGCAGTTTGTAATGTAATTATGAAATGGCAGTTAACAGGAACGGTGGAGGTCAAGTTGAGGTCTGGAATACCAAGAAAACTTACCGAGAGAACTGCTCATAGGATTGCTAGAAAGGCAAATCAAAACCCCCGTTTCACTGCAAAAGACCTTCAGGAAGATTTAGCAGACTCTGGAGTGGTGGTGCACCGTTCTACTGTGTAGCGACACCTGCAAAATATGACCTTCATGGAAGAGTCATCAGAAGAAAACCTTTCCTGTGTCCTCACCACAAAATTGAGCATCAGAAGTTTGCAAAGGAACATCTAAACAAGCCTGATGCATTTTGGAAACAACTCCTGTGGACTGATGAAGTTAAAATAGAACTTCTTGGCCGCAATGAGCAAAGGTATGTTTGGAGAAAAAAGGGTGCAGAATTTCATGAAAAGAACACCTCTCCAGCATAGGGGTGGATCGATCATGCTTTTGGCTTGTGTTGCAGCCAGTGGCACGGGGAACATTTCACTGGTAGAGGGAAGAATGAATTGAATTAAATACCAGCAAATTCTGGAAGCAAATATCACATCAGCTGTAAAAGAAAAAGAGCTGATGATGAAAAGAGGATGGCTCCTACAACAGGACAATGATCCTAAACACACCTCAAAATCCAGAATGGACTACCTCGTGGCGCAAGCTGAAGGTTTTGGCATGGCCCTCACAGTCCCTCGATCTAAACATCATCGAAAATCTGTGGATAGACCTTAAAAGAGCAGCACATGCAAGGCGGCCCAAGAATCTCACAGAACTAGAATCCTTTTGCAAGGAAGAATGGGCAAAAATCCTCCAAACAAGAATTGAAAGACTCTTAGCTGGCTACAGAAAGCGTTTACAAGTTGTGATACTTGCCAAAGGGGGTGTTACTTCGTACTGACCATGCAGGGTGCCCAAACTTTAGCTTCGGGCCCTTTTCCTTTTTTGTTATTTTGAAACTATAAAAGATGGAAATAAAAAAGGAATCTTGCTTAAAATATTAAAGAAATGTGGCATCTTTAACTTTATGCCTTTTGGAAATCGGGTCATCTTTTACTCACTTAGCTATTCACAGCAACAGAAATGTTGACCAGGGTGCCCAAACTTTTGCATGCCACTGTAACCTTTTGACTTTGTCTTAATTTACTGGATGTATCAGTTTTGAACTGTGTCGGGTCCAGGGATGTATGTCATTACATATATACTCAATAGCCACTCTATTAGGCATATCTGTACCCCTTGTTAATGCAAATAACTAATCAGCCGATCATGTGACAGCAAGTCAGTGCATAAAGGCGTGATCAAGCGGTTCAGTTACTGTTCAGATCAAACATCAGAATGGGGCAGAAGAAGTGGCATTAACTGTGGAATGATTGTTGGTGCCAGACGGGGTGGCTGAACTATCTCAGAAGCTGCTGATCTCCTGGGATTTTCATTGTTACGAACCCCGTAACTGGATCACTTACCAGCGAAGATAGAGAGGTCCGTTGAAGTCTGATGATACTATTTTTAACAGTATTTATTAGTAAAAATACACAAAAATAATATCAATGCAAATATACAGATAATATACGTCGTCAATACTAAATCTAAAAGTGCGGGTACAATAATAATAATAATAAATAATAATCTCTTATCGTTGTCTAGGGGATAATGTATTGTCCGATGGAAATATAAAGTTCACTCAGTTCATGCAGGCTGCAGCCTTTGGGGACTGCTGGGGTTGCAATGGTTGGAAAGAGAGAGAGATTTGGAGAAAAACTTGCCGATTTTCCTTTTATGATTTCGATCCGTCGGAGTCTCGTTGGTGTGACCATTCACTTGTGGCCTCTCCTTTAGCTAAACCGCTCTTCCGTGGTGAGCTCGCCAACCCAGGCAAGGGAAGGACGCACACGAGCCCCCACCGGCTTCGCTATTAAACGCTGTCACGGGATTTCTAGCGTTTCTCCTGGTGCGTCTAAAGGGGGTTGTTCCCCAGACCCTCTTTTATCCTTACTCACGGGGTCTCAGATGTCAATCAGGTTGGGATGAATAGTTTCAATGAATAGTACAGTATTCAATACACAATTCTGTCTCCAAGAGACAATAGCTGTTATCAGTGGTTCCGTTTTGCTGAGGCCAGGACACATTCCAAACCTTGTGGATTCTGCGTGTCTCTCTCATTTCCTGGGTCCTAGACCAGAATTAATAGCGATCTTGCGATTCTCATAAAGGAGGGGGCGACTTTGTACCCTTCGGCCCCTCAGAGTTGCTTCACATTCATAACATCATACACAACAGGCTCTAGAGTTTACAGGGTGGTGCGAAAAAAAGCATCCAGTGTGCAGGAATTCTGCGGGCAAAAGATGCCTCGTTAATGAGATAGGTCAGAGGAGAATAGCCAGACTGGATCAAGCTGACAGGAAGGTGACAGTAACTCAAATAACTACCATTGCAACAATGCAGAAGAGCATTTCTGAATGCATATGTTGAATCTTGAAGTGGGTGTGTTACAGCAGCAGAAGACCATGAACATACACTCTGTACGTGTGCAGTAAATTGAATGTTGCATGACAATACATTTTTTATGGCCACATATGCAAGGAATTCCTAAACTTATTGGTGAAATAGAATTGCATGTGAAAGCAGGGAACATAAGCATCATAAACACTAGAAATACTGCAGATTCTGGAAATCCAAAGCAGCACGCGCAAAATGTTGAAGGAACGCAACAGGTCAGGCAGCTTCCATGGAAATGAACAAATGAGCAGGCCAAAACCCTTCAGGACTGGAAAGGAAGGGGAAAAGATGCCAGAATAAAAATTTGGGAGGAGGGGAAGTAGGATAGCTAGAAGGTGTTGGGTGAAGTCAGGTGGGTGGGGAAGGTAAAGGGCTGGAGAGGAAAGAATCTGAAAGGAGAGGAGAGTGGACCATAGCAGAAAGGGAAGAGGGTGGGGCACTAAGGGAAGGTGATAGACAAGTGAGAAAGGAGGGGAAGTATTTTTTTAACCGGAAGGAGAAATCGATATTCATGCCATTCAGGTTGGAGGCTACCCAAATGGAATGTAAGGTGCTGCCCTTCCACCCTGAGGGTGGCCTCATTGTGGTACAAGAGGAGGCCATGGACCCTCATGTCGAAATGGCAATGGGAATCGGAATTAAAATGTTCTGCTTTTGGTGGATGGAGTGGAGGTGATCAAAGAAGTGTTCCCAACATCTGCTACTCACCTACAGGTCTAGGTTTGGTGGTACTGATTTTAAAATAAAGTACAACAGTACTAAATGCAAGCTGGGCCCCTAACTGTCACCCCAGTGAAATTCTGGAAATCTGATCGTGTACTAACCATCTCATCGATTGTTAGATTTAAGGTTGCCATCGCCTCTTGATAAAGGCATTGCTAATCGATGCACTCATTGCATGATTGCGTGGTGCTGTGGTTACCCTGGCTGGCTTCAAGTTGGTATAACATATGACCTTGACAATATATTGAAAAAACATGCTCTACAATGACCCTATGCCAGATGAAGCCAATCTCTTATCTCCGCAATATTTCTTAGAGGCATAAAAAACATTTTTCCATGAGCGCTGGATAAAGTAAACAAGAATAACCAATATTCACGTATTGAGCTCTTCATTATAGGATTCTTTTTCTCACAATGCCAGTGTTAAATAATGAAGTGTTTGTTGTTTTCATCTCCAATTTGAAAGATTCCAACAAAGTAGTTGTTTTTTTCCTTCCCTTCTCTATTAATTTCTGTGGTTCTGCGGCAATTCTGGATTCTGTTTGTTGTTCAGGATAATGTGATGAATTTTAAATTAAAGTGGCAGTAATTAGCTGCAAGTTTTTATTTCCCAGGTGTTCCATTACAGTAAATTTACAGCTTCATCTACATACCTTCTAATGGAGCTTCTTCCACATGAACTAAAAGTTTTCCCATGTTTACTAGAGCCAGCACCTTAAAATTAAACAGCAGCTAGTGTTCACAGATATTTCAGTTAGGATTGCGCAGTTCTTAAAGTTCATAAAAAGTTAAACTCATCTCTGTAGCTGAATATTGCCCTCCTGTAACAAGTCTGACAAGTTGGATGATAAATTGTCCTTATGTGTAAAGGGCTGAATTTATTCTGTTTTTCCTAAGCCACAAATTACATCCTAATCTAATTTGTTCAACTTGCAATCATCTTTATGTTTTCAGTATATGGCTAAAAGCATTGAAAATGCATGTAATAATCCAAATCAAGATAGTCAGCCACAAATGACCCTTCAATCAGTCTCAAGTTATTATGGGATTGCTTTGAAACTAGGGGTCGGGGTGTCCTATCTGACTGTCCAAAATCTCTGCTGACATTCATTCGTCTTTTTAGAATGGAAGATGATCTGGTAATCTTGTGATTTCTTTTTGCTGGAAAAGCTGGTCTCTTACCATGGAAAAATGAATTTCCTGTCATTTACGTTGGTGGCTGACTCAGCAAAGATGTACCATGCTGATTGTAAGCCCAGGAAGGAATCTGGGCTTGGCTCAGCCTGGACTTGGCTCGTTGAAGTGGGTGGTGAAACTTCACCGCTTGACCTGTAAGATGAAGTTACACTGACAGAAGAGCCAAGTTGCTTTTGTCTAAATTCTATAACCCAATTGTTTACCAGAAAGGAAATTTCTTTCATTTCTGTCTTGACTAGAGATTAAACTTCTTTCAATAAAAACAATTAACCTCCAAAGGGCCTCCTTATGATTTAGTTATAGCACCTCTGCAAAGGGAAGGATCTGGGCAGGAAGGAAATCAAATTTCACCTCTTGTCCCCTTAATGAATTTGCAGTGTTAAACAGCATGAGTTTCGGAATAGGATACTCTGATGTTTCATTGAAATACAAACGGAACAAAAAATGGTTTGTGAGATGCTGTCCTCTAAAGTAATTGACTCTTATTTATTTCTGTTTGAGGGGCGTTAAAGTTGAAGGATATGATTCATTCATCAGTGTTGATTCAGAGTCTCTACATGAGCTTTTATCTAACAGCTGCATACTGTAGAAGGAAAGGAATGCTTGACTTGCTGTGGGAGAGGGAATAAGAAGAGGACTGAAAATGAGGAAGCGCATTGCGGTTTAGTCAGCTGTGGTCTCACCACTTTAGCCGCCCAGCTTGAAGTCTGACCACGGGTATCATATGTGTAATGTTGTCACATTCTTCCCGTGATTGCAGGGTACCCCCAAGCACTCGTGTTTTCTCCTGCGTCCCAAAGCCACGTGGGCTGGTGACTTAACTGGCCAAGTAACTCATCCTTATTGTGCAGTTGAATTCTAGAATCTAGGAGAAAGTTGATGGGAATACGAGGAAAACGCTAAAGGTACGATTTCTGGTAAGATCACAACATGCTAGGTCGCAGAGGCCTCTCTGAGTCCAACAAATGATACAAATATGTGTCTTAAGCACTTGTGATTACAAGAAATTGATGAACATTGGTAATATAAAATACTGAGAGAGTCTGATGGCAGGGGAGCTGTGTGGCTTTGTTTGCTAAGCAGCCCAGTTCCTCATTTGGTGGCGTTCCCCATTACAGCCACCCCGGGGAGGACGCACTGGAGGCTGTGTGGGAGAAATCAGAGGCAGGACAAGTGCTGTGGAATCTGCTGGGTTGAGGAATGCCCCTCAACCACACCATCAGTGCTGCTCTCCAGTGTTTGCTTTTAAGAAGACAAGCTGGATTACCTGCAGCTGACCCAGCACTAGACAAGCCGATTTGTTTTCAGATGCTAAAACAGCAAGAAATGAGGAACTGCTGTGTACTTGTTCTTGCAGAAATGTAGCTTATCCCAAGCTCATCAATCCTCAGGCCATGGTACTCAGCAACATGCTGATAATATTTTTAGTGTTTATATATACTATTATAACTATATGTACTGT
The DNA here is from genome assembly GCF_048418815.1 of Hemitrygon akajei. NCBI lineage: Eukaryota > Metazoa > Chordata > Chondrichthyes > Myliobatiformes > Dasyatidae > Hemitrygon > Hemitrygon akajei. The sequence goes on from NC_133143.1 coordinate 31,001,080, forward strand.
GTTTTGCACCTTGGCCCTGGATGACATTAAACTTGAAATTAAATAGGAATAATTAGTGGAAGAATAAGATTAGTTGTGAACCAGCATAGAATAAATCGGCCAAAATAGTCTCCTCCTATGTCACGTGGAAATGAAGTTCAGAGTGGGATCAGGAGCATTGGTTGGGCAGCTTAGTGGGGTGTTTGGAGGTAGAATGTTTGAGCAGAAGTGGGACAGATGAACTCAAGAAGCCACCAGGTAAGGGAGCTCCTGGGAAGGAATGAGGTCTCTGGTTTAGTCTACAGCTCAAAGTATAGGGAGAGAAATGAAGAAATAGGGTATTTACAAAAAAAAAACAATTGAAGTGAATGAGCTCCTTGGAAGTAGTTGATATTTAACCAGTGATTCTGTTCTGTTCTGTTCAGCTTAAGGCTGAATGAATTGTTGGCAAGGTGATTATTCATCTTTTTCCTCGGCCTCAATTACCCTTTCACAAACTCTGTAGACTGCCTCACTGCCCGATGTGGTCTTATTGACAGCAGTATGATTAACATCTGCCTAGCATCACCACTTATTTGCCCTTGTGTTCATTTGTAGGGTTGTGCAGTAATGTCCTGTAAGAACTTTTGATCTGCAGGTTAGCAGTTGTCATATAGAAGTAAATAATTGACCTTATCTAGAAGGAGCCAGTGTGCTGCAATGTTTCAATATTTGGATCAACTTCAAATTTTTAAGTTAATTTGCAGTGTCATTCGTTTTGACTCTCAGATGGCAATTCAGAGCCCCCCTCCCCCCCGTTGACCATTTAGCCAGACCATCACCAATGCCCCACACCCTTGTTTTCAAGGAAGAGGAGGTGAGAAAGTTGTTCTGGATGCAAAATATCAAGAAGGCTGCTGCTAAACACCTGTCTAAAATCTTCACAGACATTTTCAATCTGTCCCTTAAACTATGCAGTCTCCTAAAAGAAATACATTATTATTCCATTCTCTTAAAAAGTCGGTGACTACAGGCCTGTTGCACTCAGAGCAGTCATATTGAAGACTTTTGAAGCCTGGTCATATTATTTCTCAAATCCGTATATCAGAAATGTCCAAGTCTGCTGTAGCTCATGTATAAAGCTAACAGATGTGTAGATGTTGCAGTTAACATCAGTCTGGACTTCATACTGCACATCTCAACTCCCGTGTACATATGTCAAGATCCTCTTCATCAATTTCAGTTCAGCCTTCAATACCATCATCCCTGTGAAATTCTCCAAACTTAAAGTACAAGGTCCCATCTGCTGGTGAATCACTGGCTCCTTTTCTGACAGGAGGCAATACATGAAACTAGAGGAGAATATCCCTACCTCCCACTTAGTCTGCACTGGTGTGCCACAAGGGTGTGTTCTCTCCCCTCTCCTATTTTCTCTACACCAATGATTACACCAAATGTACTCCAGTGATCCATCAGTTGAACTGATAGTTTGTAGACAACACCGCTGTCATAGGACTAATCACCAGAAGCAAAAAAAATCCAAATACTACCGGGAAGTAAACAAGCTAGTGTCCTGGTGCAGTTAAAACAACTTTGAGCAGAATGCCCTCTAAACTGTGGAGATGCATATCGACTTCAGGAGAAATGTGTCTCCTCTCCCACCTGCTCATCATCAACAACTCTACAGTTAGCAGCATTCAGATTCCTGGACATCATTATTTTGCAGGACCTCATGTGGAAGAACCATATCTCTTCTATAAACAAAAAGACACAGCAGAGAATGTATTTCTTGTGGCAGTCGGTAAAATTCTGTCTTTCCAAGAACGTGTTTGCGCAATTCTACACTGCCATCGTAGAGAGCATCCTCACATCACCTGTTACGGTCTGGTTTAGTGCAGCATCTTCTTACAATATACAAAAACTACGGTGAACTGTCAGGGCAGCCGACAAGGTCATTGGCTGTAGTCCACCAACACTGCAGGACATATATATGGCAGGACAAAAAGAAACAGGAAGGAAAAATCATTGCAGACACTACCCACCAGCAAACTGCCTTTTCCAAAAACTCCCTTCTGGAAAACGCTAAGGGGCTATTAAAACAAAAATCTCATGCCATCTTAAAGTTTCTTCCCCGGGCAGATAATCTGATCAACCGTTCTTCTCAGTCCCCCCCATCCATTATCTCAGTCACTGCACTGTAAAGAATTCAAACCACTTTTTATCATTGTGAATACATGGTGGTATTTATGCATACTTTATTCCATTTATCCCTCCTAGCTGTATTTTTATATAATTCTTAGATAAACTATGCAGCAAGTTCCTAATACGTGTAAATAAAGTTGATCCTTGATGATTCTGTTTTGTAGGAGCCTGGCCATAATGTTTTGCTTAATCCTTGTATTTCTTTATTTCCACATACTTTAACAATGACGGATGTTCAAGTGTCATGTGGTGATGACACCATTTATTTGTGGTGGGGGCGGGGGGATACTTAACGTTGAAATTAGCAGTGTGAGCAAAGGTTGATTGAGTGACCTTGTGCTTATGTTAATGAGAAGAGCTCGGCGTGCGATCTACGAGGGAGAGGCGAGAGACTGAGGCTATGTTCACACTGCACTGAATAAATCCATAACCGAAGCTTTTTCTCTTTGTTTTTACCCTCCGTCCACAATAAAACAGCGTTTTCGTCCCCGGAAACCGGAGCTTTTCAGAAACGCTCTCCAAAGTGTGTAATTTTGAAAACACCACTCGGGCAGATCAGTGTGAACGAGGTAACCGAAGAAATCTGAAAACGGCGTCAGACTGCAGCGCGCTGTTTAAGTTGTTTTCTTGAACACAACCTAACAATTTCAGAATAGACAGCAACGAGACTGAAGCCAGAAGAGTTAGAAATGTACTCACCAACTACTTTGACCCATAACTTACTGAATAAATAAGTATACTGTACTCACTTTGCCCTGTTTTTTGTCCTTGCTTATATGAAGGTGGTTTACCTATTTATGCAAGTACTTCTCTGACAATAGATGTGTAACAGCCTAATGTAACATTGTACGGAAATACAAGATAACACTGATGCAGACATATCTTACACATTTAACAAGGTGCTTTATTAATGCAACAGAGTCAGTTTTTCACTGTTTGTCGTCAGCCAGGTCAATCTGTCCGTGAACTCCCTGTTGGTTGCCTCCATACGCTCCAGTATTTGTTTTTTTTTACTTTTAAGTTCTCCTGCGCAAGAGCCAGCAGCTGTCTGTCGTTTTAAGTTTTCTAGTCTGTAACTGCATGAATGCACACTTTCACGGCGAGATTCAACACCAAATATGTCACTTGTTTCCAGTAGATGTGTCCTGTGCATGCACAGTAGGAGGAGATTTGCCGAAATCTCCGTTTCAGTGTGGACGGAGATATTTTTAAAAGCACAAGGTGTAGATGCTTATCGTTTTTACGCGAAACCGGTGTTTTCAAAATTATCCGGTCTAGTGTGGATGTAGCCTGAACTTCTGCAGATGAGTAGGAGTGTCGAGATTTTGTTAAGTGGTCAGTGTGTGTTGCAGAAGTCACTCTTAGGTAAGAGGTAGATTAACCAAGGGGCAGATGTTCTAGCCCAGTGGTATCTGTATGCATTGTTCTTGGTGGGCTTTGGTAAGTGATCTACGTGATACAGAAAAGGACCCTTTTTATTGTGGCTTAGGTTAAGTTCTTTGCATGGATGTCTGATATTTGAATCAATTTAATCTTAAAATGAGGTACAGAAGTCTGAACACACACAGTCAGTGATTCAGGAACAGCTTCTTCCCCTCTGCTGTCCAATTCCTAAATGGACATTGAACCCGTGGACACTACCCCACTTTTTAAAAAAAATTTGCACAATTTTTAATTTTTTCAATATACATATACTATAATTTATTTATTGTTATTTTATTTTGGTTTTTTTCCTCATTTAACTGCTTCTGCTAAGTTAACAAATTTCATGTCACATGCTGGTGATAATAAACCTGATTCTGATTCTTGATCATAAGAACTGCATTAACAGAGCAAGCACAAAACGTATGATAATATGTCAGATGAAGCCTGATTTTGACTAGGTACTTGAATGTAGGTAGATGGAGACAAAGTGCTTATGATCAAGCCACTTACCTTTCCCCAGATGGAAAGATGAGAGATGGCCACTTCTAAAATCTCCTTGGCCTTGTTGTTAAAATCTCTTGTGTCTAATCGTGCTTGTGAAAAGATGCAGTGGAAAGTGTTACCCACAGTATGGAATGGAGTCATCTCTTTGGGGACAGTAGCTATGTATTTGGATTAACAGTACTGCATGAAAACATCGACTTGTCAGTGGCGCTGCCTTGAATATAATTGAAACTTGCCTTTTTAAAAGTTTTTTTTCAACATGCTTCTGAAAAGGAAGTAATTCACTCAGTGTCGTAATGCTAATGTTTGCATTTAAAACTTAACGAGTTGCAGGTAAGGATATGTCTAGTTGCGATTGTGCTGGCATAGCTGCTTCAAGAGTGATAATTGCAGATTAAAATTGTTTTTATTTTTATATTTAAAAATAATCACTTGTAAAATCCTGGTTGCTTCAACACATTGAAAAATTGTTCAGTACTTTGTGTTAAACGGTCAGCTTAGTAATGATTTCTGCATTTATGAATTTGTGAACCAGATCACTTAAACATGCTTATGGGTCCTGAAAAAGAATTTTCAACAGATATTTATTTTTAAAATTGACTTATTCTCTGAATTTCACGTGGTGTTTATTTATAAATACCATGCAGCCAATTTTAAAGGAGATTCTTTCCTTCTGATGTGCTCATTATTTGATTTGGCGTATTTTTAAAGTCAGGAGTCATGTGCTTAGATTTATTGGGCAGCTTAGGAATAATGTTAGCACAATCAATACTCTGCCTTCTTAATCTATAAAGAAGAATCATAAAGAACTAATTACATAATTTAAATAGAGTTGTTGTACATCTGTTCTTGGACAGATGGCATCAAATCAAATGATAAAATGCACATCATAATGAATATGCATTGCTGTATTCACTATTGTAATGTTACAAAATTAGGGACACTCAGATGATTACATTTATGAGTGTTTTGCAGCACAGATGTTTTTGCAACTGTTTAAATCAGACAAAAAACTAAAGTAGGTATGTAGACAATAAAGCATTGAGCTTCATATTTAAATTAATATCTTTATGTAAAATTGATCTTGCTCATTGAGTCAGAAGCAAAATATCAACCCTTATCCTGGAGTTCTATTGTTTGTATAAATGCATTGTTAACAGAGGCAAGAATAAAGCTTGTGTCCCTGACCTCTAAATTATCCCAGTACACTCTTGGCTAGGTCCCCATCTTTCACCTTTCATGAAATTAAATTCACCTGTTGTCTGCATCCTAACATCCCATTTGCTGAAGTCACTATCCCCAGAAGTCTACTCTGTCATAAAATTGTACAGCACAGCAATAGGTCCTTCTGCATTCCACATCCATATCAACCCTGAAGATTTATCTAATCCTCATCTCATTTTCCTGCAATAGGCCTGCATCCTCTTATAAAACTACCTGTCCAAATGCTTTTTAAACATGGTAGCTGTATCTACCTGTGTCATTTCCTTTAGCAGCTTCTTCCATATAACCACAACCCTCTGTGTGAAAGACTTGCCTCAGATTACCTTTAAATCTATCTCCTCCACATCTAGAACAAAAAACTGACCAGCTACCCTATCTATGCCCCTCATATATGCTTTATATGATCACACTTCAGCCTTCTACATTCCAGTGAGAATAAACCAGCCTATTCAATCTCTCCATTTCAGTAAGGCCCTCCATTCCAGGTAACCTCCTGGTGAATTTCTTCCATAATGTTTCTAATGCTGCCACATTCTTCCTGTAGCATGGTGACACGAACTGATAGCAATGTACTGAGTGTGGTTTAGCCAGTGTTCTGTACAGCTACAACATGGCAGCTTAATTCAGTGCCTTGACCCATGAAAGCAAGCATGCAGGATGGCACCTTTGCCATCTTGAGGGAGCTGTGACTATGTGCCCCAAGGTCCTTTTGTAGATCAATATTCTTGAGGTCCCTACAGTTTATTGTGTATGTTCTGTTAGTATATGATATTCCAGAATGCCTTATCTTTCTCTTGTCTAGATTAAATTCCATCTTCCACTGCCCCACCCAGCTTCCCAACTGATCTGTGAATCTCTGTATCTGTTCACAACACGTTTTGCTGTCTATTACTACTACACCACTTTCTGTGTTGTCAGCAAACTTGCCAAGCAGTCCATATTTGTTCTCGTACAAATTATTTATATAATATGACTAACAGCAATGGTCTCAGCACTGATCCCAGCTGTACACTACTGGTTTTCATTGTTGTCATCCTCGCATTTAAGAACATTTAATAACCTTTTCCCTCTTAATTTCTATAATCTCTCTCATCTGACATTCTTTTGATGAATCTCTCAATTGGCAACCACGTTTGATTTACAGGTTCAAACCCCTGGACTTACTGATTCAAATCTCATCAAGTCTCATCCTTTTAAAATACTTGAAGCTTGGTTCTCAGCAACAGGTTTAGTTACCTGCTTTTGTATCTAATACTTCGGCTTAGTGGGAGCATTTCTCATTGATACTTCCGTGAGGGACATTGGGAAGTTTAACCATCTTAGTAGTATATTGTCTCAGCCACTAGTCAGGGCAAGGTGTAGTTATTCCCAAAATTTGGGCAAATACTTACCCCTCAGTCAACAAGTTGTGGACAGACTATCTAATCATATTGCTGTTATGGGATCTTATTGTGCATAATTTGGCTTCTATAAAGTGCATTGAGACAATTTGAGGCTGCGAAAAGTTCCAAGTCAATGCAAATCTCTTTCCCTTTTTAATTTTCCAATCTATCTAAGGGTAATGTGCAGAGGAGTTTACTAGCTTAGAATAAATGACCATTAATGCAAAAGTATAAGGTGTGGGTGATTTCAAAGGTTGTGAGACCTAAAGATGCTTAATCCTGGTTTAAATTCCAAATGCTGTAATGAGTGTGGCATGTAAGAGATGTAATTTCTGTGAAATGTTAGGTCTAACAGCTTTCTCGTGAATGTAAAGGATCCTGTGCAATATTTTGATGAAGCATATGGCACATTTACTCCTGGAAGGCACAACAGAAATTGGTGGTGGTGTTTAATCAAAATATATTGTCTGGTCACCATTTTATTGCTTTTTGCGGGAGTTAGGCTTCTGGAATACCAATACTGTAGTAACAGAGGCACTTTGAAAGTCGAGTAAAATACTTTGAGGTAACTGAACGTATGACTTATTATGTTCATTCTTTTTGTTTCTTGTTCGTGCTCTTTTTATTCTTTGTCTCATTCTCTCTTTCCTGCACTTCCAGCACTGCTAATTATGGGAATAACTGCCACCTTTATTTTACTAATAGTCCAGCAGGTTGCTGGCCACAGTTGCATCAACATCCAAAGGTTTGTAGATTACTTCCAGCTGACTACATGGAACAAAGGCTGCAGTTCCCGCAAATTCTTAAATTAACTTAAGCGCATGTGTGCATTTTACTGATAATGGGAAAATCCTCTTTTAATACTGGGGACTCTTTCATACTTGGCTAAACCATTTGCAAGGTTTCTATGTGTCAGTAACTTAATTTTCTGCAAGTTACTTGCAGGGTTGATCCAAATGATACTATTTATGAAGTAATGATGGGCCAAGATATCTAAAATTCATCTGATTAGATGGCAGGACCAGGTCAGATGGGCAAGGGGTTTGGGTATCAGATCTGTATTTCTGCAGTTTTTTAAAATTAAGATGCCAAATCAGTCCATTGGGATAATGACTCTTAAGCCTTTTATGGATCATTTTTTGCTTGATAATCTTTCACTTTCGATCTATAAAGGATTCTCTAATGAGAGCTCCAATTTGCATTCCTAAGCATTATTTCAGGAACTAATTCAATATTTATCTCTCAAAACACATGCTGTGTTATTCCATAATTACACTTACAATTTAGAATTAGTCAATATAGTAACATATTCCACCAGCAAAATATTTTTTCTTCTGCTGTGTTGATTTCAGCCTTCCAGAGAGCCCAATAGTCCTTTATCTTTATTCTAAAGGTAGATACTCTAGTAATTTCCTATAAGTAACTCCCACATGAAAACATTTGATTAATCAATCTTTGCCTTCTAACTTCAACCCTGCAATGCATATGTTATGTATTTTACCATTGTACTTCAAACTGTTAACACCTTATACAATTCTGTCTGAATTGTAGCATGAAATGGGATCTAGTGCTTCCCTGATGTATATGATGAATAAACTCTTCTTGGGCTTCTGTTCGATTATCGGTCGATCATAACTAATGTTTCGATGACAAACTCTTCTTCAGCGACGATGCCTGGGCATGTCTGGTCCAATGATATTTATACCCTCGTAGTCCATCCCTCCTGATTGGTTAGTCCTCATCCAATCAGGTTTCTGCTCTCCCAACTTGTTTACAATTGAATTCCAGTTCTTACTTAGAGACCTTGGGTGGGAGAGCTTCCCCATTCTGACTCCCTTCTTGCCCCTTCCCTTCTCCTCATTGGCCCATCCCCTCCCACTGCTGCCTCATCTCCTTCCCTTTCTCCTATGTCTCTTCTCCTTTCCTTTCAAATTCCCTCATCAGCCCTTTATCTTCACCTATCACCTCCTAGTTTGTCACTTCATCCAACCACCCCCACTTACCCACCTTCTCCCTCACCTGTCAGTTTGTACCCCTTCCCCTCCCCGCACAATTATATTCTGGCTTTTTTCCCCCCACTTCCTTTCTAATCCTGATGAAGGGTCTCAGTTTGAAGTGTTGACTGTTGCTTTTCCTCCATAGATGCTGCCTTCCCTGTTGAGTTTCTACAGCATCTTGTGTGTTGCACTGAATTTCCAGCATTTCCAGAATCTTTTGCGTTTGGATTCATTATATTAATTCAAGAGATTTTGCTAAAATTATCTCTCCAGATAACTCCCATTAAAAATAACTTTTTTGTAAAACTAAAAATGAGAATATTTTAATTGCAAAGTAATTCCAACACTAGATTTGATGTTGTGTCATGCAATTTCAGTTGTATATGGTTGCTGAGATATTGAACCTGTACTCCAATTCGATTTCCTATATAGATATGGTGAGATTACCAATCAAGAAAAAGATAATAATTTAATCTTGCAGGATTAGATTTGAACAATACATTATCCTGGGATTGCTGCTGATTTATATTTGCTACTTTGCAGCTGCTGTTATTTCAGATTTCATCACTTTGACTTTCACATGTTTAGAAAAGACCACCCTCAGTGTTGCTGTTGTTAGATAATTCCTAAATCAATGTACCAAATTACATCCAAACAAACAATAATGAGCAGACCTTTCCAACCTCCAAAACTGAGGCAAATCAAATGCATTTTCTTCTGAACAATACAAAGCCTCTGTTTGTGAGTGGAGTGTGTTTATTTATATAACACAATTAAATTGATGTCAAAGATAAATGTACTGTGCTAAGGCATAAGCCAATGTTTTTGCGTATGTAAACACCTAAATAGGTCATTCAACCAAACCGATTTATGCTTCTCAAGCCTTCTTTTACCACGTTTATCTAATCCTGTTCACTTCTTCCTCATATTTATAGGCATTTAAGGGTAAATTAGGTATGTTACTTGTTTTGAAACTGTGTTTGCACTCTTAAATCAACTTTCTGCTAAATTGCTCACTTAAATTAATTTGTGACACTGCTACTTTTATAACCTGTACACTGGTGGCAGAATGCAAAGATAAACATTTCTGAGAGGTAGGAGTTTTGAAAGGTATTTGATGGAAAATAAATTTTTACACCGTTGATATCTGGTAGTCGTTATCAGAGGACATGGTGAAATCAGATACAGTAACTACTCTTGAAATGTGTTTAGGCTTGCACATATAAGCAAGGCATAGAAATAGAGTCAGAGCACTACACTGCAGAAACAGGCCCTTCAGCCCATCTAGTCCATGACAAACCATTAATCTGCTTAGTCACATTGATGTGCTCCCAGACCACAGCCCTCCATTCTCTTCCCATCCACGTACCTATCCAAGCTACTCTTAAATGTTGAGATCAACCCCGCATCCACCACAGCAGCTCGGAAGCTCATTCCACACTCTCATCACCCTCTTAGGTGAAGAAGTTGCCCCTTGTGTTCTGCTTAAATATTTCACTTTTGACGTCTAGTTGTAGTCCCACCCAACTGCAGTGGGAAGAGCCTGTTTGTATTTACCTTATCTTTACCCCTCATGATTTTGTATACCTCCATCAAATCTCCTCTCAATCTTCAATAGTTCCATTTAATATCAGAGAATATATACAATATTACAACCTGAAATTCTTGCCATCGTAGCTCTGATCTTCTACATTCTAGTGAATAAAGTCCTAACCTGTTCAACCTTTCTCTATAACTCAGGTCCTCAGGTCACAGCAGCATCCTTATACATTTTCTCTGTACGCTTTCAATCTTATTTATATCTTTCCTGTAGGTAGGTGACCAAAACTGCAAAACCAGAAATGTTCCAAATTAAGTTTCACCAACATCTTATACAATTTCAGCATAGTATCCCAATTCCTGTATGCAGTAGTTTGATTTGTGGAGACCAGTGTGCCACAGGCTTTATTTACGACCCTATCCACCTGTGACACCACTTTCAAGGAATTAGGGATCTGTATTCCCAGATCCCTCAGTGCCCTACTGCTCACTGTAAAACCTACCATGGTTGTCCTCCCAAAGTGCAAAACCTCTCTTTTCTGTGTTAAATTCTATCCCCAATGGAAGCTTTGATAGTCTTCCTGCTGGGCACCTCCTTTTTCTTAACTGTTCTTGAACCTGGTGGTTTCCACCACCGAGGAAGGAGCATGGCCTGGGTGGGGAGGATCTTTGATGATGGATGCTGCTTTTCTACAGCATTTTACGTAGTAGATGTGCTCAATGGTTGGGAGGCCTTTACCCATGATATACTGATAGATAGATAGATAGATAGATAGATAGATACTTTATTCATCCCCATGGGGAAATTCAACATTTTTTCCAATGTCCCATACACTTGTTATAGCAAAAACTCATTACATACAATACTTAACTCAGTAATAATATGATATGCATCTAAATCACTAATTCAAAAAGCATTAATAATAGCTTTAAAAAAAAAAGTTCTTAAGTCCTGGCAGTTGAATTGTAAAGCCTAATGGCATTGGGGAGTATTGACCTCTTCATCCTGTCTGAGGAGCATTGCATCGACAGTAACCTGTCGCTGAAACTGCTTCTCTGTCTCTGGATGGTGCTATGTAGAGGATGTTCAGGGTTTTCCATAATTGACCGTAGCCTACTCAGCGCCCTTCGCTCAGCTACCGATGTTAAACTCTCCAGTACTGGGCTGAATCCACTACCTTATGTAGGATTTTCTGCTCAAAGACACTGGAGTTCCCATACCAGGCTGTAATGCAGCCAGTCAGCACGCTTAACACCACAAAACTATAGAAGTTTTCTAAGGTTTCCGATAACATGCCTAACCTCGACAGACTCCTGAGAAAGTAGAGGCACTGTTGTGCTTTCTTTGCAATAATATTTAAATGATGGGTCCAGAAGAGGGCCTCTGAGATAGTGACACCTAGAAATTTAAAGTTACTGACCTTCTCCACCTCTGAACCTCTGATGCTTACTGGCTCTTGGACCTCTGGTTTCCCCCTCCTGAAGTCTACTATCAGTTCTTTGGTCTTATTGACACTGAGTGAGAGGTTGTTGTTATTGCACCACTCAGCCAAGTTTTCACTGTCCCTCCTGCATGCTGATTTATCACCTCCTTTGATACAGCCCACGACAGTGGAGTCACCAGCAAACTTGTATATAGTGTTGGAGCTGTACTTGGCCACACAGTCACAGGCAAGTAGAGCGAGGGACTAAGTACACATTCCTGCCATGCTCCTGTGCTGATAGAGATTGTGGAGGAGATGTTTTTACCAATTGAAACTGACCAGGCTCAACAAGTGAGGAAATCCAGGATTCGATTGCACAAGGGAGTATTGAGGTCTTGGAGTTTTCTGATTAGTTTTGAGGGGATGATGGTGTTAAATGCTGAGCTGTAATCGATAAGGAGCACCCTGATGTATGCACCTTTACTGTCCAGATGTTCCAAGGTTGTGTGAAGTACCAACAAGATAGCATCTGCTGTAGACCTGTTGCTTTGGTCGGCGAATTGAAGAGGATCTAAGTGACCATTCAGATAGGAGCTGATATGCTTCAATACCAGCCTCTCAAAACACTTCATCACTGTGGAAGTAAGTGCCACTGGCAACAGTCAGGTTAACACTCTCTTCTTTGGCACCGGTATGATTGAAGCCTGCTTGAAGCAGGTGGGCACCACACGCTGCCGGAGCGAGAGGTTGAAGATATCTCTGAATACACCAACGGATCGGTTGACAGAGATCTTCAGTACTCAGCATGGTACTCCGCCTGGTCTGGATGCTTTCCTTGGATTCACTCTCTTGAAGGCAGCCCACACATCATCTTCAGATAATGAAACCAAAGAATCATTGGGAGACTTGGGGTGTGCAATGGTTCCTCCATGTTCTGATGATCAAAGCAAGCATAAAAGGCATTGGGCTGATCTGGAAGCGAAGCTGTGCTGTCTCCTGTGGCACAAGATTTAAATTTGTAGGTGGTTATGGCATTCAAACCCTGTCACAGCTCTTGAGCATCTCTCATTGATTCTGGCCTAGTTTAGTCCGGAATCTCCACTTTGCCCAAGACATGGCTTTTCAGATATCATACCTGCACCTCTTGTATCATTCTTACCTCCAGACTTGAACGCTTTTGATCTCGTTCTCAGTAGGTTCCAGATTTAATTGTCCATCCAGGAATTTTGATTGAGGAAAACCCTGAATGATTTTGTGGGGACACACTCATCTAGAGCTGTTTTGATACAATCTGTAATGACCCTGGTGTAGGCATTCAAGTCTTCAGATGAGTTTTTGAACACAGCCCAGTCCATTGACTCAAGGCAATCCTATAACAGTTCCTCAGCCTCCCATGACCACCTCTTAATTGTCTTGACTTCTGGAGCCTTGCTCTTTGGGCGCTGTCTGTATGCAGATAGTAGGAGTACAGCCAAATGATCTGACTTGCCAAAATGCATTCTTGGGAAGGAATGATAGATATTCCTCATCGTAGTGTCGCAGCGGACTAGTGTGTTGGGACCTCTAGTGCAATAGGTTATGTTCTGGTGATAATCAGGCTTGGTTTTCTTCAAACAGGCCTGGTTAAAGTTGTCAACTGTAATTTGAAATGCATCGGGATTGGCTGCTTCTTGTTTGGCATTGTGTAGTTTTCGGATGCTTGCTTATAATCGGCTGCTGGCAGTATGTAAACTGCAGTCAGGGTCACGGATGAGGACTTCTGAGGCAAGTAGAATGGTCTACACTTAATCATTAGTTGTTCAAGAAGTTGACATAACCCCAACATCTGTCCACCAACAAGAATTGACTAAAAAGCATACGCCACCACCATTTTCCTTATTGGAATTCAATGTTCGTTCATCCATTTTGAAAATCGTAAATCCTTCTGCACAAGATGCATTGAGGCCAAGGTCTTGAAGCTTCTTGATGATGATGATATTGAATACCAAGCTCAAACTGATATAGGCATCTTTGCTGTCCAAGTGTTCCAGGGTTGAGTGAAGAGCCAATGAGATAGCATCTGCTGTAGACCTGTTGCTCTGGTAGGCAAATTGGAGTGGGTCCAAGTCACTTCTCAGGCAGAAATTAACATGTTTCATCGCCAACGTCTCAAACGCTTCATCACTGTGGATGCAAGTGCTACTGGATATGATGGTCATTGAGGCAGGTTACCACGCTCTTCTTAGACTTGGTATAAATGATGGCTGCTGGAAGCAAGTGGGTATCTCAGACTGCCAAAGTGTGAGTTTAAAGATTTCAGCAAACACTCCAGCACAGGTCTTTAGTACTTGGCAGGTACCCCATCTGGGCGGATGTTTTATGTAGGTTCACTGTCCTGAAGGCCCCATTGTCGCCTCTGTCGCTTGAGTTTAGAAGAGGTGAGAGCATTCAAGCCCTGCCACAACTGTCCAGCAACCTTTGTTGATTCAAGTTTAGTCCAGAAGTGCCACTTTGCTCATGAGGTGGCTTTCTGGAGATCGTACTGGACCTCTTGTCACTTTCTTGGTCACCAGACTTGAATGCTTCTGATTTGGCCCTCAGCAGATGTGAATTTCATGATTCATATGGGGTTTCTGGTTGGGGAAACTCAGTTTGATTTTGTGGGGGTGGGGGAGACACTTGTCTGCAACTGTTTCAATGAAGTCCATGACAACCATGGTACTGTATATTCTTCCAGATTCACAGGTGAGGTCCTTGAACAATGCACAATCCACCAACTCAAAGCAATCCTGTAGCCGCTCCAGCCTCTCAGAACGACGTCTTCATTGTCCTCATCGCTGGAGCTTTGCTCTTTAGTCTCTCCCTGTATGCAGGTAGAAAGATAGTCAAGTGATCAGATACCAAAGCAGGGTCCGGGCATGGAATGATAGGTATTCCTCATCTTAGTATAACAGTGGTCTTGTTATGTGCTGATGGTAATTGAGCAGGTCTTTTTTTTTCAAACAAGCCTGTTTGAAGTTCCCGACTATGATTTGAACTGCGCTGGGGTGAACTGTTTGGAGACTGCATCGTGCAGTATGTCAAGTGCTTCATTATAGTCGGCCGCTGGTGGTGTGTAAACTGCGGTCAGGATCATGGGGGAGAACTCTCTAGGTAAATAGAATGGACAGCATTCAACTGTTAGGTCTTCTAGGATGAAGGAACACAAGTTTGACAAAACCACTACATTGAAGCACCATTGAGAATTCATCACGAAATACATAACTCCACCTTTTGCCATTTCAGAATCAGCAGTTCAGTTCATGCTGTGTATCAAGAAACCTTCGAGTCTGATCGCCATATCTGGTGTGCTGGGAGTGAGCCATGGGAGTGATCAAGCATAGAGCACAACAGTCTTTTTCCCCCTCCAATATAGGTAGGATTTAGTGAGTATTTCGATTACAGGCACTGATGTAATAGTTCAACTTTTTTTGCGGAAAGGGACATTGCTGAGGATTTTTATTTATCAGACCCGTTCTTACTGGAGATCCCCAGTGTAAATTGCAATTTTTTTCAGTCACTCATTTTTTGTAAACAATGAAATATTAATAGGTCTTCTCACCATTGGTGAGAAAGCTTTCAGGCTATAAATACTGAAAGCTGAAATTACTGCATTGCAGCATTCCTGATACAGTACATCAAGCACTGGTCATATGGAGAATTCCTGTGATTGATAATAGTCTCCATAGGTTGTCCTTTAATGTGACCCATAGCTCCAGGAAAAATATAATTTTAGTTCCATCTCTTGCTTTGCACAGTTCTGATTGTTCATTGGTTCCTGAAATGCAGCTGCTGATTACAAGTAACTGCTGCTCAGCTGTTGTTCCTTCCAAACTATCTTAGCCAGGGTTTGTTTAATTAAGTGCATAATTAGGCATACTCTTAGAAAGATTGTTACCCATCCCTTTCCCGTTCCTTTCTTATTCGCCCGAAACAAAGATGTTGATGGAGCACCATGGGCAAGATAAACAGCTGTTAGACTTTATTTATTTTGTTTAGAGATGCAGCACAAATATGCCCGTACTGCCCGGCAACCCACCTATTTAACCGTAGCTTAATCATGGGACAGTTTACACTGACTAACTAACCTTCTAACTGGTACATCTTTGGAATGTGGGAGGGAACTGGAGCATCCGGAGGAAACCCACACGCTCTCAGAAATGACGTACAAACTTCTTGTAGACAGCGTTGTCGTTGAACTCCGAACTCCGCCACACAAACTGTAATAGCGTTGTGCTAACTGCTACACTACAGTGGCGCATTAGTCTTGTATTTTTTTTTAAAAAAACATACGAATTGATTTTTCTTTCTGTTTCCAAAATATCCCAATGAAGCACTTTAAATGGTTTTGAATATTTAACACAAGTTAAATCCAGGTTATTATCAAGCAAACTGAAGGCCACGAGTGCCTTGAGGAAGGAAAAGCAACTCGATTAGTCGATGTAGATTATTGTATGCGAGTCTCGTACCTGGCTGTCAAAGCCAATTTGGATTTTTCCTGTTAACAGTTCTCTATTTAATACAAATAAATTTGTGTGTCATTGAGAAACTGCCAAAGGAAAAATGCCAATGAAAAAGAAATCGGCACTTGGGGCCATATACCCTCTAGTTATTTTATTAGTAATCAGTGTATAAGGCCAGGCTGATGTAGAGTTGTATAGCAGCTCTTTCAACTGAGAAGTCTTACCTGATGAGCTGTTTCATCTGCAGGTTATTGTCCAATCCTTGTGATTAAAAAATTAGATCTCCACACCCAGTTACAGTACAAGTGACAGCCAATTTATGGGAAAGGGGTGGACTAGAAAGAGGCCATATAAAAGTACAGAAGGGACGAGCGGGGAGGCCGTTGTTGGGAGTAGGCCAGCAGTGACAGTAGCAGCGTCAGGCTTTGACTCAAAGGGCTTCAACAAGAAAAAGGCTGAGGCCAAAGTGTTAGTTTTTCATTTCGTTATTGCTAATGTGGTCTTGGCTGCCTGTTGTACAGTGCAGGCAGGATGGCAGTGGGATGCTCCTCCTGTAGGATGTGGGAATTCATGGAACCTGATGGTCTCCCTGATGACTACACCTGCGGGAAGTGCAGCCAACTCCAGCTCATGAAAGACCCCATTAAGGAGCTGAGTTGGAGTTAGGATCATTCGGGAGGCAGAGCAATTGATACATATGACTTTTGAGTAACTGGTTACACAGAGTGCAGAATTCAGGGAGTAGATGGGTGAACGCAGAGAGAGGTAAATGGAGAAAGAAGTCAGTGCAGGGTCCCCCTGTGGCCATTTCCCCTCAGCAGCAGGGTATACTCCTTTGGGTTTTGCTAAGAGGGATGACCTATTTAGGCAAGGCAGAAGCAGCCAGACCAATAGCACTGTGGTCGGCTCTGAGCCTCAGAAGGGTAGGGTGAAGTCAGATGGAGCAGTAGTCATAGGGGACTCTATAGTTAATGGGACAGATAGGAGATTCTGCAGCAGCAAATGTGATACCAGGATAGTGTGTTGCCTCCCAGGTGGTTGGGTCCAGAATGCCTCTGAGTGGTTGCAGAATATTCTTGAAGGGGAGGTCGTGGTACATATTGGTATGGATGACATGGGCAGGAGAGGGGTAGAGGCCCTGCACAGTAGTTTTGGGGAGTTAGGAAGGAAGCTGAAGAACAGGACCTCCAAGGTGGTGATTTCTGGATTACTCCCAGTGCCACGAGCTGGGGAAGGTCAGACCAGGAAGATAGCACAAATGAATGAGTGGTTGAGGAGATGGTGCAGGGGGCAGGGTTTCAAGTTCTTGGATTATTAGAACCTTTCCTGGGGAAGGGATGACCTGCACAAGTGGGACAGGTTGCACCTGAACTGGAGGGGAACCAAAATCCTGAGAGGGAGGTTTCCTACTGCTATTGGGGAGGGTTTAAACTAGATTTGCAGGAGTTGGGAACCGAAGTGAGGAGGCAGAAGATGGGGCAGGTGGTGCACAAGTAGAGACAGCTTGTAGGGAGTTTGTGAGGAAGGATAAACAGATGATAGAGCAAAGAAGCACTCAGCCAGATGGTGTGAGATGTTCCTGTTTTAATGCAAGGAGTATCATAAACAAGGCAGATGAATTTGGAGAATGGATCAATACATGGAATTATGATACTGTGGCCATTACAGAGACTTGGATGTCTCAGGGGCAGGAATGGCTGCTGAGTGTGTCAGCCTTTAGATATTTAGAGGTGGGGGGAGTGACATTACTAATCAGGGATAGTATCACAGCTGCAGAAAAGGAGGAGGTCATGGAGGGATTGTCTACTGAGTCACTGTGGGTGGAAGTCAGAAACAGGAAGGGGGCAAGAACTCTCCTGGGTGTTTTTATAAACCAAGAGAAACAGAGACATCAAGGAGCAAATAGTGAGGCAGATTCTGGAATGGTGCAATAATAATAGGGTTGTTGTGATCGGTGGTTTTAGCTTTCCTAATATTGACTGGCATCTCCTTCAAGCAAGGTGATTAGATGGGGTGGAGTATGTTAGGTGTGTTCAGGAAGATTTCCTGACACACTATGTAGATAAGCCAACTAGAGAAGAGGCTGTACTTGATCTGGTATTGGGAAATGAACCTGGTCAGGTGTTAGATCTTTCAGTATGAGAGCATTTTGGAGGTAGTAGTCCATGACTTTATCTCCTTTAACATAGTGCAGGAGAGGGATGGGAGCAGGTAATTTGGGAAAACATTTAATTGGGGTAGGGGGAAATATGCTATTAGGCAGGAACTTGGGAACATAAATTGGGAGCAGATGTTCTCAGGGAAATGCACGGCAGAAATGTGGCAAATATTCAGGGAACATTTGCATGGCATTTTGTATAGGTATGTTCCATTGAGGCAGGGAAAGGATGGTAGGGTAAAAGAACTATGGTGTACAAAGGCTGTAGTAAATATAGTTAAGAAAAGCTTACAAAAGGTTCAAGAAACTAGATGCTGTTCGAGCTCTAGAAAATCACAACGGTACCAGGAAGGAGTTTGAGAATGAAATTTGGAGCGCTAGAAGGGCCTTGAGAAGGCCTTGGTGTGTAGGATTAAGGAAAACCCCAAGGCATTCTACAAGTATGTGAAGAACAAGAGAATGAATCATGTGAGGATAGGGTCAATCGGGTGGGATGGGGGAAATATGCATGGAGCCGGAAGAGGTAGTGGAGTTACTTAATGAATACCTTGCTTTAGTATTCACCAGGGAAAAGGACCTTGGCAATTGTGGGGTTGATTTACAGTGGACTGAAACGCTTGAGTATATAGACATAAAGGAAGAGGATGTGCTGGAGTTTTAGGAAAGCATCAAGTTGGATTAAGTTGCCGGGACCAGACGAGATATATACCCTAAGTTACTGTGGGAAGCAAGGGAGGAGATTGTTGAGCCTCTGGCGATGATCTCTCATCATCAATACGGACAGGAGAAGTACCAGGATTGGAAGGTTCTAATTGTTGTTCCTTTGTTCAAGAAGGGGAAAAAAGGTAACCCAGAAAATTTTAGACCAGTGACTCTTACTTCAGTGGTGGGCAAGTTGTTGGAGAAGATGCTGAGAGGCAGGATTTATGAGCATTTGGAGAGACGTAATTTGGTTAGGGATTGTCAGCCTGGCCTTGTCGAGGACAGGTCGTGCCTTATGAGCCTGATTGAATTCTTTGAGGATGTAACAAAATACTGATGAAGGTAGAGCAGTGGATGTTGTGTATGTGGATTTCAGTAAGGCATTTGATAAGGTTCCCCATGCAAGGCTCATTCAAGAAGTAGTGAGGCATGGGATCCAAGGAGACCTTGCTTTGTGGATCCAGAATTGGGTTGCCCACAAAAGCAAAGTGTGGTTGTCAATGATTCATATTCTGCGTGGAGGGTGATGACCAGTGGTATTCTGTGGGGTTCTGTCATGGGACCCCCCCCTTTGTGATTTTTATAAATGACCTGGATGAGGAAGTAGAGGGGTGGGTTAGTAAGTTTGCTGATGACACAAAAGTTGGGGGTGTTGTGGATAGTCTGGAGGGTTGTCAAATGTTATAGCATGACATAAATTATTTTGTTACTTCTTTTTCTCTTGCCAAATTACGTGAGAACAGATATCATTCTTCACCTTAAATTTTTGCATAGTGATATGTGAATTCTGTAAGGGTGAATTTCTTTTATCCAATTGGGGTCATTTGTACAGGAGAGTATTCATTGTCTTTTGGCAGAAACATTGGTCAGCAAAACTCTCAAATTATTCAGGTGGCTGAATGATCTATTTGATTTTGTGTTGGTTTATCAGTAAATGCTAATCACGGGACACTTGTCATTTTCAACATTTCTAAAGAAAGTACTTGAGAAAACAAACAGAACCTGATTTAAGATCTGAAAGATAATATCTGTGCCTCTATCAGTATGGACTGATTTGTCAGACTGGATTTTAAGCAATTAAGTATTAACGTCAGGAAATCAGCATCAAAACTATCAATAAGTTATATCACACAGTTCTTTGATTCAGTGTGTAAATTTGAAGGTATGTTTAGAAGCCAGGGAGTGACAATAAGACCATAAGACAATGTTTTGCAAGAAAAAGTTTGTGAACCCTTTGCAATTACCAGGTTTTCTACATTAGTTACTCATAAAATATGGTCTGATCTTCATCTAAGTCACAATAATAGGCAAACACAATCAACCTAAATGATTAACACACAAACAGTTGTACTTTTCATGGCTTTATTATACATATTGTTTAATCATTCACTGCCTAGGCTGGAAAAAATATGTGAAGCCTTGTACTTAACTGGTAGAACCTCCTTTAGCAGCAATAACCTCCACCAAACTTTTCCTGTAGCTGCTGATCAGACTTGCATAAGGTGAGGAGGAATTTTAGACCATTCCTTCATATAGCCTGTTTCAGTTCATTAATATTTCTGGGATATCTTGCATGAACAGCCCTCTTCAGGTCATACCACAGCATTTCAATTGGGTTAAGGTCTGGACTCTGACTTGGCCATTCCAAAACATGAACTTTCTTCTTTTTAAACCATTTTATTGTTGATTTACTCTTGTCTTTCAGATCATGGTCTTGTTGCATTATCCAACTTCTATTAAGTTTCAGGTGACGGATTGCTACCCTGACGTTCTCCTGTAAATTGTCTCGATACAATTTTGAATTCATTGTTCCCACAGCGATTGCAAGCTGTCCAGGCCTTGAGGCAGCAAAGCAGTCCCAAACCATGATGCTCCTTCCACCATGCTTCACAGTTGGGATGAGGTTCTAGTGTTGATGTGCAGTGCCCTTTTATCTCCAAACATAGTGGTGTGCATGTCTACCAAAAAGTTCAACTTTTGTCTCATCTGTCCTTTAAGCATTGTGGAGCATCCAGGTGGTCTTTTGCAAACTTGAGACATGCAGCGTTTTCTTTCTGGGGAGCAGTGGTTTTCTCCGTAGTATCCTTCCATGAACACCATTCTTGTTCACTGTTTTTCTTGTAGCGGAAACAGGAACAGAGACTTTAGCAAGTTCTAGAGATTTCTTCAGGTCTTTTGCTGTTCCCTTGGGTCCTTCGTCACCTCCTTCAACATTGCACATTCTGCTCTTGGTGTGATCTTTGCAGGGTGCCCACTCCTAGGGAGAGTAGCAAGCATAACTGAATTTCCTCTGCAACACGTACAACAAGCTGGAGTAACTCAGCAGGTCGGGCAGCATCCATGGAAACGAGCAGTCGTTTCGGGCCGAGACGTTGACAATAAAACGTTGGACAATGAGTCCAGCTTGTATGTGTTGCTTTGACCCCAGCATCTGCAGTGTACTTTGTGTTTACTGAATTTCCTCTCGTTTTCAGGCAGTTTCTCTTACTGTGGGCTGATGAATACTCAGATCTTTAGAAATGCCTTTGTAACCTTTTCCAGCTTCATGCATATCTATACTACTTCTAAGGTCCTCTGAAAGTTGTTTTGATCGAGGCATGGTGTACATAAACAGATCTTTCTTGAGAAGAGCAGGCTGTCAGTATCCTGACTTTGTGTGTCTTTTTTATAGGACAGGGTATCTCTACAACCTGCCCCTCCAATCTCATCTCAATGATTGAAATACTTGACTCCAAATAGGTTTTGTGGAAGGCATTACCCCAGAGGTTCACATACTTTATTGAACCTAGACTGATTGTTTAAATGGTGTACTCAGTATTGATGAGAAGTGCAAGTGTTTCTGTGTTATCAGTTTAGCTAGATTGTGTTTTGTCTATTATTGTAACAGATGAAGATCAGACCACATTTTATGAATAATTAATGCAAAAAAACAGGTAATTGCAAAGGGTTCACAAACTACAAGAAGAAATCGGGCCACTCGGCCCATTGAGACTGCTCCGCCATTCCTTCATTACTGATTTATTTTCCATCCCAACCCCATTGTCCTGCCTTCTCCCCATAACTTTTATCTTACAAATCTTTAAATATACCTTTAGAAGTAACTTGGTCAGATTATTTAAAAAAAAACAGATTTCATTGATAACATTCATGTGGAAGATTCATATTTGGGGGAGATAATTCCAAAGATTGAGATTTACTTATTTAAAAGCAGGGCTAAGAGCAGGAAGTAGGAGGAAGTATCAGTTATTCTTCTCTCTTACCTGTTTTGTACCAACATTATTCCATTACATAGCAATCTTATTAATAATCTGTCCTGTATTTCACCCTCATTTGTCAGGAGAATTGATACTTAGCAAATACCTGTGTGTTACATGAAATAAGCAGACACTTACGGATGAGTGGAGTTCCAGCTAAGCCTTCTTTGTTGGCCATTTGTTTTTTCTACTTGATCTTTTTTTTCCATGCTGTGCCGACACATTACACATCATGCAATTCTCCAGTACAAAATTACTCAATCAGATATTTATCACATAAAGTTAATAGAGCTGTACTTTATGGAATATGAGAAGCCCATTCTGTTCTGTTAATAGTTAAAGCTAATATTTGAGAACATAACCATCTGGTTATCTACAACCCTAGAGTCAGTATTCAGTGTTCCATGCTTCTGATTTATCATTTGAAATGCATTTTAAATATAAATTTACATAAAACGGTTAATTCACTGTATTTTAAATTCTATGTGGCTATGTTACCATACTAAGAGATGATTCACGACAGTACTTTGAGGCATTTTCGTGTCATTATATTAAGTTTTTTTAATGACATTAAAACATGGTTTGCTGTCAGTGAGTTGCCTAGACAGACTTTTTTTTTGTTTGTCAAAGTTAAACACTTATTATTTTAAGGCATTTATCACCATCTGTAAGGAAAAGTACAGGCAGTCCCTGGGTTACAAACGAGTTCCGTTCCTGAGTCCATCTTTAAGTCAGATTTGTATGTAAGTCGGAACAAGTACATCCGGTATTATTTAGCGTCAGTTAGTCAAATGTTTGTCTTAGTATATATTTTAGTATATATTAGTATACAATATATATTTTATCTTTCTATGCATATAAAACACTTAAGAAACGTATGTATTCCAATAATTAAACCACTGCTTGGCTTATTAATAATTGTAGCTTTCATCGGGGCAGGGCCTTTCACATGCTCCATTATTCTCACTTTATCCTTTAAAATTGTTCCGATCGTTGACCGACTGTAGCTAACGCTTTTCCAATGACCGAAGACATTTCACCTCTTTCCAAACACTTTATTTTCAATGGTGATCGCTTCCCGTCAATGGAACAGAAACACTGCAGGCGTTCCCAAGGTCCTCAGGGTCCTAAGGACCACCGCACTGAATTCCCCGGGTCCTAAAGTCCACCACACTGAGACAGGTTAAATGGGACAAGTGGGGACTGTGCTGGGTTTGGGTATTTGATCCTCCTCAATATTCCGTGTGGGAATTTAAACTGGAGGTGGCGGTGTTTTTTTTTACGAGGTCGAGGTGCGAGCTTGACATCAACCCGGCGCACTCAGGAGCAGTCTGTCACTGGATCGAACTCAGCAACCTCCATTCTCAAGCCCGGCGCTGATCTCACTGTGCCACCAGCCGACTGGAAAAGGTGGGGGGGTAAGGGTCAGGGTGAATCTTGCTAAGAAAAATTTAAGCCAAATACAAAGTTACACACTCAACACAGTGTCAACGGCAATGACTTAAAATGGCGGAAGGCATCACAATCCGACTTAAAATGTCGGACGGCATCGCGATGCGACTTAAAATGGCGTTCGGCATTCTCCTTCCTCGGTTCGTAAGTACAAGTTGTTCGTAAGTCAGACGTTCATAACTCAGGGAGTACCTGTACCTGATTGAGTCTGGTGCCAGCTGCTGCTTGGTATATCTGTGTGCTGATGAGGTTGGTCTGGTCTTCACTCGTCACATAACTGGTTAATACTTGTAATTAAATACCAATGTTTTAGAATATTGGAGACACTTGATTGTGCTGACAGTTTTATTATGAAAATTACGCTTTGGACAATGCTAGACGGAATTGAGCATGTTTAGCCAGAAATTTTATTGAAGAGTCTGTATAGTTTGTAAAGGAATTTTAATATACTTTTGTTGTTAATTGTTTAAAAAAAACCACCTGTTCACACACACTGCACTTCACTAAGTTAAATTGCAGTCATAGAGACTTAGAAAACCAAGCAGGTCCTTCAACTCATTTCGTCTCTGCTGACTAAAGTTCCAAAGCAACACACACAAAATGCTGGAGGAACTCAGCAGGCCAGGCAGCATCTATGGAAAAGAGTAAAGAGTCAATATTTTGGCTGAGACTATTCATCAGGACTGGAGGGGGGGAAGAATGAGAAGTCAGAGTAAGAAGGTGTGGGGGAGGAAGAGGTACAAGGTGGTAGGTGATAGGTGAAACCAGGAGAGGGGGATGGGGTCACACTAATTCTACATTGATCCCATTTTCTATTCTCCAGCATCCTCATCATCCCCACCCACCAGATTCTATCAGGCGGCTGCAGACAAGGTATGGTTTGCAGTTGCTATTACCGTACCAACTTGCACATTTTAGGGGTGTGGGAAGGAGACAGCAGCACCTGGAGGAGACCTAGGTGGGCCACAGGGAGAACATGCAAACTCCACACTGTCAGTATCCGCGGTCAGGGATGGAATAGATTCGGTTTTGCATTTCATTGCCTTTATGGCAGTACAGGCTGTACCACTGTGCTGTCAGTCATGTGCATTTTCTGTGCATTTAATACATCTATGCACAGAATGATGTTATTAGACATCCAGTGCACAATTGACATCTGTTGTTTGTATCCATTCTGCACGTAACATGGGCCTTTGATCAGAAATAGGCCTTAACCTGAAGGTGAGGTCTACTCTAAAGTTACCTAAGTAGTTTTTCTCTATCTGCATCATTTTTCAGGATTTTAGTGGCATTTTGCTTCACCTGGGTAGTCCTGATTTCATCCTCTCTTAAAATAAAGTCTTTCTGCTTTAATCTGACATTCTGTTACAAAGTTATAACTTCAAGACTTTGTGTTGAGTTTGGGGATCATACAGCAAATTTGATGGTAATGTGTGTTTTATTGATTATGAGCTGGAAGCTTGGGATTAGTGAAGCGTTGAACAAGGCATATTGTAGATCATACGTATTTGAATATTGCTCCCCCGCTATTTCAAATACACCTGGCATGGCACGTTGCTTGAATGTGCATATTTTATAGAAAAAAATTCTGGGTCACAATTCTCCAGCATTTCGAGTACTGTAGTTTTCTCTGGTTTACGACATGGTTTATTGCAGACTACTTTAACGGGAATTGTTTTCCTTAATTAAGCAATAACTCCATGTCTTTCATGTGTCATTGCATTCTGATGTTTTTATGTGTCATTTGCTACTTAGACATAGCGATGTTGAGGCTGTGAATTGTTTTCTTCCGAAGCACATGTATTTTTGTGCTTCATTTTGTGGCCATCTGTTTGTACAACACATGACAGGTTTTAATTTTCACTCCCCTTGCGCAGTGCTTCTTCATAATTTATTCTTATTGCAATTCACGGAGAAAGACTATTTTGTAAATTAACTAAGTAGCTAGGGGGTAAACTTGTGATGAACATCCCTGGGTCTTCAGCAGCATCAACAGTTGTCTTTGCTCAGGATACAGAGCCCTGGTATCTGATTTAGCCCAGTAAATGTCATGGATGAAAGCGAATGGGAAACAAATCATAAGGACACTTCTGGTTTGACTGCTTGGTGAGTAATGAGGTTCGCACTGAAGGTCAGGGAGTGAATTGCTATTGTAGTTTTATTGAGACTTTGTAGAACTGGCTGTCAGATCTGACCAGTGCATTTTTAAACCTTTCACATAACCTCAGTAGACATTCTAATTGATTCAGCATCAGTGCATACTGCTGGGACTGTTTGTTATTTTGCTTCTCAAAGTACAAGGTACATTTAGTATCAAAGTATGTATACCCTGTACAACCTTGAGATTCGTCTGCTTACAGGAGAAGCTCAGCTTTACCAGAAGACAAAGAAACCCAATAGAACCCTTTTTTTTAAAAAAAAAAGAAACTTCAAACACCCAATGTGCAGAAAAGGAAGCAAATGTTGCCAACAATAAAAGTTAGCAAATAACATTCAGAACTAAAGTTCACAAATGTGAGTCCGTAGCATCAAAGCCGTTCATCACTACAGCCAATCCAGGAGCCCGTTAGTTGCAGGTCACAACCTCAGTTCAGCTCAGAGATGATTAAACCTCACTGAGCAGCAAACTGAACACTGGCGCAGCCCTCTCCCTCATCCCCGACATCCTGACCTTTTTAATCTGGCCCAGAGCTTAAATCGGCCAAACCTTGGGTGATTCCTTGCTCTAGGACCCAAGCCCTGCTGCTTCGATAAGCTCTCTTGGTCCCTCGACTCTGCCTCACCTTGATCCTGCCACTTTGAATTGCCTCCAAGTCCACTCCAGCAATGACCAAGCATTCGCTTGTTCCCCCGCTCTTGGGCCTGGGCCCTGCTGCCTCATTTTGGCCTAAACCATCCTGCACTTTCGAGACTTCAGTTGACACGGCAAAAATGCCAGGTCGTGGAGCAGTTCGGAAGCTCAACTCCGAAAGGGAAATTGCAGGCTATTGATTGCAGTGATTGTTCCCAACAGAAAGTGTGATTAATAAAGTAGCTAATAGTTTTGTTTTCTGGTAAAACTGTGCCTCACCAGCGCTATCTTAAACATTGAAATTGGTCTTTCTCTTTTTTTTTATTCCTTAGTCCTGTTACTAAATTTCTTCATGCTACTCAGTTTTACATTTCATTGGGTTGCACTGAGTACTTTATAGTTCAAAAAGAAATGTTGAAAATTCTTTGCAGTCTTCACTGTTGTCATCTTTTGCCAGAATTGGAAAAGGTTTTGAATGTAACAGCAGGGAGGTGGAGGAAGTAACAAACATAAATGATTGCTTGCATGTGTTGTAATGATTCATGTAATATCTAAAAATCTAACACCACTCTCTCGGTCAGTGCCTCCATGGTCTTAGGCATAGAAATGCATTTACTGGGTCAGGGAAAAAAAAATCTCCTCATCAATCCTGAATGGCTAATTATTGTTTTGAGACAGTTTCCTAGCTATGGAAACATCCAACCCCTAATTATCCTTTCCAGACCACGTGAATTTTGTACATCTCGATAATTTTACCCCTCATTCTTATAAATTTTAGAGGATATGAGGGCAAATTCGCTTTAATCTCCCCTTGTATGGCAGATCTGCCATAGCAGGAATCTGAGCTTTGTTGAACTCCCTGTGTTGCAAGGTAAGGTGACGAGGCATGATCTTACCAAGGGCCACTCCAACATAGTGTGGTGGCTTCAGTGCAGGCAGTACTGCAGTGGCATGGAGTCTGTTTAGTTCACAGTGATGCAGCAGCTAAAGCAATTAATTACACAGTAGATCTGGAGTGAGATGCCATTGCAGAAGATGTACATTGTTGGAAATCCTGTGTTGGCCATGGAGTTGTATAGGAAAGCACAGCACCCAAATAAGCCAAAATGAAGATCAGATTAATCTATCTTGGAATGACAAACATTTATTACTGAGCAGAGTATGGATGAGAGAGTAATCCTCAGACTGTGTTGGTTATTGACGCAGACGGCGCATTTCACTGTATGCTTCAATGTACATGTGACAAATAAAGCTGATCTTTGTCTTTAGTTTTAATTAATTTTTTTTTAAATTTCGGTTTATTGTCATTTAGAAACCACAACTGCAATGCAGTTAAAAAATGAAACAACGTTCCTCCAGAATGATATCACAAAAGCACACAACAAAACAGACTACACCAGAAAATCCACATAACATTTGGCAATCCCCAAATGCAGAGTCCGGAGAGGCTGCTGTGTATTAATATCGCGCTACCGTCTTAGCGCGTTCCCCGGAAAGGAGATCCAAATCCACCAGACAAAACAAGACTACCCAGACACACCAAGTCAGGAGACCAACTCCACCACCCAACAAACCAAAAACTAAAGCTACAAGATCTATACAAAACCACATAGTTACATATAGTTAACATATAGTTACAACAGTGCAGACAATACCATAATTGATTTTTAAAAAAAACAGACCATGGGCATAGTAAAAATAGTCCAAAGATGTTAAAAGACTATAAGTTCGATAGAGACCACCACACAGTTTCCACAAGTCCTCAGGGTCCCGATAGACTTGTCATCCCACGCAGGCAGCAGAAGGGAATACCCCCACTATGGACGTCTACAGTGCCGCTGGACCCAGCCTCGCAGACGCCGCACACAGTGAAAGCGCCCCGACCGCAGCGGACTCCGAGTCCGTTGAACCTCCGACCATCCCCTTCGGCGCAGCCTCTCTGAGCACCATCCTCTGCCGAGCGCACTATGACACCCCCGCCACTGGCCACCGGCAACAGGACCCCGAGGACTGGGGGCTTGTTCTTCCCAGCAGAGACCCGGACCTCACAACAGCAGCAGCAACGAAGAAGGCCTTCCTGGAGATTTCCAGATGTTCTTCAGTGTTGGGTATATTTCTAATCCTTAATAGTGATTGCTTTAAAAGTGGACTCTGGTGTTATGCTTAGTCGATGCAAGACTGCTGATTCACTGGCGCATCGGGACATTGGCTGTGCCATTGCAGGGATTCACGGAGAAGATGGAAACAGAGAAAGAAGCTCATTGTGGGCCATCAGAGTAAAACCCTTCAATCAAGTCAGATAGCAGTGTTGTAATAGAAGAGACTATAAAGGTCTTGGAGATTGATGTGATGATTACCAGACTTGTGCTCTTTGTGGAACTACTAAAAGGCCTGAAGTAAGCTAAGGTCAAGCTGCTGGTGGCCCAGAAGCCATTCAGAAGTGGAAGGTCAAAGACAATAACTAGAGAAAGCCAAGGTATGGTGTCAGAGAGCTGAGGTGAGAGTTACAATGTGAAGTAGAGTATACATAAAACAGGAATTATGTGAACATTGAGAAAGGTAAGGTAGAAATTGCTGTTATTAGATTTGTAATGATTGGGAATATTTTGGAATTAATATATAATTTTAATTATTGTAGTAGTTAATAAAAGTTGTTCTGTTAACTTTCGGAAGTTATAATTGATACTGAAGAACTTGTGTGATGCACTGTATTCAAAGTTATATAGAGCCAAATTAGTACTTAAATGTAAGATAACACTGATTACACATGAAGCCCATTTGACAAAATCTTTTATTGAGTGTTCCGTCATTAGGTATGTTGTGCCATTCGTTAGGAAGTGCCATTGAGTCATTGACTCATAATGACCCGATGTATAGTTGCCCTAAATGGGTTTTGATCCTTGCAAAGGAAGCTCATTGTAGATAATGTTGCATTCATAGCTGTCTTCATTGTGTCCATCCATCTATCTGGGGACCTTCCTCTCTTCTGTCGTCCTTCCACCTTGCCAAGCATGATATCCTTTTCAGGGGAGCTGTTTCTTCACATGATGTTCCTAAAGTATGATAGGTCAAGTCTTTCATTTGAGCCTCCAGATAAAGACTTGGTTTGATCTTGTTGAGGACAGATTCATTTTTTCTGTGAAAGGTCCACAAGATGCATAGTATTTTTCTCTAGCAACACAGTTCAAAGGCATCGATACACTCGCTATCCTTCTTTACCGTCCAGCTTTCACATGCATATCATTCCATTGAGAACACCATCGCCTGGACAAGCCGAATCTTTGTATATAGAGATTGATTCCTGTTCTCGAGGATCTTCTCTAAATCCTTCATGGGTGCTCTACCAAGGGCGATTCTTTGCTGGATTTCTTGACTGCTTACTGCTTCGGTGATGGTCATTGATCCAAGTAAATTGAAACTGTCAGCCAATTCAATTTCCCCTCCATTGAGATTGAAATTGGTTGTGCTGCCAGTAGTCATAATCTTAGTCTTATTCAGCTTAAGGTGCAGACCCAACTTGAGGCTATGTCCCTTGATGTTGGTTAGCATTTGCTTCTGGTCCTCTTTGTTTTCAGCCAGTATTGTCATGCTTTCTTGTTAGGAAGGTTATTAATGATTCTGCCACCAATTCTCACCCCTCAATCCTCCTCATATACTCCAGCTTCTCTGAAGATTTGTTTGGCATACACATTTAACGGGCAGAAGGACATGGATGTTGAACCATTCTGTTTCTCCTAGCGCTCCATTCGAACTACTGCTTCGTGATTGATACCTGCTTCTGTTTAAAGATGGCGCTAGTGAGCCTCAGTGACTTCTGGCTGGTGGTGAACAAAACAAGGATTGCAACTACATACTTTGTTAATCACACTTTTTCTGGCAAATGTTTATTGCAAGTAATAGTCTATAACTTCCCTTTGGACTTGGAGGCAATTCATTGTGGCTGAACTGAGGTGAGGTGGCAAGCCCGTCACTGAGAGCATGAAAAGTTGGGCACAGGCCGATTCGAAGCCACAGGATCCGGGCGCCAGAGCGTATCGACACGACTAGACACGATATGTTAACAGAGACTTGCAGACTGAATCAAGGAAGCAAAATCCATGAGGCCGAACCCATTGTTCGGATGGAGATTCAAGTGCAGGGCCAGATTGAAAAGGTCACAGAAGCGAGGCTTGAAACAAGCTGTGGGCCTGTTCAGATTGCTGCTACGTTTACTTGGCATTGTGCTGAAGTATGAGCCTCTCTTTACAGACTTCAGTTCACAAATGCTATTTGCTTGCAGTTACTGTTTGCATGATGTCTTTTTCCATTGCACATTGGGTGTTCAACAGTCTTTTTTATGGTTATTTTATTTTGTGGGCTTGATGTTTTTATTCTCTACATGTTGAGTGTTTTTTTTAAATATACATATATGGGGTTTGTTTTTGGGTTTCTTTGTTTCGTGGCTGCCTGTTAGGAAATAAATGTCAATGTTGTAAAATGGATACATACTTTGATAACAAATGTACTTTGAACTTTTTTATAAAGATTGTGCATAAGGACTCTCAAATATTCCAGTACAGCTATGTGTCTTATTGTGATCCATATTTGGCATAATCGACTCAGTCGAAGGCCATGCTGTAGTCAGTAAAGCACAGATAGATGTTCCTCTGGTATTCTTTTATCTTCTCAATAATCCATCTCACATCTGCAATGTTGTCTCTTGTCCTCCTTCCTTTCCTGAAACCTGCTTGTACTTCAGGAAGCTCCTGCTCTAAATAAAGTTTAAGTCTCTTCTGAATGGGCTTTAGCAAAACCTTGCTGGCGTGAGGAATGAGGGCGACTGTATGATAATTTTCACACTCTGTCAGATCACCTTCTTCAATATTGGTAAAAACACTGATTGCCTCCATTCACTTGGCCGTGACATCACCTTCCAGATCGGCTGACAGAGTGTAGTCAGTATTGCAACAGCTCTGTATGTTTACTTTAGTACTTCAATTGAAATTCCTTCAACGCCAGGTGCTTTGTTCATTGTTGGGGTTGTTAATGCTGCTTCAACTTCATCCTTCATCACTGTTGGCTCCTGATTGTAAGATATAGGATGATACTGCTGATCTAGTTGATCTTTCTGGTATAATGACTCATAGTATTCCTTCCATCGTTGTTTGAACTTCACAGATTTGTTGAGCATGGCACCTTGTTCATCTTTCAGCATTCCCATGCGAGGCTGGAATTTTCTCTTCATTTCTTGTAGCTTTAAGAAGATTGATCTTATCCTTCCTTTCGTATTTTCCATTTCTACTTCTTCAGGCATGTTATTGTAGTTTTCTTTGTTTTGCCTAGCAGAGTATTGGAAAGCTCAATTGAGAACTGCAATTGCTGTCTTTTCTCCCTTAGCTTTGGCTTCACTTCCTTCCTGTGCCATTTTCAGTTTTATCACTCATCCTATCTGGTCTCTTCTGCATTTTCATCTTATGCAGAGTTTTTCCACACACTTCATGTACAGTAGTGGTCACCAACATTTTTAAGCCCAAGATCCCCTACCTCAGCCTTAGTGAAAGGCAAGATCGACTCCAAATCTATTAGTTACACGCACGTGCACCGGGGCAGAAAAGACCGGAAGTAAAACCCCGCAACCCAGAAGTAGAAATAACGTATAAACACCAGGGGGTCACCACCCTTTTTTTTGGTACCGCAGACCGGTTTAATATTGACAATATTCTTGCGGACCAGCCGACGGGTTGGTGGGGGGGGGGGGGGTGCGGGGTGTGGGGATAAATGCGACGGGAATACAGCGATACTCGAAGCAGGTTCCTTATGTCCAGTCTATTCCGCGATTTAGTTGACGTGGCTCCCAGCTGCTGTCCCGTTTGCTCATGATTTTTCTGCTGGAAAAAAACTCAACGGGTTTGCCTTTCAGTGCAGGGTGCTTGGACTCAAGGTACCGAAGCAGTTTTGAGGGCTTCATTGCCTCATTAGACAGCCTCCGGGCCCGAGCTCCAGCCTCCCGCCCGCCGCCTTGGCTAGGTGCGTCTGTTCCCGTACCGGGGCCGCAGCGGTCGCAGTCCGGAGAGAGAGCGACCGACCGAGCGAGGAGTGCATTAGGACGTGCGCCCGTCCCCCTTGTAGGATCTATCAGCGGACAAAAGTTTGTTTCAGTAGATCGCAGCGAAGTAGCTGCTCTGCTGCTTATGAAACCCTGAGCCCCGAATGAGGTCTGTGAATACTTTAGCACCGGGTTCCCCACGAACATTCAGAGTGCTAAACAGGTTCAGAGGTGGCACCCATCTGTATGCACTCCGGGCCGGTAACATCACCAGTTACCCAAGGCCAACCTGTGATCCCTGGCACACTTGGGTAATGACTTCGCGTGTATTCAAGTTCAACAGTGGGCGTGACAGGGAATGAGGAAAGGTGCAGCTGACCCATATTGTTTCCTCCGGCCCGGTGGTTGGGGACCACTGAAGTACACTGTATAGTGCGGGGGGCGGGGGGGGGGGGGTGGAGAGCTACACGCATGTGCACTGGGCAGAAAGAACAGAACTAAAACCCTGCAACCGGAAGCAGTCTCTCAACAGTATTTGTGTATTTATTTTTCTTTTTTTCGGGACCTACTGGGAGAGTCTCCAAAATCGACTAGTCGATCGCGATCGACGGGTTGGCGACCACTAATGTACAGCATTCTTTATACTTTCCAACAAGCCCTCTGGTGTCCTGTCGGTTGTGTTTGAGCAGCAAAACAATTGTTCAGGCCTCCTTTGAATTCCGGTGGTATATTTTGAAAATCATTTTTGGTATTCTGGTGAAAGGCTTGCACTTCCTCAATTTTACTTTGATTTTGCATGTTAGTAGTTGGTAGTCTGAGCCACAGTCAGCTCCAGGTTTCGTTTTTATTGACGTCATAGAACTTTTCCATCACTGACTTCCACAGATGTAATCTATTTGGTTTCTGTGTACATTCGGCCCTCCTTATCCGCGGGTTCCACGTGCGCGGATTCAACCAACCGTCGATCGGGAAAACCCGGAAGTTCTCTCTCCAGCACTTGTTTGAGCATGTACAGACTTTTTTTCTTGTCATTATTCCCTAAATAATACAGTATAACAACTATTTACATAGCATTTACATTGTATTAGATATTGTAAGTAATCTAGAGATGCAAGTATACGGGAGGATATGCATAGGTTACAGTGTATCGA
Organism: Hemitrygon akajei; assembly: GCF_048418815.1. Taxonomy (NCBI): domain Eukaryota; kingdom Metazoa; phylum Chordata; class Chondrichthyes; order Myliobatiformes; family Dasyatidae; genus Hemitrygon; species Hemitrygon akajei. The sequence goes on from NC_133143.1 coordinate 31,034,749, forward strand.
GATAAAAAAAATGGAAGTTCTCTCTCCAGCACTTGTTGTTCGAGCATGTACAGACTTTTTTTTCTTGTCATTATTCCCTAAACAATACAGTATAACAACTATTTACATAGCATTTACTTTGTATTGGGAATTATAAGTAAGTCGGAACAGTTACATCCAGTATTATTTAGCGTCAGTTAGTCAAACGTTTGTCTTAGTATATAGTATACATATATTTTACCTTTCTATGCATATAAAATACTTAAGAAACATATGTATTTCAATAATTAAACCACTGCGTTGCTTAGTAATAATTGTAGCTTTCATCAGGGCAGGGCCTTTTACGTGCTCCATTATTCTCACTTTATCCTTTAAAATTGTTCCGATCGTTGACCGACTGTAACCTAATGCTTTTCCAATGACGGATGGCATTTCACCTCTTTCTGATCACTTTATTATTTTATCTTCAATCATTTTCCGTCAATGGAACAAAAACACGATAAATTCAGAGCCTCGTCGGGTCATAAAGTCCACCGCACTGAGCCAGGTTAAATAAGGGACTTGAGCATCTGCGTTTTTTGGTATCTGCGGGGGGTCCCGGAATCAATCCCCCGTGGATAAGGAGGGCCGACTGTAATCTGTTGGGAGAGGTCCAAGTGTACAGTCTGCAATTGTGTCATTGGAAAAATGTGTTTGAGATGAACAAGTTGTTGGTTTTGCAGAAGTCGATTAAATGTTGTTCAGCCTCGTTTCTGGTACCCAGTCTATATTTCCTGATTTCTTGACCATCCTTCACTCCCAAGTTTTGCATTCCAGTCTCCCGTAACTGTCAGTACATCTTGTTTGCATGTTCCATCAAGTTCAGCCTGCACTTGCTTATAGAACTGATCTACTTATCTTCTTCTGCATCTGTTGTTGTCTGACTGCATATTATTTCAATATAGCTCCAGCCAGTTACTTGTCATTTCTGGCATGGTATATCCAGTGTTGACTGGACTGAAAGTGTCCCATACTAGTCCACTTTAGCTTGCCAATTCTAAGTAGGTCAATTTGCATGCGTTCCATTTCATCTTTCACTGTCTCCTGCTTTCCTTGATTCATACTGTGTACATTCTAGGTGCCTAAAATCAACATATCTTTGCAGCTTCTGACTCTCATTTTGTGCTGAGGAACATCAGCAATTTAAGGTCCAGAAGGCTTCATACATCTCTTCCCCAGTGGATTGTTGAGTGTCTTCCAACTTGGAGGTCTCATCTTTCAGCACTATCTCATAGTTTGTTTTTGCTTTTACTGTAGTTATCCATGGCAAGATATGGAAATAGATTGCCAGACCCTTCTGCGCAGATACTGCTGCTGTGCAAGACAAACCATTCATTAGGAATATAACAGTGTTCCTATAAGAGTATCATTTGACCCTCTTGCTTCAATTGTTTAGTTATATTGCAGGTTTGACATTGAGAAATAAAAGATCACTAGGTTTATAGTTAATGACTGTGTATTCGTGTGGATAGAAGCTTGTTATTTGTCCAATTTTACATTATGTGTAAACTAATGAGTAAAATAATATGTAAATTAGCATGCAAATCACTTGGTAATATAATTTAATAAATGTAGGCAGTTGTTACTATAGATTTAGTATTTTTTAGGGCAAGTGTTGCATATATACCGGAAGTATATATTAAGAGCTTTGTAATATAAAAGTAGTGAAGTTTAACTGCAACTATGCAAGGTGCTTGTGAGACCACATCTTCTGAACTGTGAATAATTTTGGTGCTCTATTTAAGGAAGGTATTAATTGGAACAAAGAGGATTCATTAGAAAGATTGCCCTACAAGGAAAGGTTAAACTGTTTGGGACTTTGCTAATTGGAGTACAGAAGAATGAGAAATTATCTTATTGAAACATACAAAACTCTGGAGGTACAATGCCTTTTCAGCCCCCACAACTACTTTCACATTTTACTGTCTCATTTTCTAAATTTAAAATATGTTGAAGTAGGATTTTTTTGGGACAATCTACAAAAAATTATGCATTATGTCAGATCAGAAGAAAAATTTGAAAACCTGTCAACAATTTACAAAAAATTAAAAAATAAAATTGTGTTAATCCCCTTGGAGGATCCCCTGTTTTCAGTTAATTCATCAGAATTAATACCCCCTCTCTCTGTAAGGTCCAACAGTATGGTTTCGAGAGATCAGATCAAACCAAATAGAAGACCAAAGAGCATTCAAGACAAGTCAGGGAAACAATAGAGAAGCACAAATCTGGGGACAGGTGTAAGACCTTCTCAAAGGCACTGAAAGTACCTCGGTGCTCAGTGCAGTCTAACGTGAAAAAGTGGAAAAATATGAAACCACAGCCACGCTGCTTAACTCAAGCAGCTCCTCTAAACTGAGTCGCTGGAGAAGAATGGCACGCTCCCCAATCTCCAAGACCTTGCACAAAAAGGATATTTATGAAAGAGTGGTAAGTGAGAAGCGCTGGCTAAAGAAACACTTTATCCTTGCCTGTAACGTCTTTACAAAGCATTACTTAGATGATACTGAGGGAGCGGTGTCTCAGAAAGGCAGCATCCATTATTAAGGACCTCCAGCACCCAGGGCATGCCCTTTTCTCACTGTTACCATCAGGAAGGAGATACAGAATCCCGAAGGCACACACTCAGTGATTCAGGAACAGTTTCTTCCCCTCTGCCATCTGATTCCTAAATGGACATAGAAGCTTTGGAAACTACTTCACTTTTTTTGATATATAGTATTTCTATTTTTGCACATTTTTAAAAAATCTATTTAATACATGTAATTGATTTACTTGTTTATTATTATGTTTTGTTTTAATATTATTTTTTCTCTCTGCTAGATTATGTATTACATTGAACTGCTGCTGCTAAGTTAACAATTTCACATCACCTGCTGGTGATGATAAACCTGATTCTGTAAATGTGTGGAAGAAGGGCTTGTGGTTGGATGAGTCTAACATGGAATTTTTTGGCTTCAACACGAAGTGGCACATGTGGTGTAAATCTAATATAGTGCGTCAGCCAGGTAACCCCATCCCGACTGTAAAGTATGGTGGATATAGCATCATACTGTGGGCATGTTTTTCAGCATCAGGGACTAGAAATCGGGTCAGGATTGTTGGAAAGAGATGAAAGCTGCTAAATACAGAGAGATCCTGGATAAAAAAAACCCTGCTAACCTCTGCCAGAAAGCTTAAACTGCGGAGGAATTTTGTCTTTCAGCAGGACAACAACCCACAGCACACTGCCAGAGCAATCATGGAGTGGAAAAAATTGATGTTCTACAGTGGCCTGGAATCCCGAATGAACATCACAGGCAAGAGACCTCAACTGCTGCTGCTCCCCAACTAAGCCAGCCCGGCCTGAGCAATTTTGCAAGGAAGAATATGCAGATTTTGCTATATTATGTTTTACAAGGCTAATAGATCCTAATCCAATAGGATTATGAACAGTAATAGCTGCTAGAGGTGTTTTAACTAAGTACTAAGCAAAGGTACATCTGAAATGCTGACTTTTGAAAGTTTTTCAAATTTTACTTTTTCATCCTTTACAATTTTCCCAGTTTTTGGGAGCGCTACTGTGGAAAAAAGAGGCATAAAAATTCTCAGTTAAATTGATCAAAATCCCTGATTTGTAATACTTATTATGCGAACAAAGGGTTGGGGTGAATACTATTCAAGACACTGTAAGTCCAGGGAGGATGTTTCCTCTCAAGGGAGTGCCCAGAGAACCAGAGGGCACAATCTCAGAATCAAGGGTCACTCATTTAGGAATAGGAGGAGATGAGTGTTTCAAGTCATGGGCAGAGTCCCGGTATAGGAGTGAAGACAAAATGTCTGCATTTCCAATCAGAGGATTATGGAGTTCTGTGGCAAACGCGGGAAAATAGACCAGCAATGTTGGATCCTAATGGTTACTAGAGTAGGCTCCAGGAGCTGAAAGACTGTCACTTGTTCTAACTTCTTGTTTCCTCTGTCATTTAGATTTATGTGTACTGAGTGGTAAGACTATTAATACTTTGCCTTATTAGCTATTGCTGTTGGGTAACTGGTGTTCACCTTCAATAAAGGAAATTTGGTTATAAGCTCTTAATTGCCATATTAAACGGTAGTATCAAGAAATCATGCCAACTCAACTCTGGTTGACTAAACTGAATTTACATAAAAGCTACTTGTCCTTTTGACTGTAGGAAAATAGATTTATATATTATCATGACAGTAGTTATACCACTGGTTCCTTAAGGTTGTCCTAGCTGGGGGAGGTAAACTCTCACTACCTATTACGTGCTCCCAGTGGCAGGTGTTTCAGATAGCCTTTGACAATAAAGACCAGTTCCAGGCCTTCACATGTGGCTTAGCTACTGAACCATTTCTACTGACAACAGAAGGGGCAAAGGTGGGTTATGGTGCCTTAAAACCAGTCACTTCAGGCAGATCGGGCTCGTCAGCCGTGGTTAGCAGCTTATCAAGAAGAAGGAAAACTCCAGTCTCAAACCGCTGCTGCCTTGCAGCTATACCACTCATGGGGAAGGCTTCAGGAGGAAAAATCCAGAGCTGGAGTCCCTAAGGCAGTCCTACGTGGAGTTCAACGCTGACTGGCAACTCTTGCGATGCCGCTGGTGCCAAACTGTATTGGTCTGTGCTGTTCCTTTGTATTCATCAGCTGAGTGGAGAGATGGAGCCTGCTGCATGGGCAGTAGCTTTCTCTCCATGTCCTACTGCCCTGGCTCGCATACCAGCTTGCATATCGTGTAGACAACTTAAGCCTCTAAGTATGCAAGCCGTGCAGGGATAATTCTTACAAAGGATGGACAGTTCAGTTCCATCCTCATTATCCGGTGCTTTCCTAAGCACATTATGTGTCTGTGAAGTCCGGCCCAAGGCACATCTTGAAGTATAAGTGTCAGGAAGCCAACAGGATATAGGACAGTACAGAACAAGGACCTTCAGGCCACAATGTTGTGCTGAACTAATTAAACTAATAATCAAATACCCAACTAAACTAATCCCTTCTGCCTACATAATGTCCATATCCTTCCATTTCATGGACCTAGCTAAGAGCATCTTGAATGCCCCATCGTCTTTGCTACCACCACCACCACTCGAAGCAGTACTTTCCAGCACACATCTCCCATTGTGTTCTTTAAAAAAAACTCGCCCTGCACAAATCCTTTGAGCTTACCCCCCACCTAACCTTAAATGCATACCATCTGGTATGACAATTCTCAACCCTAGGAAAAATATACTGTCTCTCTACCATATCTTTGCCTATCGTAATCTGATAAACCTCTATCAGATCTCTGCTCTGCCTCCGCCACTCCAGAGAAAACAACTCAGGTTTGTCCAGCCTCTCCTTGAAGCAAGGCCCTCTAATCCAGGCATCATCCTGGGTAAACCACTTCTGCACCTTGCCCAAAGCTGCTACATAACTTCCTGACTCTCTAACACAATTCCTTGACTAGTAAAGACAAGCATGCCATATGCCTGCTTTACCACCCTGTCAACCTGCATAGCCACTTCAAAGGAGCTATAATCTTGGACCCCAAAATCTTTTCATTAAAAATATACAGCCCCTTACTTCAGATGTCTCAAAGTGCAGCACCTCACACTTGGCTGGGCTAAGCTCCCATCTGTCATTTCTCAGGCCGTATCTGCAAGTGATTTACATCCTGCCCTATCCTCTGCCAGACTTTTATGCTGTCTTCAACACCGCCAAACTTTATATCATCTGCAGGTTTGCAAATCCACCCATCAACAGCAGAGGTCCCAATGCAAATCCAGTCAGAACATTATTAGTCACAGAACTCCAGCCAGGATAAGTCCCATCGACCATTACCCTCTGTTTTTGATGGACAAACCAATTCTGAATCTACACGGCCAGTTCACCACGGATCCCATGCATCCTATTAAATACTGTGTATTCAAGTACAATAATCAGTTTTCAGCCTATACATGTCAAGTAGTTTCCTCTCGTGCTGTTCTTGTGGACAGCAGTCTTTGTTTAATACATAGTGATCTGAAAACCCATCACTGAATGGAAGACGTTTACTACCTCATCAATTCCTTTTTGGTATTTATGCCTATTAATGTTAATTAATGCTCATGTGTTATTCTTTCAAAATGTTATAAGGGATATCTATGTTTATATGGAGATGAATTAAGTACAAATAACAGGTTCCTAATGGTACCCTCTTTTTTTTTTGTTTGCTGTGGTAAGTTTGCGCCCCAATCCTTGCGGACTTGCTGTATAACAATTCCCAAGACAAATGAGTGGTAAAATGAAACATGAACACCACCTAAAGTCCTGGAATTGTGAATTACGTTTTTACTTCGATGTTGGCCGTGCCGGGTAGATCATGAAAAGGCCTTATTAGTTACAGGCAGAATTAAGTGTAATCTGTGGAATTTTCTTCATCTGTTGGCCAAAGACCGTGCAAATTGAGCGTGTAAATGTTGCAGTTAATTTGAATGGGCTGTTGCAAAGAGTGCATGCCTGCTAATGAAGAAAATCATAGGTCTGCATTATGACATGCCTCTGTATGAATTGTTGAGATAGGCTGCCCCCAGGTGGTAATTGAACAATCAGAATTTAAATGTTTGATTAAATATAAATAAACTGCAGTGTGCATGTGAACAATCAAAGCATCTGCTCAGTTTTATTTTACTGAAACCCTGAGAGGGAAGAACTAAAAATAGTCATCAGTATGAGATTGTTATTTTGTTTTGAAGGGATTTCTATATTGTAAAATTTCTAAATTTCCAAACAGCCTTTTATTGGTTTAATAATTTATAATGTAATTAATCCAATTTTTGTTTGGTTTATGTACTGTTTCCTCTTTGTAGCAGCATTCACTTGTATCATAACATGTTGTGGCTAAAGTACTATTGTTTAGCATAGTTCAATTCATTGACTGTAGGATTTCAGACATCATGTTGCAGTTGTACAAATTGTTGGTGGGCTGCACTTGGAGTACTGTGTACAGGTTTGGTCATCATGTTATAGGAAAGATGTGGTTAAATTGGAAAGAGTAATTTGCTGCAGGTTGGATTTGAAGTGCAAATTCCATCTTGAAATTTTAATAGCACTCCCGTGCACCCATGCAGATTTGATTCAGAATCTTCATTGTTCATCATGCACTAACATACAGAGGCTGTTGGTCAAGCAGAAGCAATGTCAATAGGCGGGTTGTTCACCTTTGTCATCTTTGTTGGCAGACGTAAACAGGTCTCGAGCAAATCACAAAAAAAAACCTGCCTAAGCACATTCACGGGCAGATTATTGTAAAGAAAAGACTTTGAGTTACACATAATGGAGTAGTCAACAGACAACTGAAAGGGTGGCCAGCAAGGAAGTTTTTAAAGCAGTGTCTACGTTGAAATTATGTGCTCTTTGACGCTGCGACTTTTTTAATTGGCACAAGATCTTGAGCAGTCAGTGCCTGCATGAGACCATAAGATCAGAAGACAGAGGAGTTGGATTAGGCCATTTGGCCCATTGAGTCTGCTCCACTATTCCATCATGGCTGATGGAATCCAGGGAGATTGTAGGAAGGAATTCCAGAGAGGACCTTGCCTTTTGAAAGTGTAGGTACGATCGTAGTGGTATACAAGAGATTTGATTTGGAGGAGTACAGATATTCTGAGGTAAATAGTGAGGGGCAGTTATAATTGAAAGTTTGGGTTGGGGGAAGGGAGTGGTACAAAGGAGGATTCAGAAATAATTTTCTAATTACTTTCTGGCAAGTCCATGCAAACAAAGCTAGGCCCAAAGTTTCCTGCAAAATGACCTTTTGTCAAAAGGAGTTCTTGCCCTATTTAGAAACTGATAGCCTCTTGAAAATGTACACTGTGTAACTGTTAGTCATCGAGATGGCAACCTGTTCTGGAGGGGCTACAGTCCCAGGGTGGGTGGGGGAGATCACTTCCTGGCAATTAGGTTATGCAGGGCCAGATTTAGGTTAAAGTTGTGATTCTTGGTGCACTGTTGGAACACAGTTGCTTCCCCTCGCTATCTAATGAACCTTATAGTCAGATTCTCCTTACATCAACAAATTAGTATAAATGTGTGGTGGTTTAGTATATGTGCAGTTTCTGTCTTCTCTTTAATTTGTTCATTTTGCTGAAAGCCTGCTGGTAAAGGAGGCAGAGACCAACATTTTTCCAAACTAAAGACCATTTCTCAGTCATGAATAAAATCGCAACAGATTAATTGGAAACCTTGAGCTTCATCTGTTATGCTAACATTTGCACAGATCTGAAAATGAGCAGATCGTATGCCAAAGTTTTCGTATAGAATACTAATAAAAATATTAAAGAGCAGTCGTTAGTAAACACTGCAGTGGTGCCGATGGATTGGGAAGTGACAACCATGATGTCCATATTCATAAAAAGCCAACACCAAGGAACACTGAACTGCAGAAAGCCTGAATGAAGAGAGTCAGTTACTGGCTAGCTGGGAGGACCATGTTCTTTTTAATTCATTTTTGAACTATGGGTGTCACTAGCAAAGGTGGTATTCATTTCCCACCCATTAATCAGCCTTCGTGAGTGCTTCAGTTTCTGTGAAGGAAGTGCTCCCACAGAGAGCTATTTAGGAAGAATCCCAGGATCTTGATTCAGTGACAATGAAATGACAGTGATAAATGCCCAATTCAGGAAATTGCATGACTTGGCAGGGATAATAACAGTCATTGAAAAGAGACAAATTCTTGCCTGAACAAAGTCCACAATTTCTTTGGGAAAATGAACTGCTGAAATAGCTGAGGAAACCCCAGTGTCCTTGTGTATTTGGATGTCTGAAAGCTTCTCAACAGTGACCTGCATGAATGAAGCACAAATCGCAAGGGAGTTGAGGTGATTAGAATAGGTTATAAATGAGGCGAAGACCAATGACAGTGTCATTTGAAAACCCTGCTCTGCCAGTCCATAAAGATGCCAATATGTTGCCATGCATGCCATCTCCAAGGTTACACTTGTGCCCAAAGTACACTGCAGATGCTGTGGTCAAACTTGTGCCCAAAGTACACTGCAGATGCTGTGGTCAAACTTGTGCCTAGTCGTTTTTGTACACATCTAGTTTGTGGCGGTGTTTTGTGACCAAAACAGCACAGTTAATAAGCTGTTAGTTTATTGTGATCTATGGCAACTTGCTTTTTAATTAGGTGCATTTTGTTAAAATACAGAGAAAGGTTCCAGTCCTGTACCTGGAACACAATTTCATTCAGTCTGTGAAACTCAAACTGAATGAATCTAATTTGTGTGTAGATGCTTTTAGATTAAGGGCAGCAAGAGAGCTGGGCCAAGTATAAATGGAAAAGCAGAAGGATTTTCAGTAATCTAGCTGGGCTCCAAAGTTCCCAGGTAAAATGGGAAGAGAAAGGCCAGATTTGTGACGTAAGAGGTCTGCTGCATGATATGTGGGCCAGGAGGAACAGAAGTATTTCTGTCAGGGCCCAATAAGCTGATCTGTGCAGGACACTCCCTCTGAGTGACTCCTTACCTACTTCCGTTGACAGCCAGGCAGAAACTGGTCAAAAAATGTCAACACTCAGTGGTTAATTTTGCCAGATAACTTAGAGAAACATGGTTCCGGGTTTCCAGTCCGAATTTCCTCCTCCCATCAGTCTGCTGTCTTCCTGTTTTCAAGCATCAAGACTGTGTTAAACACATTAATGTTTATTGGAGTTTAAACTTGTAGCAATTATGTGTGATGATGTGTATTTTACAGCCAAATGCTCTTTCAGTTCTCAGTTTGCATTTGTCACCCGATAGTTTCACAATGGATTCCGTTTAAAATTAGCTAAGGGTATTAAATCAGCTTGTATATTAAATTTTCTCTTGGTTTCACATTCAGTTTTACTAGCTCTGTAAGCCAAGACTCAATAAAGATCCCGTTACAAGTTCTCAGAACAGAACATGAACTTCTTTATTGGTGTGGGAGAAAAATGAATCATGGATCTGTCTGGGTAGAAGTTGCTTTTCTGACAGTAATAAGTGTACACACATCATGGCCAAAATCGACACATTAATATAAAAGCGTTAACTATACAACTTAATATGGACTTAATTTAAATTGTTCTTACAAAATGGGTGTTTTTATGTGTATATCTAAATTTTATTCTTAAATGTTGGTACTTTGCTCAGAAGTACCACAGGTCCTTATTTTAGTAGAGCATTTAACGAGGTCTCCCAGGGAAACTCATTCAGAAGATGGGGCATCCATTTAAAACAGAGACGCAGAGAAATTCCTTTAGCCAGAGGGTGGTGAGTTTGTGGAATTTCTTACCACGGGCAGCTGTTGAGGCCAGCTGATAATTTGGATCCAAATCCAGACAAACCTAAGGTCACTTGCAGAAGGAAAGTAACAGTAAAGGTCAGGACCATTAGGGGCATTGATATGTTGACAGGTTTAGTCAGGGCTTTGAGTGTAAAGTTTGGGTTGTCATGTTGCAATTGTATAAAACTTTGATTAGACCACATTGCGAATATTGAGTGCGTATTATAGGAAGGATGTGGTGGCTTTAGAGAGGCTGCAGAGAAGCTCACCAGGTTTGACTGGCTTGGAGAATTTTAGTTATTAGGAGAAAATAGACGAGCTTGGATTGTTTTACCTGAATGTCAGAAATGGGGTGGTGGATGTGACCTACTAAAAAATAAGATTATGAGAGGCATATGTGGGGTAGATAGTCAGATGTCAAATATGTGATGGCATAGGTTTAAATTGAGAATGGGAAAGTTTAAGTGATATCTGCGAAGCCAGATTATCATCTTAGCATGGAGTGGCAGGTGCCTAGAACTTGCTAGTTAAGGGGGTTCTGGAAGCAGGTAATAGCAATGTTTAAGAGTCATGTTCTAAGACATATGAATAGGCATGGAATAGATGACATGGACGGTATGGTGGCATAGTGGTTAGCACAATGCTTTCCAGTACTGGGTAACCTGGGTTCAATTCCCACTGCTGCCTGTAAGGAGTGTGTACGTTCTCCCCATGACCGCATGATTTCAGGACTCCTGTAGTCCAAAGACAAGCCAATTGGTAGGTTGATTGGTCATTGTAAATTGTCCCATGATTAGCCTAGAGTTAATCGGGTTGCTCAACGGGACGGAAGGGCCTGTTCTCCACTGTATAATTGACGTGCAAGCAGATGGGTTTAGTTTAGATTGGCATCGTGGTCAGCGTAGATACGGTGGGATGAAGTATTTGCTCCTTTCCTGTGCTGTTCTGTTCACAGTAGGAAGCACTCGTGCACAAATAACAATGCTTAAAAACTCATACACGAGAAATACTCGTGAACGTGTTGTATCATTCTTATCGAAAGGGCAATTGCCTGTGATAGTGCTAAGAGATTTTAGTTATATCTGTAGAAGGTCATTTGTACTGTTGTCATATGGAGACAATGTAATAGATCTTTGTGCCTATTTCACGGCACAGTGTTACAGTGCCATTGATAATGACTGGTATTCCAGAGACTTGGCAGAAAACATATTTGTTATAGTGAACTAATAATTAGTTTTCGGCCTGCTGGCTTCATTCTGTAAGCTGATAAACAATGGGTTGAAATGGAGGCTATATGGAGAGACGTGAATGAAAGGATGATTGAGGAAAAGGGGATATGAACAAACTGAAAGAATTCTGGTCATAAATCATTGTGTGATGATTAATGAAAAATATGACAAGTAAACCTTAGCATATTGCCATTGCTGTCAGTAATGTTTATTGTGAAGCGTCATGCTTCCTATAAATGTTCTTATGTGTTTTTTTATCATTGCTGTTGAATTGGATGAGTGAATTTTCCTCATCACCTGAAATAGATGAAGAATTATAACAATTCTGATTTGTGTAATCAAATGTATTTTTTTATTTTGCAGCCCTAAACCATCTGTACCAATAATTATCTCTGGTGCTTTAGCAAGGGTAAGATACAGTTATTTCTCTTTATTCTATTTGTACAGAAAATTATTTTTAAGAGGCAGAGGTAGCTGGAAAGTGATGATGGCCAGTTAATACTTTGGTTTTAACCCTTCTCTCATTTCCATGCTTTTCCAAAATGTTAAGCTCCTGCTGTTTCATCCAGCAATTTATTTTCAGCAATTTTAAGGCAGTCCAGAATTTCCTGTTTATACGTGCTTTTCTGCATTACAAGAACCTGTACAACAGAAATAGTCTAATTGGCCTATCTGATTTGAACAGATGTTTATATTATCCACAAACCTTCTCTTAGTGCTTCTTATCTGATCTACATAACCTTCTTTCTCCTTCATAAAATTTCCCTTAAAGGGATCTTCAGTCTTCTTATGGCAACACGTTTAACCATTTTCTTGGTAAAACACCTCCCCTTGATTTTTGTTATCAGATTAGTTTCTAACTTTTCTTGATGTAGTTAAACACACTAATCTGGCCTTACATTTTATAGTTTGGTTATGTCTGCTACACGTCCTATGAACACTCCAGTATCTGGTCACAGTGTGTCATACCATTGAGCTTTCACAGCGAGAGCTCACAGTGTTTCTGCTGATGATGCAATCTTTTCTGTTATTAATGCCGATGCCTTGATAAAGCACCCCAAGATGCTTCACAGGATTATTATTGAGCAATATTTGCACAGGGCACCAGGTTTTTTGGAGTTGAGCATCTTAACATCAGTGAAGTGTAGACAGGGAATTGCAGAATTTGGGATCTAGGTAGCAAAATCAATGGGCACCAGTGGTGAAGCAATTCGTTTGGATATCCATAAAGTTGGTAGAAGGGAAACGATAGAGATAGAAAAGTGCAAAGCAGAAGAGAATTTGAAAATAGATATAAAAAATATAGCACACACAAAATGCTGGTGGAACACAGCAGGCCAGGCAGCATCTATAAGGAGAAGCACTGTCGACGTTTCAAGCCGAGTTAAAAAATATAGTTTTGAATTGATACCAGACAGAGAGTCAATACAATCCAGACATGGGTGATGAATGAATCCGGTGTGTAGTTTCTAGTTTATGGAAGGTGGAACGTATAACACTAGCCAGCAGAATATCATAATCAAACCTTGAAGTGGCAGTGTGAATGTGAATTATCATCAAATGAGCCAAAAGCAAGCCATTGTTTCAGAGCTGGAAGTAGAGATAGAGATGAAGTCTTGGACAAATAGGATTGTAAAGTGCTGGACAGTCTAGTTTGGCCTCAATTATTAGAGAGATTTGACTTTGTATTTGGGAACCAATGTGTTCAATAGGCTGGAAAGAAGAGAGGTTGTTGTAGTAGGAACATTGTTTCCATTGGGAGAGATGCTATGAGGCTTGGGGTTTAGGGGGAGGATGATTTGAAGCAGAGAGAAACCATACCTGAGGAGGGGATACAGTTAGTAGTATCAGCTGCCATGCAGGTTAGGGAAATTGGGAGCTGAACAATTAAATCGGACCATGAATGAGCTGCTGATTTCGTGGAAAAGATAATATAGGGAGACATGATTAAGGCTTAAAGTAGACAGCAACCCTTGGGAGATGTTTGGAGCTGCTGGTTAAACGCTTTCAGCTGCCCTTCACTTGAAAAATTCAGCACTACTGGGAGAAGCAGGAGAAGATGGCATTGTTAACTGGCTGTATTAAGTTTAAAATATTTAGTCATCTAATGTAGTCCATATTAGGAACTTGTGCTGTTGCATAGTTTTCACCACTAGATGGGGTACCTGAATAAAGCTCACTGCCAAGAACACGTTGACATTATACACGGATTTCCAAATTCAACCACTTTTCTGAAAATATACATGAACCATGGAACTATTTACCGGTTATTTCACAGTGGGGATTCTTGTGATCTCTGGGTGAGAAAAACTGGGGAAAACCCAAGGAAAACTAAGTTATACAAAAAGTACTTGTCGGGAATTTTAAACAAGATTCACAAGTGTTTTATGTCATTTCCTGTACACAAGCGTAAGGAGAACAAAATAATTGTTACTCCGAATCTGATGCAGCACAAAAAAACCTCCACAAAAGTGAATAATAATAATTTTTATAAACACTAAATATAAATACACAAGATACATTAATTGTATGTTCATAAAGTGACACTAGGCTGTATATTAGGTGATTGATAGGAAATATTAAATTAGTGCTGGAGTTAGTTAGTGGGTGGATGTATTGATCAGCCTCACTGCTTAGAAAAAGTAACAGTTTTGAGTCTGATGGTCTTGGCCTGATGGGAGTGAGGCAAATAGGGTGGGTGGGATCTTTCATGATGTTACCTGCCTTTTTCCAGCACATTTTTATATGGCCTTGATGGCAGGTAGGCTGGTGCCAGTGACACATTGGGCAGTTTTGTCTTGCCGTTGTAGTGCTTTCCTGTCTGTCTCAGTGCAGTTGTCATACCATGCAGTGATGCAGCTTGTCAGGATGATCTCTACTGCACATCTGTAGAGTGACACGAGTATGGATATGCAAAGTCCACCTCTCTTCAGTCTCCTCAAAAAGTAGAGGCGTTGGTGAGCTTTCTTGTTCTGGGACCATGAGAGGCCGTGTGAGATGCGCGCACCCGGGAGTTTGAAACTGCTTGCAGTTTCCACTGCTGTGCCAACGGTTGTGAGTAATGGGAGTTCTCCTGAAGGAGATAACCATCTTTTTTGTCTTGTTGACACTAAGGAAAAGGATATTTACTTTTGGAAAGTAATTTATGTAACTTTGTCAATTTTTCTGGATGTGCAAATTGTGTACTGCAGCCCCTCTAAATTTTAAGGGCAAGCCACAGTCTCCCAACAGATGAGATTGCAGTACTGGAATGTTAATTCTCACATGTAAAAAGGTTTCATGCCATTCATGACCTCAGATATTTCACAGGGAATTAAGTGCATTTTTTAGAAATCTGGTGAAGATAAGCACAGAGAATACATTTCCCTTGGAGGCCAAGTACAGCACACCCATATAACTGACTTGGGATGATTTTTACAGCGAAATACATGCACTGAACAGTGGCTGAACAATAAATCACAACAGCTATCCTTCTGAGGGGAGAGCATCTAGAATCTTACTTCTTGAAGCTGAAAGTTCAGGCCTCACTGGGAGAAATTCCAATGCATAGTCAAAACAGATAATCCTAAAGGAGCGCTGTACGGTCACTTTTCAATATGTAACCCTCAGGTTTGGCTTGTTGCGTTAGTCTAGGGAAGACTGTCTCTAGCCCCGCTAAACGTGTGAAATCAGAGGTGCAAAACCTCTTGTTTGTTTGGATGCTGCATGATGTGTTCCCCTATTACAAATCCGTACCACGAAATAACAGACGGTACACCATATGCAATTAAACAATCTAGCCTTATAATTCTTAAAAGTAATTTACTGAACTCTTAGTAAACAAAAACAAAAGGAAAAGGGCCCATTTCAATGAAAGAGTCTAATGTGCACGTTGGAGCTCACAGTTTCCCTTCCATTGATCCTCCATCGATTTCCCCCGGGCTTCGTCGACTCCCGGCCCCACTCCTTTCGAGTGCCTACGACCTCTCCTTTCAGGCATCTTCTTTCTTCATTTTCCACTGAACAAAAGACCCAGATCACCTCGCTCTCAGGCACACAAGAAGATAAAAACACTCCCTTCATTGGAAGGCATCCATTCCAAAGCCCCGGTTATCTCTAGTCACAACCCAAACCCTGCTTCTACAGAAAAGCCATTACATTAGCAGTGAAACCTTTCCCATGGGGTTACAAATAGATGTGGAGAAATTCTTACCTTTTGGTCTGATACTCAGGAGGACGATGACCTCACACTGTTCAGGTGAGAGTTCAGTTAATTACACAAAGAATCGGGGAAATCTGTAGTTTTTTTTTACATTCTTCCCCAAAAGAAAACTCCTGAGAATAACTCAGTCAAACTTCAAGACCAGAATGATAGCTTTATATTAGACAGAAACAGTAAGTATTATTAACTTGGCAAATAAACGGAATTGAGTGGAGCCAGAAGCAAGAGGGGTGTGAGTTGAAAAGGGTTAGGTTTCAGGACTTGCTGCTGACTCTAAAAGAGGCATATTTGCAAATTGTTAGTTAACAGTTAATTGGCAAATAAACTAATCTAATTATATTGCCCACAGTCCTTAAGTTGTACGATAGCAGCAGGTAAGGGTAAGCATGGACCTTGCGGTAGAATATTAAATTGGAGCAGGGCAAATTAAGACAGTATTGAGCAGAAACTAGGGAGAGATAATTGGGAATATATGTTTTTGGAGGGTGTTTAAAGACCAACTTCAGAGTACAGGACTGCTATAAATGATTGTTTACATTGCATTTGCCTTCCCTACCACTCACTTAACCTACAAGGTAAACTTTAGAGAATCCTGCACAAGAACTCACAAGAACTTTCTCCCTGTTTAGAAAATAGTCAATAACTTTATTCCTTCTGCCAAGGTGCATGACCATACACTTCACTATGCTATAATTCCATCTGCCACTTTGCACATTCTCCCAATCTATCCAAGTCCTTCTGCAAACATGCTGCTACCACAACACTATCCGCCCCTCCACCCATCTTAGTATTGTCTGAAAACTTGGCCACAAAGCCATCAGTCCTGACATCCAAATCATTTACCTGTAACATGAAAAGAAGTGGTCCCAATACCGATCCCTGTGAATCACCACTTGTCAGTGGCACCCAACCAGAATAGGTCCCCTTTATTCTGACTCACTGTTATCTACCATTCAGCCAGTTCTCTGTCCATGCTAGTATCTTTACTGCAGTATCATCTCTTTTTAAGCAGTCTTATATGCAGCACCTTGTCACAAGCCTTTTGAAAATCCAAGTCAACAACATCACTGCCCATTCTGTCTGTTATTTCCTCAAAGAATTCCAACAGATTTGTCAGGCAAGATTTCCCCTCAAGAAAGCCATTTTGACTTTGGCCTACTTTAATATGTGCCTCCAAGTGCCCCAAAACTTCGCATTTAATAATGGACCTGAACATCTTCCCAACCACTGAAGTCAGGCTAACTTTTCCTTTCCAAAATTCCTTTCTTCTGCTTCCCTCTCTTCTTATAGTGTGGAGTGATATTTGCTATTTTCCAGTCCTCCAGAACCATTCCAGGATCTAGTGGTCCCTAAAAAGGTCATTACTAATGCCTCCACAATTTCTTCAGCTACCTCTTTCAGAAACCTAGGGTCCATTTGATCCAGGTGACTTATCTACCTTCAGACTTTTCAGCTTCACAAGCACCTTCTTAGTAATACCAACTGGACTCATTTCTGCTCCCTGATGTTCTCAAATTTCTGGCATACTGCCAGTGTCTTCCATAGTGAAGACTGACACAAAATACTTACTAAGTTTGTATGCCATTTCTTTTGTCACCAATTAGTACCTCTCCAGTGTCTTTTTCCAGAAGTCCAATATCCACCCTCGCCTCTCTTTTGCTTTTTATATATCTGCAAAATCTTTTGGTATCCCTTTTGACATTTTTGACAGGCTTACCTTTGTATTTCATCTTTTCTCTCCTTATGGTCTTTTTTTAGTTGCTTTCTGTCGGTTTTTAAAAGTTTCCCACTAATTGGGATACAATTGCAGATATTGGTGGAAAAATGGGAAGTGGAGTTTAACCCACGCAAAAGTGTTACATTTTGGGAGATCAGATGTAGGGAGATAGTACAATATTACTAGCAATAGTCTCAACAGTGTTAATGTGCAGAGGGAACTTGGGATCCAAGTCTATTGCTGAAGTTAATTTCTGGTCATTCCTTTCTAGAAGGTATATGGATACTTTGAGAAGGTGCAGAAGAGGTTTACAAGGATGCTACCTGGTGTAGAGAACATGTGCTATAGGGAGAGGTTGTGTAAACTTGCATTGTTTTGTCTGGAGCGATGGAGGCTAAAGTGAGATCTGATGGAGATTTATAAGATTGTGAGAGGCATAGATAGAATAGAGCTGGCATTTTTCCCGAGGGTTGAAATGTCTGGGGCCAGAGGGCAGACCTTTCAGGTGAAGGGGATTAAGTAACGGGATGTGCAAGGCAAGTTTGTTTCACACAGTGGTGGGTGCCTGGGGTGGTGGGGGAAGCAAATAGGACGGAGGTGAAAATGTGGCTCTTAGACAGGCCTTAGAAGGCCATGGGCATTGTACAGGTAGAAGGCATTAGTTGGCATTTGATTACTAATTTAATCAGTTTAGGACAACAATGTAGGCTGCAGGGCCTGTTCCTTTGCTGGATCAGTCTATTTTCTAAGATACAAGCAAGTCATAATATAATTGAATGGTAGATGATGGGCTCTGAGTTGAAGAACCAACTCCTGTTCCTGTGACTTTTGGATGAGATCTTAAGTGAATGCTCAATCTGCCCCTCAGTTAGCAAATAGTCCCATGGTCTTGTGGTGACCCACTTTCTGCGCAGGCGACCTGGCTCACAAATAGCCAGCGCGCGGGGAGAGACTTTGGTAATGCACCTCTGATATCATTTCCGCCCGGAGAGGGCGGGCGCTAGGGATTAAATGCCAGTGCCGCGAAGTTTGAATAAACTAGTGTAGAAACAACTTACCCAGGGAGAACGTCTGGAAAGTCTCGGCATGTACCAGTCTTTTCCCTTGCAAGTCGACCAGCAGGCTGTCTCTAGCTCTGTATGTAGTACATCGCTACATTGGTGACACGGACAGTCCAAACGGGATTTGGACCAAAGATGACCGACTCTTCATCTGTTCACGCAGTTTCGCTAAAACTGCGGACTTTCTTGATGCTGTGACCGCGCGTGTGGTTTAGCCAAGCAGAAGCCCAGTTCCAGATTCGGCAGATATCTTCTGATTCCACGTGTTACTACCACGTGGTGAGCGCCCTTGACCAGGAGACGGCCGCCTAGGTTGCAGATTTCATACAGTCGCCCCCGGAAGAAGGCAAGTATGAAGCATTCAAAGCGCTGCTCATTGAGACCTTTGGCCTCTCACGGCGTGAGCGGGGTGTCCGCCTGCTTCACATGGACGGTTTGAGAGACAGACTGCCGTCAGCATTGATGAACAAGATGCTGGCCCTGGCTGACGGACACAAGCCCTGCCTCATGTTCGAGCAAGCGTTCCTAGAGCAACTGCCCAAGGACATACATCTGCTGCTGGCCGACGCAGATTTCAGCGACCCCCAGAAGGTGGCGGCCCAGGCAGACGTGCTGTGGAAAGCCAAGAGGGAGAGCGTGGCATCCGTCGGTCAGATTACCAGGCCACACGCCCAACAGCGGACCAGACCAGGCCCGGCAGGGGGGCGCACACAACACAGAGGCAGGAGTGAGGAGGACAATAAACAGTGGTGTTTCTACCACCCGCGGTGGGGCACAGAAGCCCGCCGTTGTTGCCTGCCCTGCCAGGGCCAGCTGCCGCTAATGGCTATGGCAGCTGGCCACCAGGACAGCCTCTTGTACGTCTGGGACAAACAGTCGGGACGCCGCTTCTTGATCGACACCGGAACGGAAATCAGCGTCTTGCCCCCGATGGGGTACGACACCCGCAACAGGAAACCAGGACCCACCCTGAGGGCCGCAAATGGCAGCACGATACGGACCTACGGCACCCGCACAGTGCAGCTGCAGTTCGGCGCCAGCCGATTCACGTGCGACTTCACACTGGCCGCGGTGGCCCAACCACTCCTGGGGGCTGACTTCTTGCGAGCTCACAGCCTGCTGGTCGACTTGCAAGGGAAAAGACTGGTACATGCCGAGACTTTCCAGACGTTCTCCCTGGGTGAAGCCAAGTTGCCGGCCCCACACCTGGACTCCATCACGTTGTCAGACAACGAATTCACCAGAATCCTGGTGGACTTTCCATCGATTCTGGCACCACAGTTCACGGCAGCCATGCCCAGACATGGGATACAGCACCACATTCCAACCCAGGGACCACTCCTCCACGCCAGCGCACGAAGGCTCTCCCCGGAAAAGCTCCGACTGGCGAAGGAGGAGTTCAAGAGGATGGAGGAATTGGGGAGTCCGACAGCCCATGGGCCTCCCCCCTGCACATGGTGCCCAAAGCAGCTGGGGGTTGGAGACCATGCGGCAACTACCGCAGACTGAACGAGGCTACAGACTGCTACCCCCGTGCCGCACATACAGGACTTTGCAGCAACCTGCACAGGGCAAAAATCTTTTCCAAAGTAGACCTTGTCTGGGGATACCATCAAATCCCGGTGCACCCTGAAGACATCCCCAAAACAGCACTCCATCACCCCGTTCGGCCTGTTCGAGTTCCTCCGAATGCCGTTCGGCCTGTTCGAGTTCCTCCGAATGCCGTTCGGCCTGAAGAATGCCGCACAGACGTTCCAGCGGCTAATGGATGCGGTGGGACGCGACCTGGACTTTGCGTTCATCTATTTGGACAACATCCTTATAGCCAGCAGTAGTCACCAGGAGCATCTGTCCCACCTCCGCCAGCTCTATTCCCGCCTGAGTGATTTCGGCCTCACGATCAACCCAGCCAAATGCCAGTTCGGTCTCGATACCATCGACTTCCTGGGCCACAAGATTACCAAAGACGGGGCAACAACTCTGCCCGCCAAGATAGATGCGATCCTCCACTTTGCCCGGCCCAACACAGTCAAAGGCCTGCAGGAGTTCGTTGGTATGGTGAACTTCTATCACCGTTTCCTCCCCTCAGCAGCCCGTATCATGTGTCCTTTGTACACCCTGATGTCGGGTAAAGGCAAGGACATTACTTGAGACGAGGAGGCCGCGGCCGCTTTCATTAAAGCCAAGGAAGCCTTGGCAGATGCCGCGATACTGGTGCACCCCAGAACGGACGTTCCAACCACCCTCACGGTGGACGCATCCGACACAGCAGTCGGTGGGGTGCTGGCAACCCCTGCCGTTCTTCAGCAAGCACTCAAGTACAGTGCTTTCGACCGGGAGCTGTTGGCACTGTATCTGGGAGTCCTGCATTTCAGGTACTTCCTAGAAGGCCTAGTTCACCGCGTTCACGGACCACAAACCACAAACCACAAACCGTTGACCTTCGCCTTCTCGAAGGTGTCCGATCCCTGGTCGGCTCGCCAGCAGCGACATCTGTCCTACATCTCCGAGTACACGACGGACATCGAGCATGTCTCGGGAAAGGACAACGTCGTAGTGGACGCACTCTCCAGACCAGCTGTCCAGGCCCTGTCCCTGGGGGTGGACTATGCAGCACTAGCAGAGGCGCAGCAGGCAGACGACGAGATGCCCAGCTACAGGACCGCAGTGTCGGGTTTGCAGCTGCAAGACTTTCTCGTAGGCCCAGGTGAGAGGACCCTCCTGTGCTACGTGGCTACCGGCCAACCTTGCCCCATCGTCCCAGCAGGCTGGAGGCAGAGAGTTTGCGACTCCATACAGAGTTTGGCATACCCATCTATCAGGACAACCGTCTGGCTGGTCTCCAGCAAGTTCACGTGGCACGGACTTCGCAAGCAGGTCAGTGAATGGGCCAGAACGTGCAAGCAGTGCCAAACAGCCAAGGTGCAGCGGCACACTAAAGCCCCGCCGCAGCAGTTCAAACCCACCCACCGGAGATTCAACCACATTCATGTGGATATCGTGGGCCCCCTACCAGTGTCCCGAGGAGCGCAGTACCTCCTAACTATGGTAGACCGGTTCACAAGGTGGCCAGAGGCGGTTCCGCTCACCGACACATCTGCCGATTCCTGCGCCCGAGCACTGATTGCAAACTGGGTAATACGCTTCGAGGTACCAGCCCGCATTACCTCTGACAGAGGCGCCCAGTTCACCTCCAGCCTGTGGCCAGCCTGTTGGGAACACAGCTACACCACACAACTGCCTACCACCCACAGTCGAACGGACTGGTGGAACGCTTCCACCGTCACTTGAAGTCGGCTCTCATGGCCCACCTGAGAGGACCTAACTGGGTGGACGAGCTTCCCTGGGTCCTGCTTGGAATTCGCACAGCGCCCAAAGAGGATCTGCACGCCTCATCGGCCGAGTTGGTGTACGATGCACCCCTGGCAGTCCCAGGAGAGTTCATACCAGCCCCAAGGGGGCAAGAGGAAGAGCCCGCAGCAGTCCTGAACAGACTACGCGAAAGGCTCGGCAACTTGGCCCCCATACCGACTTCACAGCACGGACGGACCCCGACCCATGTACCCAAAGACCTGCAGAACTGTAAGTTTGTGTTTGTACGAAGGGGAGGACATCGGGCACCGCTACAGCGGCTGTACGAGGGGCCGTTCAAGGTGATCAACAACAACAGGTCCACGTACGTTCTGGACATTGGGGGGAAAGAGGAGGTTTTCATGGTGGAACGACTCAAACCAGCTCATGCAGCCAGTCGAGATTCAGGCACCGCGGCGCAGAGGCAGACCTCCCAAACAGAGGCTGATCCAGACTCTGGACATTGGGGGGTGTATCGCCGGTTCTGGGGGGGGGGGGCGGTTATGTGGCGACCCACTTTCTGCGCAGGCGAACCGGCTCATAAATACCCAGCGCACAGGGAGAGACTTTGGTAATGCACCTCTGATGCCCTTTCCGCCCGGAGAGGGCGGGCGCTAGGGATTAAATGCCAACGCCGCAAAGTTTGAATAAACTAGTCTCAAAACGACTTACGACTGTGTGTCGTTGTCTCTAGCTCTGTATGTAGTACATCGCTACAGTCTGTTTAAAAATAGGTTTTCTAGCCAATATTTGTTCTTCAAAGTCAGATAAACAAAAATAATTCAGTTTCACTGCTTTGCTGTTTGCAGAAACTTCCTGTGTCATAGTTGACCACTTGATTTAAAATTATAAAGCTTTCTTCATATGTGCTTTATGAGTTATAAAATAGTTTGGAATATCTTGACATTAGTAAATGTAACTTTTATAGAATGGGTTTGTTTAATTGCCTTCCTTATGTTAACAAGTGCAGATTAATTGCTATTTTTTCCCTTTCCACAGGGGGATAAAGACTTTCCACCTGCTGCTGCACAAGTTGCCCACCAGAAGCCTTCTCCATCAGTGGAGAAACTGCCTATTTCACATCAGATCAATCATTCCATCCATCAGCCTCGCAAGTGAAGAGTCCAATGCCTTGAAATGAATGTACAGATATTGGTGCAGATCAGTAATCTTATGGGAGATACCCCAGATCATTAACCGGTCTCCTAATGTCCTCGCTATTTGAAAGTTTCTATCTTCCTAAGAAACACGTGATTTTAAATTTTGTAAACTGTGTCAAAATGCATTTGGAAATAATTAGCCATTTTTAATTAAACTGGTGCCTCAGATACTGATTTCTTTTTTTAATATAGTTTCAGATATAACAGTTCAGCTTCTGGAATGATAGAGAAATGGTCTGCAGAATGTCAGTTGGTGCACGTGTGAGCACTTTGTGAATGGTTTCCTGCCTTGGTAGTACTATCATTGCTGATTCTGAGTGTCACTTGTATGCAGGTTGTGAATCCGGTTAGAAATTGAAGTAAGTGCATGTATCAGAAGTAAACACTAAAATAATTGAAAACATTTGGCAACTTGATCTCTGCATACTTCTACATTGCCACAGCTCTTTTTGTGTACTCAGGATTCCTGAAAGTACTTTGTGTCCAATTAAATACACTTTTGACATGTAATCTGGGAAAACTTGCAATTTCTTTTTAAACCCCCTACCCCCACCCACCACGAGAAATGTGAGGCAGGTCTCGCATTTATTGCCCAACCACAATTTTCCTTGATTGGGCATTTCAGAGGGCATTTTAAAAGTAATATATTGCTTTGTGAAGTGGCCTAACGACTAGACAGGGAAAAAACAACAGCATGTTTCTTTCTTTGGCATTAGTGACTGTGATGATATTTAACTAATAATGATCCAGTAATTTCAATGTCACCATTACTGATTTTTTTAAATTCTCGTCTTTTTTTTTTGTAACTGAATAAATTTTCTTAATGATCTGCAAATCATTAGAGTCAAGCACAATGCCAAATGTATGGCAAGCTTCCATGAAGTACATTGAGATAATGACCAGATAATTTGCTTGTCAGTAACCTTGTTTCAGGGATGAAATTTGACTAAAACACTGGGAGAAAACTCCTGTTCTACAGTATCCTGCCAAATCTTGAACATCAAGTGAAATTGTAAACCTGCGTTTTAATGTCTCCTATGCTCAATAGCCATGTAACAAAGGGGAGAAGTCTATAATGAGTTGGAGAGAATAAATATCTAAATGGTGTTGCTAGTTAAAATGCAGTGGGAGTTGGAAGGAGTTAATAAAGAAACAAGAATATTCTAGAAAAGCAGTTTGGGGGCCAATAAAAACACCACCAGTGGAACTGTTGGTTGTGTAGTTAGAACATAGAACAGTACAGGCCTTTTGCCTTACTATGTTATGCCAGTCTTTTAACCTACTCATAAGATCAATCTAACCCTTCCCCCCACCCCACATAACCCTCCATTTTTCTTTCATTAATATGCCTATCTAAGAGTCTTTTGAATGTCCCTAATGTATTGGACTCTACCACCAGCCCAGCAGTGTAATCCATGCATTACCACTCCCTATGTAGAAAAAAAATCTGACATCCCCAGTCAGCTGAAATTAAGCCCTGTTATATTAGTCATTATCACACTGGGTAAAAGATACTGGATAGCCACTCAACCTCATGTGATGAGGATGTTAGGAGAATTCAGGGTGACTTGGATAGGCTGGGTGAGTGGGCAGATACTTGGCAGATGACGTTTAATGTGAATAAGTGTGAGGTTATCCACTTTGGGAGTAAGAACAGGAAGGCAGATTATTATCTGAATGGTGTAGAGTTAGGTAAGGGAGAAATACAAAGAGATCTAGGAGTCCTTGTTCATCAGTCACTGAAGGTGAATGAGCAAATGCAGCAGGCAGTGAAGAAGGCTAATGGAATGTTGACCTTTATTACAAAGGGAATTGAGTACAAGAGCAAAGAAATCCTTTTGCATTTGTACAGAGCCCTGGTGAGACCACACCTGGAGTATTGTGTACAGTTTTGGTCTCCAGGGTTAAGAAAGGACATCCTGGCTGTAGAGGAAGTGCAGCGTAGATTCACAAGGTTAGCTCCTGGGATGTCTGGACTGTCTTACGCAGAGAGGTTAGAGAGACTGGGCTTGTACATGCTGGAATTAAGGAGATTGAGAGGGGATCTGATTGCAACATATAAGATTATTAAGGGATTGGACAAGATAGAGGCAGGAAATATGTTCCAGATGCTGGGAGGGTCCAGTACCAGAGGGCATGGTTTGAGAATAAGGGGTAGGTCATTTAGGACAGAGTTAAGGAAAAACTTCTTCTCCCAGAGAGTTGTGGGGGTCTGGAATGCACTGCCTCGGAAGGTAGTGGAGGCCAATTCTCTGGATGCTTTGAAGGAGGAGCTAGATAGGTATCTTATGGATAGGGAATCAAGGGATATGGGGACAAGGCAGGAACCGGGTATTGATAGTAGTTGATCAGCCATGATTTCAAAATGGCGGTGCAGGCTGGAAGGGCCGAATGGTCTACTTCTGCACTTATTGTCTATTGTCTATATGCCTTCTATCGTCTTATCCACCTCTGTCAAGTTACCTCATCCTCCAGTTATTGAAGGAAAATCTGTTCCCTCATAGGAGGCTAGTGCAGAGATCTCAGAATGGGAGAGGGATCATATCTCTGAAGGTGAGAACTGGACTCCATTAGCTGTTGCTGCTTGAGTAACATAGTAGAATCCGAGTGAAAAGAAATGAAATGAAAATGCTCTTTATATAACCATTTCAACTGCATAAGTTCCCACAAGGGCCAATGAAGGGATGTTAAACAGCTGTGTTTATTTACTAATTTGCAGCTTACATTTTCTAAACATTGTATGTTCTCTCTTCATTTAGCTAGTTCTAACTTTCAATGATGGGCAAGCTTCCAAGTATAAAATATTTTTCCATCTGTATTCTCAACCACGTGAGGGCATGGAGCAGCTGATGACTTCTTCTGAAACAGAAAAAGGAAGGTAGCCATTATAACTCACTCTAATAAATGGTTATGAAGCAGACCAAAGGGTTTGTAACTAATTTAACCTAAATTAATAACACCAAGGGCAGTCCAGCAAACTAGCTTACTACTGTACCTTCTTAACAACGTGGGCTTCAATGATCTATTCCTTATTACAAATACCTTGTCACTCAAATTATCAGCATGTGTGAGGAGGATAGCCACTTGCTTACAGCCATCTCAGTTTTCTCTAAAACTACATTAAATGGGCATTACTTTTTTGTCAAGTTATTGTGCAGAACAAGAAATTAAGAGTTTGGGGTCACACTGTAATATTAATTGCCTTTTCCATAGCTTTAGGAGTGTCAGAGAGTCATAGAAAGCTCCACCACAGAAACAAGCCCTTCTGATGATCTAGTACATGCCAATCCATTTAATCTGCCTAGTGCCATCAATCTGCACCTGGACCAGAACCCTTCTCAACCCCTCCCATCCATGTACCTATCCAAACCCCATCTAAATGTTGAAATCAAAATCACACACCACTTGCTCTGACGGTTCATTCCGCACTGTCACCACCCTCTGAGTGATGGTTTCCCTCATGTTCCCCTTAAACCCTTCACTACCTCCGCATCCAAAACATGATTCTCCGTAACTGCTGCCATCTTCAACGGGATCCCACCACGAAGCATCACCTATCACCCCATTACTTTCGCATCTAGCACATAATTCTCCATCACCACCAAGCATCACAAAGGATCAGCCATGATTGAATGGCAGAGCAGACTCGATGGGCCAAATGGCCAAATTCTACTCTTATGCCTCTGGCCTTATGATCACATAAAACCCACTAGCCTGCACGTACAGCACATAATTCTTCGTAACTTTTGCCACCGCCAATGGGATCCCAGCACCGAGCACATCATCTCTCCCCTCCCCCGCCACACTTTCTGCAGAGATCATTTCCAGCTTGACTCCCTTGTCCCTTCCCACTGATCTCTGCGACACTCCAGTCACAGGCCTCCAGTCAGAGAGAGGCAACCATCACTCTCTGGCTTCTGCAAAGCCAGTGTGTAATCAAATTTAATGCTTCATTTTGAATGCCAAGCTACTGCACATTTTTGACCAACCCTCCATATGGGACCTTGTCAAATGTCCGTTAGACAACATCCACTACCTTGTCTTCATCAACTTTCCTGGCTACTTCCTCTAAAAACACTAAGATCAGTTAGGCATGACCAACCACACACAAAACCATGCTGACTATCCCTAATTGGTCTTTGTCTCTCCAAATACTCCCATATCCAGTCCCTTAGAGTACTTTCTTATTACTTTCTCACTACTGATGTCAGACTCACTGGCCTATAATTTCCTGGTTTATTCTTAGAGCTTTTTTTAAAGAGTGGAACAACATTAGCTATGGTTCAATCCTCTGGTATCTCACCTGTCACTAAGGATGATTTAAATATCTCTGCTAGGACCCCTGCAATTTGTGCACTCGCCTCCCACAGGGTCCGAGGGAACACTGCGTAAGGCACTGGAAATTTGTCCACGCTGATTTGCCTCGACAGTAAACACCTCCAATGTAATCTGGATAGGCTCCACTTCTATCATCTCTGTGTCCATGTCCCGAGTAAATACAGATGCAAAAAATCCATTTAAGATCTTCCCCATCTCGTTAGGCTCCATGCATAGTTTACTGTTCTGATCTGTCAGAGGGCCTATTTTGTCCCTTGCAATTTGCTTTTAATATATTTGTAAAAGCACTTAGGATCTTCCTTCACCATGTCTGCTCGAGCAACCTCATGTTTTCTCTTAACCCTCGATTCCATTGTGTTCTCTTGCATTACTTGTACTCAAGTACCTCACTTGTTCCTATCCTGCTAAGCACCTTTTTTTCTTAACCATGGCCAAAATATCCCCCGAAAACCAAGGTTCCCTAAGCCTGTTATTCTGACATCCACATACAAGGTTTGTACTTTCAGAATTTCACTTTTAAATGCCTTCCACTTACCAAGTATACCTTTGCCAGAAAATAGAAATAAATGTTGGTATTAACTATCTAGATGATATTGAATATGCAAAGAATAATTATGAAGAGCTGAGGAACTAGTACTGAAAAGCTGGTTGTTGTATGATTGTTTTGCCACCTCAGATTTCAAGAGCCAGCTGAAAATTCAAGATGGAATATGTCATTGATCTGAAGCTCTCTGCTCCCGATTTATTATTACACTTAATGCCCTGCCTCTTCCACATTTTCATTCCCCAGTAGGCAGGGCTGCAAAATTGACCACTTCTTCCTTGGTGAGCTGTCTAGGCCCACATCTAATACCCTTGTTTGCACAACTCAACACATTTTTGCATTGAACAATTTCTCTTGTAACTTCAGTCACTTCACCAAATTTTTTCTTGCTGTGCCTGGTTTTACATGAAACACTTCTTGTTCTAGCCACACACAACCCTTTTATACCTTCCTTCAAGATAGATTGCTACTTCATGAAGTGCGGGTGTCGTTGGAAAGGCACTTATTGCTCATTCATTTTTGGCAACGAGGTCATAGTGACGTACCCACTGTCAGCTGTTGTGAGGAACATACTCCACAGTCCTTTTTGTAGCAAGTGCTAGCATTTGATCCAATCAAAATGAAATGGTAATAGATTTAAATATTAGGATGGCATGACAATTTTTTATGGGAATTTAGTGATGATGGTGACCATTGTAGAGGTCCTGGGTTTGGTAGGTGCAATCAACATAGCTTGTACGTTGCATTCACCTTGGTGCAGAGGGGATGTCTGTTGATCGCAACTCCTCAAAGCAATGAGGATGTCCTCACAACCATTTCGGTAAATAAGACCATATTCTGTAAACAAGGCTTGATTACATTTCGTCTGTCCATTCACATTTCTTCCCACCACACATCTGGAACTTTGAGCTTGTTCCACTTCTGTACCTACAGAAAAAGGCTTCTGTCAGTTTGGTGGATGACCTCACTGACCAGCAATGTTTCTGCTTCTGCAGGTGATCCCATCTAGTATTTTAAGTGCTTGCTTTATCCTGTTGGCTTCTATGAAGGTGGGAATATAAGGGAGCCAAAATGGATCATCCATCCACTTTCAAATAAGAAAATAACACATATTAACAATTATAGGTGCTATTGATCACATCATTCTACATAATTTTGCCTTTTCCTAACAAATTAAAAGTGGGTACAGAGTTGAGACAATGTGGCTGTAGGGTAAGACTGCAAATTAAATATAAACACGAGAGTCTGCACATGCTGGAAATCCAGAGCAACACACACTAAATGATAAGGAACTCAGCAGGTCAGGCAGCATCTATAGAAAAGAATAAACAATTGAGATTTCAGCCAAGATCCTTCATCATAGCATGCATTCTCGAAGTTTTAAACCTACTGCTGATCCCTGATGCAGATGGCAGAGTTTGTCATTGAAAAGTCGGTTAAAATCAATACCTGCACCTGGCTGGAAGTCGGAAGAGTTTATTCATCTGATGTATATCGCAAGATGTTACATGCCATTGTAAAGAAAATCCACTGCGACCCAGAAAGTGAGGCAATGAAAAAAGATGACAGAGAAAGTAGCATTTTCATCTAGTATTTTTAATAAAAACAATGTTTTAAGAATCTTTATAGTGTCGTTTTAAACTTTTATTTGACATTCAATATTTGATGCACTTCCAAAAGTACCGATAATGATGCTTAGTATTTTTGTTCACAAGGATCATCCTCAATAACAATCAAACTGACAGTTTCCATATCAATTCAGTATCCTTAAAATTATTTTAAAACAATTTAAATATGATGTAGTTGTTTTGTAAAAATAGCTTGGTATTCCAGTTAATAAAAATTGCATATAAACATCTTGTTCTGACACAGTGTAGGACCTTTACTGTTTAAATAATGATGACATCTTAACTCATTTCCTCTAGAATATCACAATAAAATTACAAATACGGAAAGGTTCTACAATTTAAAGTTATTGCTAGGTGTTGAACTCAGAAAGCATTCTGATGTTTTTGTGTGCCAGAGTTGCTGTGGATTGCCTGATCCCTGAGTGACCTGCCTTATTTTGTAAAATGTATTCCAACCCAGGGCTGGAATACATACGCTACATCACCCACTGAAAGCAATAAAGAGAACGTGCTAAGGATTTTCTTGCATAATTCAAATGTCTATCCAAAGCAAATGATTTGCAAGTACCAAAATTCATTTTTGTGTTGCATGTTACCGGTGTCATCCCAGTACGTTTAATTTTTGGTTAGTGGCCATTTCCTGAGCGGAATAGAGATCACAAGATTAGATTTTCAAATGGAAATGACCTGGGTTACAGATCATAAATACATCAAGTTCTATCTGAGCAATACGTAGTAGGACAGTGGTTAAGTTGCACAAGTAGCAGCTAGAATTCTGGATTATTTTTCCAGAGACATGAGTTCAAGTCCCACAGGGACTATTTGTGGAATTTAAATTCAAGTAATTAAATATCTGTAATTAAAGATAAATCTAGCTTTGTTACAGGTAATACAATAGTGTAAGATTTTCAATTAGAAACAATTGATGAACTAGGAAATCTGTCATCCTTTAACCCTCTAATTCCAAGTCTCCTCAGTTTCGGGGCAATTTAGGGATGAAATTTAATGGCATTGCCAGTGATTCCCACATTTTGCAATCAAATGAATAGGGCTAAATGCCCTCTTCAGTTTTATTGATTTTAGCTCAAGGATGTAAGAGAAAACAATTACAGCTATAAGCTTTTAAGCACTTGATTGTGGGTTTTTTGACCGTCTCTTTTCAAACCTTATAAGCAATAGTTTACCTTTATGCAAGTGTCACAGTTTTAATGGGGAGCCAGCTCCTCATTTCTGATCTGTACGTTTTGACTTCAGGTTGGTAGATAGTAACATTGTGAAGTGGTCATATTTAAACATCATGTCACACAATTAGGTTATTGACAAAATTCTTTTTAAGTCTCAACAGAATGCTTTTGCTAATGCACTTATCTAAATCAACTGGAAGCACAGTTGGAGCACCAAGTGATTACATCCCTGAAACATAGGTAAATGTAATCCCACTGATAATGCTTGTTAATGAACAATGCTTCTCATACAAGGTAACTGCAGCTGCTGGGATTTTTCAATTAAAAAAACAGAAGATTCTGGTGATGCTCAGCAAGTCAGGAACCATCTATTAAGAGAGTAACTAGAGTTAATGTGTCTGGTCACTAACCGTTGGAACTGGAAAAGAATGAGGACCCAAAACATTAATTTTGTTTCTCTCTTTATTGATGTAATCTGACTTGCTGAGTGGCTCTGGCATTTTCTGTTTTTATTCTTGTATAATAACATTGCATAATACTTGCTGTCTGAAAATGACCCTGATCTGTGGGTTAAAATCTGCACCTTCCAGAAACAAAGTCCTAAACTGATTATCTGTTTGCTGGTATTGTGCAATCTTTGTTATTCCTATAAGTGAATCCAGATTCGGGTTTAATGCCATATGTAGGTGGTGTAACAATGCAAATTATGTTTGATTGAACTGATGGCATAGACACAAAAACATGACACACAGCGGTGCAAGTCTTCGCCACCTAATTTACCTTCAGCTCTGATGGAGAACTTTTCATTCTCCATTCTAGTTAAGAAATCTATTAAACAGAACCTTGTGCAGAAGAATTAGTTTTCTTAAATTTAACAATTTTATAAAGTATCCCCCCAACTACCTGACAGAGACCACTGAATCTGTAGGATGCTACTGTATAGGGTCAGATAGCTTACCAAAAACTGCAACCTTTGTTTAAAATTGACCAAACTGCATCAAATATGATACAAAGATAGATGGAGGGGCGGGTAGGTTTGAAGAAACAGGGAGTCTAAAGGTGGACTTATACATGGGCAAAGAAGTGGCAGAAAGAATACAGTGTTGGGAAGTGTATGGTTTTACACTTTGGGAGAAGAAATGAAAGGGTCAACAATTTTCTAAATGGAGAGAAAATACAAAAATCCGAGGTGCAAAGGGATTTGGGAGTTCTTATGCCGGATTCCCGAAAGATCAATTTGCAGGTTGAGTTCTGTAGTGAGGCAAATGCAACGTTAGCATTCATTTCAAGAGGACTGGAATATAAAAGCAAGGATATAATGTTGAGACTTTTTAAAGTACTGGCGTGACCTCACTTAGAATATTGTGAGCGGTTTTGGGCCCCTCATCTTAGAAAGGATGAGCTAAAACTGGAGAGGGCTCAAAGGAGCTTCAGGATTAAATGACTTGTCATATGAAGAGCATCTGATGGCTCTGGGCCTGTATTCACTGGATTTCAGAAGAATGAGGGGTGACCCAATTAAAACCTATTGAACGGTGAAAGGCCTTGATAGATTGGATGTGGAGAGATCTTTCCTATGGTGAGAGTGTCCAAGACCAGAGGACACAGCCTCAAAATACAGGGGCGTCCTTTTAGAACAAAGAGCAGGAGTTTCTTTAGGCAGAGAGTGGTGAATCTGTGGAATTCTTTGCCACAGGCGGCTTGGAGGCCAAGTCTTTCTGTATATTTAAGGCAGAGGTTGGTCAGGGCATGAAGGGATGTTGGGGGGGGAGGTAGTAGGAAATTGGGGTGGAGAGGAAAAATGGATGAGCCATGACGAAATGGCAGAGCAGACTCAATGGGCTAAATGGCCTAATTCTGACTCTATATCTTATGGTCTTATGATCCAAATCAGCAAATAATGGGTTCCAACAACAAAAAGAATACACACTTGCCAAATGTTGTGAATGAATTCATACTCTCTGTATTTAAAGTTACTTAAGCATGTCAGACTTTGAAAAGTGAAAAACTGCTGACCACAGCTAGCCCCGACAATATACAAAATCTTGACTGACTGGCACCTTGGGCAATTACAGAGCTGAGTCTGAGAAGAAAGAATTTCAAATATGGCTTAGTACATGTGGGTTGGTATTCTTTAAACTGATATTTTCCCCTTTTACATAAAATCTTAGTTCATCCATAATCTCAGCGCCTTGTATCTTATTCACCTCTGCATTGAAAAGGGAATAAGCAACATCTTGCATATCCAGTAGCACAGTGACCCAGTATTTGAATGAAAAGTTGGAAGAATAACTTGCAGCTGAACTCCTGCTTCTCAGCACAAGGCTACAATATTACTGTTCTCTCTCACACAAATACACATCTTGAAAATTAAAACAGCACATTGCGCTGTCCAAAAGGCTTGAGGGTGCCAACTACGATGCTCATGATATCCCTTCTCCACAGTGGGGCCATTTCTTTGTTGTAGGCCTAACCTTTGCCCTAGGAACAAATGTCAAGCAACTGGCTACTTGTTCTCCTAAACTGCTTTTTTTGTTTTGTAAACCAAGTTCAGGGACTGAAGTAAGGATTAGTAAATGAATTGAGCTTCAACAGCAGCTCACAATGGGACAGGTGATTCAATCAGAGGTAGATTTCTCTATATTGAAGTGTTTTTTTTAAAACAAAGAAAAATTGTTGGGTCCTGCTACAGGAGGCTGTTTCTTTTTACCGCTACCCAATCACTATCTTGCAAGCCTCAAAACAAACAAGTTCTTGGAGCTGTCCACTAGTTTGCTAACTCAACATTTCCTTAAAACATGTGAGCATGGTTCTTCTATGCAGTAGCATCATCGCCATCAAAATAAATCCACTGTTTTTAAAAACAATCACAGGTAAATTATACCAGATGCCAATAATTTTAGCATTAATTGATCATATTAGGAGCAGTTCTTCCATTGTGGTAAGCTCAATTGACATGCTAACCTTCTGTTCTATTAAAGCCATATGTTTTGTGTTTGAGGTAAATGTGGCCCTCTACTCAATCTATACAGAAAAACCTATAAAACAATTGCCTGATGTTTTGACACCTGGCTTATTAAGCAAAGAATCACAGTGTCCAAATGATCTATAACAAAAACATCGAATACTTTTTGACAATTTGCAGACTTGGAGGCTAAATTAAATTTCAAAGCTATTTTTAGAACAAAGGTGCAACTTATTTTGCCTCTGGACACTCAACAAGGGTGGACTGTATTAACTGAAGATTTCAGACACAATTAGCTACATCCTGTATAACGTACTAAAGTCAGTCTTTGCACCATACCTTGAACTACCCAATACCTTCACCTTATGCTGATAATGTGGAAGTATTAGTTGTAGACCTGGGCCTTACAAAACTTGCAGGGCCAGGTCTTAATAAATTTTCCTGTTTAGCAGAGGAATTGTTCAGTTTTTTTTCTGGTTATGATTTGCCTTTTGACATTTTTTGTTTATCCCTACGACTTCCTTTTTAGTGCAATCTTGTGTTTTCTCTCTTTCTCTTCTTCTTCAGCTTTCCTTTTTTCTTCTTCTTCAGCTTTCTTTCTCTCTTCTTTCAGTTCCTTATACCTCCATATGGGTAGTTCCAGGAAATTGCTGCTCTTGACAGTGCTCTTCCTGCGCACTTTATCAGGATTGTAAGTAGGAGTGGGAGCTTTGACCACACGCACCTTCGGTACTACAATGCCTGGCTGAACACTACTCCATTTAAGCATGTTCAAGGGCATTAAACTACCCCTTCTGGAAGAAGCAGCTGATACATGTGAAGGGGAAGACTTCAATGTCTGTAGGCTGGCTCTCCTTTCCTTCTTTTTTGAGACCAGCACTAGTTGAGAGTTCTGAAATAGTTTTTGGTATTTAACATAATCCTTGTTTGGAGCCTTTGTTTTACAAGACTCCTGCTGCCTCAGAATCTCCTGAACTGTGTATCTTTTCTTTCCCACGCAAGGGGGGCTACTTGGGCAGACTGTCCTGCAACCAGTCGCAACAAAAGGGCTGGTGATGGCCGTGGTCATTCTAACCATGTGGTCCAGAGGCCCATCTTCTTCTGGATCATGTGGGAAGTTGATAGAAAATGCTGACCTAAGAGTTTCACATATTTTTTCCAAACAGTTCTTGGGCTCATTGGCTTTGGCTACAAGTTCTTTCAGTTTTGGCCACTCGGGCTTATAGTTATCACTGAATTGGACGGGGCAGGGCTTGGCCAGGAGTTTTTGCATGAGGAAGATTGTTTCATACCGCCCTGTAAACTGTGCCCATTGCTGTGGAGTGAATCCCTTCCCTGGATCTGTTGCGTTGATATCGGCACCTGGAGAGAAAGCATGATTAGATTATTATCTGAAATAGAATTTGTCCAGTGAATCCTGATGAAAAATATCTACAGTTGGGCCCAATTAGTAACAATACTCTTGCCTCTGAATCAGAAAGTTTTAACTTGAAATTTGGCTGACATTCGCCCACAAGACCTATAGGAGAGTTACGGTATTGGGATGGTGTCTTTTGGACCTCCCCACCTCCACCCCCACCCCATCGGCCATCTTAAAAGAGTGCTCTGGATCTATTTCAAAGATCAAGGGAATTCATTTGTATCCAGGCTTATATCCCACAAACACATGCAGAATATGTAATCAGCTTCCTACATTACAGTATGCGCAAAAGAAAAAATCATTGGCCTGAAAATAATTCAGAAAAACAGAGGTTGTGTGCAAGGTTTTATGAAAATGCTGTTAGTTTCCCTATAGATCGTGATCAGAATAGGTATGTTGTAATGATACAGTGTTTATAGGTGTAGGAATTTCTTCACTACCCCAATCTCAGGAGTACAAATCCGAATTAATGACAACCTACATTAATATTAGCACCTTCAGTATAATAAATTTTCCCAATTTGTTTCACTGAACTGTGATCACACACAAAAGAGGTGGGGGTGGGATTTAAAAATACATCACACCTGACTGCCCTCATTCCAGAGAAGGAAGACAGATATAGAGATATAGTGAAATTCTAGATGTTCACTAAATCACATTTGCTTGATATAGGGAAACTTAAAGCTGCTGAACAAGATCAGTATAAATAACAAATTCTCATGCGCATCAAAATAGATAGTGAAATGCATCCTTTGCACCAGTGACCAACACACTCAGGGTGTGCTGGGTCCAGCCTGCAGGTATTGCCACGTTTCTGACACTAAACCCATATGTCACAGAGAGAATGTACAACTTCTTACAGACAGTGGCGGGAATTCAACCCTGATCTTACCGCTGGGACTGTAAAGCATTACAACGACAGCTATGCTACCCTGCGTGCTTGTTCAACTGAAGTTAATAGCATAAATTCCTGATCAGTAACTCGGGCATTAAGAAATGCAACATGCTTGGAATACCCTGGAGTACCACTTCCATCCAGCGCTTAAGTGCATTGTGTGAAAGGAGTTGTGCCGTTTTTCTGGTTAATGGATTTAGCTGCATGCAACCTTGCTTTCCTATCATTCTCTACAGCAAAATATCAGTGCAAACTGAAAACAAACAACAATTCACGTCAGTGCATGACCAGCATAGCTCAAATTACCATTCCTTCCACTGAACTGTGTAACCTCACTACATGTTGACAAGCTTTGCTGTTAGATTAGATGATACCACTACTGTTGTGTATGTGGCCTATATTATTAATAATAACAATGCTGGAGACGGGAACTAAGTTTCATGGTTCTTTACTGGTAGAGTCTGAACTTTAACACACATATATACAGATCCATATGCACCTAGTAGCGCAAGCAACAACGTGTTACAACAACATAAAGTAGTCCCTTATTATAATGTAGGCTAGGCAGTACAACTACCCTCTTTGACAGCCAGGAAATCAAGATAACCCAATCTGGGTTGGAAACTAAGGTTGCCTGAAGTGACACAGTGAATTACCAGTCTTCAGACTGACAATTGCTGACTAACTGACATTGGGAAAAGATATGATGGAATACTAGAGTAATGTGTGAAAAGGTCATGGTCTGCAATTAGATCTCTTGTCACAATCCTAGAATACCTTACTCTACAGTCAATTTCATTGGTTTTTGAAGACAGATCAACTGGGACTGGATAATAAATGTTGGCCTTGTTGGACATGTCCTTTTGCCAGAATATATACACTCAGTGGCCACTTTATTAGGTACACCTGCTCCTTAATGCATACATTCAACCTGTGGTAGCACCTCAATTTATAAGAGCATGCAAACACGGTCAAGTGTTTCAGTTGTAATTCAGAACAAACATCAGAATGGTGAAGAAGTGCAACCTAAGTGACGACGACTGTGGAACAATTGTTGGTGCCAGATAGGGTGGTTTGAGTATCTCAGAAACTGCCATTCTCCTGGGATCTTCATGCACAACAGTATCTAGAGTTAAAGAGAATGGTGTGAAAATGCCTTGATAATGAGTGAGGTCAAATGAGAATGGCCAGACTAGTTCACGCTGATTCAGGGAGACAGGAACTCAAGTAACCAAGCATTACAACAGTAGTGTGCAGAAGATCATCTCTGAGTTCACAATACGTCCAGCCTTGAAGTGGATCGGCTACAGCAGCAGAAGACCACACAGGGTTCCAATTGCACAAGGTGGTATTGAAACCAAGGTCTTGAAGCCTTTTGTTTAGTTTTGAAGGGATGATGGTATTGAATGCCAAGCTGTAGTCAATAACGAGCACCCTAATGTATGCATCTTTGCTGTCCAGATGTTCCAGAGGTGAGTGAAGAGCCAACAAGGTGGCATCTGTCGTGGACCTGTAGACAAGGGTGGAGTGGCTCCAAGTCACTTCTCAGGCAGGAGTTGATATACTTCATCACCAACCTCTCAAAACACTTCATCATTGTGGATGTAAGTGCTACTGGATAATAGTCACTGAGGCAGATTACCATGTTCTTCTTAGGCACTGGTATAAGTGAAGTCTGCTTGAAACAGGTGAGATCTCAGACTACCAACGTGAGAAGTTAAAGATCTCAGTGAACACTCCAGCCAGTTGATCAGCACAGGTGTTTAGTCAGGACTGAATACTTTTAATGAGTTCACCCTCCTGAAGGCAGCTCACATGTCAATCTCAGAGACTGAAATCACAAGATCATTAGAGGCTGCAGGAGCTTGTTATGGTTCCTCCCTGTTTTGAAGGTCAAAATGAGCACTGAAGGCATTGAGCTAATCTGGAAGCAAAATCCTGTTGTTACCTACTGTATGTCATCCGATTTTACTTTATAGGAGGTGATAGCATTCAAGCCCTGCCACACTGTCGAGCATCCTTCATTGATTCCAGTTTAGTCTGAATTGCCACTTGACAGGCCTGTATACAACTCTCATCAGGGTCTTTTTACCCTCTGCAATTTCTTAACTCTACCCACTAGGATTCTGCATCTTCTGATCCTATGTCACCTCTTTCCAAGGATTTAATTTCATTTTTTTACCAACAGAGCCACCCCAAACCCTCTGCCTATTGTCTGTCCTTTCGATAAAGGTGTATCTTTGAATGTTAAGCTCCCAACTATGATCAACTTTCAGCCATGTCTTAGTGATTCCCACATCGTCAATCTTGCCAACCTGCCAATCTTTAACTGAGCTACATGATCATCTGCCTTATTCCGTATACTGCATGCATTCAAAGTATAACATGTTCAGTCCTGTATTCACCAGCCTTTTCGAGTTTGCCCCATCGCCTGCCAGTCCGTCCTTGGCCCTAATCACTCCAGTCCCCATCCCATGCCAACTTAGTTTAAACCTTCCCCAACATCTCTAGCAAACCTGCCTGCAAGGATATTGGTCCCCCTCAGGTTGTGTAACCCATCCTTTTTGTACAGGTCATACCTTCCCCGCGTGGCCTAGTGGGCAAGGCATCAGACTAGTAACCTCAAGAAGAGATCCCAATGATCTGAAACCCAGCCCCCTGTACCACTTCCTCAGTCACTCATTCATCTATACCATCATCATACTCCTGCCCTGGCATTGGAAGTAATCCAGAGATTACTAACTCGTAAATACCATTCTTCAGCCTTTCTGATAACTCTCTATACTCACTACGGATGACCTCTTCCCTCCTTTCACTCAAGTCACTGGTGCTAATGTGCACACCCTTCTGCTTGAGAACCTTCTGCAGCCACTATGAGACGTCCTGGACCCTGGAACCTGGGAGGCAGCACACTATCCAGGCTGCTCTGTCAGTGCCACAGAATCTCCTGTTCATTCCTCTAACTATCAAGTTTCCTATCACTACCGCTCTGCCTGACTTTATCCTTCCTTGCTGAGCCTCAGAATGGGCCATAGTCCCACTGGTCTGGCTGCTGCCGTTGTGCCCGAATAGGTCATTCCCCCCCCCCCCCCCAGCAATATCGAAAGGGTATGCTTGTTGCTGAGGAGAATGGCCACAGGGGAACTCTGTACTGACAGCTTACTCTCCTTACTTCTGATGGTCACCCATCTACTAGCTGAAGCCCGCACTCCAGGTGTGATCACCTAAGTAAGACACTCATCTATCAAATTTTCATCCTCCCGGTTGATCCTGACTGCATCCAGCTCCAGCTTCAGTTCCCTGACCTTGTCAGTCAGGTGTACTTACTGCAGATGGAGTCATCAGGGAGACCGTTAGGTACTCTGAAATCCCACATCTCACGGGAGGAGCGTTCCACTGCCTGAACTACCATCCTGCCTACAGTTGTTACGTCTCTAACTTCTCAAACTCAAGTTTTAGCTTGTGTCTGTTCCTGCCTAAGCCTGTAGCCAAAGCCTGACCACTCCCACAACGGCTGCACTGCTCGAACCCGCTTCTTTTTATTGGCCCTTGCTATTAAACCATGAAATCTCTGCAGACAAGTCCCAACCGCCCCCACTTGCTTTTTAAAACTGGCACATGATGTCCACAAAGAACTGTCTCCAATACACTCCATGATCTCCCACTCCACAGACCTCAAAAGAGTAATCAAGTCCTCAAAAATTTATCAAAATAAGTGCCAGTTTTAAGAGGGACTGCCATGGATTGAACATCTGGATCAAGCTCACATACTGGGTACCAGCACCTCCCTCTACAATGGGAAAAGCCCAGACAGGAGGTTGGGAAGTATCTACAAGTAAAATCAATACATATTGCCATGCACCAGATTTTTAGTTGCTAGTTAAAACAGCAAGCTGATTCTATTGTCCACTCACAATTGAATTAATGTATCTCCTCCTACCACCTTTCAGGCCAGATTTTCCTCACCACAAATTATTGCACTAATCACTTCTCTGTACATTATCACTGACATTTTTCATCTTCAGTTACACCAGATCTGTGTGCTCTGGTTACAAACCCTCTAGTAGAAGCATCTAACTCCTATGCACTGGTACAAAATATATTAAAATTTTGAGCCATTAAATCTCTGATCTCCTTTGCTGTAAGGAAAGATTCTTGTATCTTTCAACATCGCCAATGCATCCCATCCTTAAAATGTCCATTGCACCCTCTGCAGGATCTTGTTGCCCATTTTAAAGTTTCTTGCCTAGAATATACTAGCCGTGTAAAAAGGCTTAACTTCCTTGCTTTTGGTCTGTATTGCTCAATTTAAGAGGCTTGGGATCTTGTACACCTCGAGAAAACAGATGAGCTATCGCAAATGATACTAGTTGAAATCAGTGGCACTTACCTGCCAGCATCAGGGCTCTGACACAATCTGTTCTTCCTTGCATTCCTGCTTTCATTAGTGCAGTGAACCCATGAACATTCCTCTTCTCAATGTCAATCCCAGGATAATAGTTCAGCAAGTAATTAGTGATGGTAATGTGCCCTGCAAAAGATACAGTGCTTAGAGATTGCAAATCCACAGAATCAGAGCAGCCGTGCACGGACTATGTTCTACCAGTCTGCACAGATAATTGCAACAAAAATGATATCTTGAAAGATACAAAAATTATTTTCCCTCTAGAATCCATCCAAATGGATGGAAATACCTTCCCAAAAATTTTTCAGACAGCTGTATTTATATACTGAATTTCAAACTACATGATCTTAAGCATTTCACCCATTTAAGCTTAATTTTACACGATTTCCACACCAGATTCACTTAATATTGTGTAATATACTTTCACCCTTATTTTGTTGGTTGAGTGGTCAGGGATCCAAAGGAAATGCTCCTTCTCTTCATAATTGTGCTGCGGGATCTTTTCCATCCACCAGAGATGGATGGTTTCAGTTCAAGGATGTTACTTTCTTCCAATTGCATTATAGTATCAAAGTATTATTAATGATAACCGAAGGAGAAAAGAAAACTCCTTTCCATTCCAAACAGGTGAAGGTCAGAATATAGTCACATTAAACCACTGGTCTCAATTCGAGAAACCACAGCATCAGTAGGTGTGGTGAGTGAAAGAAATATGTGGTCAAGGATTATGGTTGACACTTTTACTCTCGTTGGCAAACCTCCACAACGTATATTACTTACATTTTTTTTGCAGTCATTTCACAAACTTACGGTCAGCAGATAGGAGATAAAACAAACATAAGAACATCAAAATACAGGAGCAAGAGTAGGCTATTCATCTCGTCTACCTCACCATTCAATATTGTCAAGAGTTGTTCTGCTCTAGGCCTCATTTTCCTCATGTGCTAGTTCTCCATAGCCCCACAATTCCTCCATTTTTCAAAAATATTATCATCTTTTTCTATAATTACCTTCCAATGAATCAGACTCCACATTTTCTAGAGAATTTAAATTTTTCCATACTCTACAGGTACATAATATGCATAATCTATTATTATCTGATTTCTACTTTACCCCCCAGCACATTGATGAAGAGAAACCAGTTCTCATCACTTCCAGTAAAATTACTCAGACAAAAGATGCTTATGAGAGTGTTCTGTTGACAGTAGGCTGAGTGAACAAAGCAAGGGCCACTCTAATGTTCTGTTAAGGTGCTTCATAAAGTACTAATGAAGGCCACACCTCAGAAAAACAGTACTGCCATGGGTGATAGAGTTGAGTTTCAAATTAGAATGCAGAACAACACATTACAGGAAAGCCCTTCAACGCATGCTGTCTACACCCACCACAATAGCAACCAATCCCATTTTCCTTAAAATTCCTCTATTCCCTGTCTGTGATTCTTAAATGCTGTTATGATATCTGCTCTCAAATAGCCCCTGTCAGTACTCCAGGCAACAGGCACTGTTTTTAAAAAACTAGCCTCATAAATCCCCCCTTAACCTATGTCTATAATACAATGGATTCAGGTTAATTGGCTCATCGGTTAGTCATTATTTTGGACAATTAAAGAAAAACAACTAAATTGAGAAAATAGCCGGGATTCCCTTCGTTTACTTGGGACACTATGCCTCTTAATTGGGGCAGGAGACGGTTGCTGAACAGTACCTAACCAGCGGCAGATGGTGCACTTGAATTTTTGTTAGACATTACACTGTGCTTAGAGTGGTCAGCTTTTAAACACTGTCACATGCATGTATTTCTCGTCAAAAATCAGTGGGGGGTTTTTACGCTGGTCATTGACAAGAAATAAGCGGTCAGACAATTCAGAGCTGTTTTGTTTCCGTGATTTCAACCAATGAGGCCTGCATATGCCAGAAACGGCCAAGAGTGAAAATGAAATGATTACACTTCAAGTTAGGAATTAAGAAGTGTTACGCCCGTGCCCCAACTCTGAGGGGCCGAAGGGTACAACGTAGCCCCCTCCTTTTTGAGAATCACAAGATCGCTATTAATTCGGGTCTGGGACCCAGGAGATGAGAGAGAGACATGCAGATTCCTCAAGGTTTGGAATGTGTCCTGGGCCTCCGAGAGGCAAAGCCACGGAAAAGGCCATTGTCTCTTGGAGACGGAGTTGTGTATTGAGTGCTGTACTATTCATCGAAGCCCGCAGGCAATGAACAGAGGGGGTTGGTGGAGGGATTGCATCATCCCAACCTGATTGACATCTGAGACCCTGTGAGTGGGGATAAAAGAGGGTCTGGGGAACAGCCCCTTTAGACGCACCAGGAGAAACGCTGGAAATCCCGTGACAGCGTTTAATAGCGACAGCCGGTGGAAGGTCCACGTGTGTCCTTTCCCGTTGCCCGGGATTGAGGCCTTACCACGGAAGACGGCTTAGCTAAAGAAGAGATAACCACCGACGACATTTCGAAGGATCGACATCATAAAAAGGAAAACGGGCAAGTTCTAAAAACATCATCTCTCTCTCCAACCAAAGGCTGCAGCCTGAATGAACTAAAGTGACTTTTATACTTCCATCGGACACTACGTTATCCCCTAGACAACGATAGAGCTATTTCTTATTGATGAAAATTACCCACACTTTTAGATTTAGTATTGACGACGTATATTATCTGTATGTTTGCATTGATATTATTTTTGTGCATTTTTAATCAATAAATACTGTTAAAAATAGTACCATCAGACTTCAACGGACCTCTCTATCTTTGCTGGTAAGTGACCCAGTTACGGGGTACGTAACAGAAGGTATTGACCATCTATTTGAATGTAACAAAGTAAATGATGGAGGACACAATCATCTAAAGCATTGTATGAAAGTAGTCCATTATATGCACAGATTTTGTTCACTTACAGTCAATCAAAAGAAAGCAAAATGAATTCCTCCATCGATAACTATCAGGAACTAATGCACAGTGTTATTATACTATAGAGGCATTGGTAGTGTCCTCGTTTGTTCCATATTTCATTTAAATATGTAACTTGTTACTCAGTTAAATGGTAATTTGTCTTTTTTGCATCTTCACTATTTACATGAAACTTTGGCTAATGGGGCACCTGCTTAATGGAGCCAAAATGTACTGGTCCTGATGTTGTCTCAATTAACCAGAATCCACTGTATTTGACATTACTGAACTGATTCCACACAAACTGACCCAAAAATCACTGATTTTCTGCCCATTCAGAGAACGGTCTCAGTTCCTTGGTGAGATTATCCAACCTTCATCGAAGGACACCTTTTCAGACTTGGAACAAAGGATTTGGAACTAATTATTTTCAAGGCCACCTAATGACATTAATGGAATGTAAAGACATCTAGGGCTGTAGAGGGAATATTGAGTAATCCTCTATCTTTCTAAAATAACTGCCGAGAGGTGGGGTGCGATCCCGAGCATCGGGGAAGCAAATGCGAGGCTTGAAATTGATACAGAAGTCAGTGACATCAAACTGGATAACAAGACTGGAGAATCACCAGGAGAAGGAAATGCTATGAGATTAAACTGGAGTTATTTCAATGCAGGAATTCCGTCAGATAAGGCAGATGAATTCAAGACTTGGATAGCTATGTGGGACTGGGATATTATAGCCATTATGGAAACATGGCTAAGGGAAGGACAGGATAGACAACTTAATGTTCCGGGGTACAGGTGCTTTAGTCAGGAAAGAGGAGGGGAAGTTGCCTCTTCGATTAAAAGGAATGTTACTGCAGTAGTCAGAGATTAAATTACTGGAGGATCATCTACTGTGGATTTATGGGTGAAGCTGAGAAATAAGAAAGAATGATAACATCCTTGGGATCATTCTATAGTCAACAGGAGTCAGAAGAATAAATAAGCAGGGAGGTTGTACAGGGTCGTAAGAATATTAGGGTTATCACAATAAGGGATTTTAACTTCCCTAACATACACTGGGACTGGCATACTGTTAAGTTCTTAGATGGGGTGGAATTTGTTAAATGCATTCAGGAATATTTCCTAGGGCCCTGCTAGGCAGAGGGCCAAGGTCAACCTACACTTGGGCAACAGGATGGGGAAAGTGACTGAGGTGACAATTGGAGGGCACTTTGAGACCACTGTCCACGGTTCCAGTTTTTGGAATAGTTTTGGAAAGGCTCAGGATTGTCCACAGGCTCAAATTCTAAATTGGGGAAAAGGCAAATGTTGGCAGTAGGAGGCCGGAGCTTACTAAAAGTCCATGACTCATGGGTTTCTTCCAGGTGCTCCAGTTTCCAGTTAGGTTACTTGATCACCTGGGTGCAATTAGGCAACATGTGCTTGTGGGGCAAAAGGGCCCGTTACCACGGTGTATTGAAGTAGGTTGCTTGTGGCCAATGGGACCACAGGCAAGTGGTTTAAAGATAAGGCAGTGAGAGCTCAAGGTCAGCATGTTGTTGTTAGATTGAAGGTCTAGGCTGGTTGGAGCAGGGAGCCCTGTATAATGAGGGATTTTGAGACTGGCCAGGGGGAAAAAAGGTGGTGGCA
Source organism: Hemitrygon akajei (assembly GCF_048418815.1). Classification (NCBI taxonomy): domain Eukaryota; kingdom Metazoa; phylum Chordata; class Chondrichthyes; order Myliobatiformes; family Dasyatidae; genus Hemitrygon; species Hemitrygon akajei. Next base: position 31,079,661 of record NC_133143.1, read on the forward strand.
TAGATCAGCTGCAGTCAGCTAGGATCTAGTGAATTCCTGCAGAAGTAATACACATAAAATGCTGGACCAGCAGGTCAGGCAGCATCCATGGAAAGAAACAAGCAATCAACATGGTGTTTTGGACTGAGAACCTGCATCAGGAGGAGCATGAGGTATGTAAAATGTAGTCTCAAGAAAATCAGGAAGCCAAAAAGATAACTTTGGCAGTGATTTTATGGGAACGATGTAACTAGGGAGGCTTCAAAGAGCAAAGGGGACACCTTTGTGTGGAGCTGCAGATGGGCAAGGTCCATAATGAACATTTCCCTTGTTTATTTTTTACTGTGGAAAAGTAACTGGGGAGGTTTTGGTAATAGTCCACATTGCAGTAGAAGCACTGGGTTGTGAACATCAATAAATCTTCGAGGCTTAAGCAGATTTATCCAAGAACTCAGTGAGAGTCAAGAGAACAAATTGTAGGAGCCCTGGCTAACATGTTTGCATCTTTGTTAGCCACACATGAGGTGCTGGTAGATTGGAGGAGAGCAAATATTATACATTTATATAATAAAGGGAAACCTGAGTATTTTAATACCAATTAATCTTCTTTTAAAAATCTAACCAAGACCGATTATGGTCAGGTGACATGAACAGTGGAAATGACTGGACATGGTTATGATAGCACAGATTTATTATCACTGTCCTATAATGACATGAAATTTGTTTTGCTGCAGCAGTACAAAGACATTAAAATTACAATAAATTACAAAATAAATACAGTAAATAGTGCATGAAAAAAAAGGAATAATGAGGTAATGTCAGGGACTGTTCATAAATCTGATGGCAGAGGGGAAGAAGCTTTTTCTGAATCATCAGTTGTGTACAGTCAGACTGCTATACCTCCTTCCCAGTGGTAATTACAAGAGGACGTATTCCAGATGGTGAGAACCTTCAGTAATGGATGCCGCCTTCATACAGTCTTATTTTTATATTTCAAAGAAAATGCTTGGGTAAACATTTAGGAAAAAAAGCTACCTATGTAAACTCTGCTGCCAGTACTGCCAAACTCCAGATTTAGTTCAGGTCTTCTATGGCAATATTAATTCTGCAGTTAATGCTGCAGCTTTGAAATATTTATGTAGAACATTACAGTAAGTTTAAACTTAATTATTTCAGAAGAATTTAATTTGCAATCTGGACCTCAATAGTGCATTTAATCAACTAATGGTACAAAGGGCAAAGCATTATGATGAACTTTATGTGCAGGAATCTTCCCTTGGCAACTACAGTATGTAAGGAAACCTTTCATGTGACAAAACTACACCGACTGCTACAATCCATCATATAGTTCCTGTTTTTGTTTCATTTACTATCAGTACTTCAAAAATCAAAGCAGGATTCCAACTTTTCATTGAACCTAAAGAACTACAGTTAGTGACGCAAAGCACAGCCCAGCACAGAGATTCTTGCCAATTTTTACTGAATCTTAAAACCAGGCCTATAGTGCCTCCGACTGATAGTCTAACCCACTGTTTGATCTTTCCAATGAGTTCAACACATTATCAGGATTCACACTGCAGTCAGTATCAAGTTATTCAGCATGATGCAAAACTCATTTGTCCTTTTAAGGAAAACATAATAGCATGACACTACAATATACCAAAAAAAACAGGGATTGAACATTGAAAACTAAACTTGACAGGTATTTCCAGCCAAGAGTGATACGGGATATGGAATGAAAGGAGATAAATGCTGATATAGATCAGCCACAGTGGAGCTGAAGGACAGGCTGGCTGAATGGTCTAATCCCATTCCTTTGTTCCACCTCAAAGTAAAATCAGAATGTTACAATCTGACATTTTTCAGGCAATCCTAGTGTGCAATTCTGAAATACTGACAGACACCCACCAGTGAGATTGAGAGTAGAAATCACTATTTAGGTTCTGCTGATGAATGTAAACCTTGAGTTTTGCATCAGCAGTTTTCAATCTCAGCAAAGCTGCCAGATTGAATTACTGTTTTGAAGTGTGTTGCCAGGTGCCCATTAATTGATATTTATGTTTTACAATGTCACAGTAACATTTCCTCAATATGCCCTGCCCATCTTTAAGTATTTCCTATGCAGCGCAACACATAGACATTCAAGTTATGGAAATAAAACAGTCACATAATTGCCATTCATCTATCCAATTATTAGAACTGCCAGTGATATTCCAAATAGCTAAATGATTATTAGTCAACTGACTAAGGTATAAGCACCTGGAACTGGGGAATGGTTCTTCATACTGAAAAAGTAGATTCAATATTGAAAAGGGCACATCACATAAAAAGAGCATAAAGTAGGAAGAGACAGCCAGTTTGAGGAAGAATGTTCTACACTGAAATAGACAATTTGCATCAAGTTATGGTATCCAGCATCCAGGATGCAATCTCTGCAAGAACAAAGGGTACTCAGCATAGGATGCCATCCCACACTGCGTTCATGATTTTGAAAGCGGACGCACTGCATGGGGAAAGAATACCAAGGTGAGAAAAGCAATCCTGTATTTTAGGAAGGAAACTTTGCTTTGAGAAAAAGCGCCATGCTTTGAGGGAAGGCAACCAGTCCAAAGGAGGATGTCTTACAAGCAGAAACCTCATTGGGTGAGGTTGCCAAATCTTAACAGTGTACAAGAGACCGTCTCTTTCATCCTATTAATCCTGACAGCATGTCTTGAATCCTCGGAAAAAAAAGGTAATTTTAACACTAATGTGCACTTGAAGCAATGTAGGGCTGCAAATATAGACTTACCCAGGTAAAGTAAGAAATACCATCCTCAGACGTCAGAGATTAAATCACAAACCAAATGACCTGTGGTACATGACAGTGCTAATAGGCGATTTCAGTATTTGAGTACTGACTTGAAGGATGAGTTCTCCAATATTCAGCATGAAAAACCAGGTCATGCTCAATGGACCAACATAATCCACGTTTTCTAACACCGGTAACATTTCTAGACTGGTTTATTATTGCCACCTGTATAGAGATACAGGGGGAAAATTTTCTGTCTGTTAGGGATTAATCATCTACCTGAACACCTAAGTTAAGGCATCTCTGAAAGTGAAGTAATTCTACCATTGCAATGCTGCAGGACACAGAACACTCCAGTGCCGCTGTAACCCAAAGCTCGTAACTAAAAATGCGTGATTCCTTCCTGATTGCTTCAGGCATTTCTGTGCCATAGTGAAACAGCCAACACTCCAGAATAATTACTTTTAAAGGTTCTTCAAGAGGTTATGTTTGTTATTCCCTGGTACGGGCTGAAACCCGAGTTATTTACAATTGCATTCAGCATGCTTTAGGACTGGTGAACCCAAGCATTGGCAGCCTTGAGTTCTCGATGTCCCACGTTATTGCTGTATGTGACTTCCTCCAAAAGTAAAATGCTTTTCAATTTTCATCTATTCTACTTGTCAACATCTAATGGAAAATTCCTAGTTTGGCTGGTGTCCCCATCCAACTGCAATTGACCAGCAGATCATTTAAATAAAAGACCAGGTACCAGCCATCATTATGGGAAGGGAAGCAATTATTTTAACAATGTGCAAACGAACTACCGTAGATTCCGGATTTTAAGCCGCTACTTTTTTCCCACATTTTGAACAGCTTTGAACTTTGCGGCCTATAATCCGAAGCGGCTAATGCATGATTTTTTTTCATGCCGCCTCGTAAACATTTTGCCTCATAACAGTAGACCAATAAAATTGATGAGTAGTTCACAGAGGTCCAATGAAATTGTACGATAAATCAAGCGCACTTTCACAATTAAATTATTGTAAATCAGTCATTTGTACTCACCCTCATCAACATGGAAAACACTCGAAGCATTGTGCTGCCTACTTAGTTTAAACTATATTTGTTTTCTGTACTACATCGCGGGATGCTATGACGTCACACCCGGTTTCGCGGTGTCTTGTGGGAAAATGCCGGTTTGCGATAAACGGAAAGGAGGGGGGGAGCGCATTACGCGAGCGGCTTTGGATCTGAGCGAAAACGCTGCTTTTAAATGCTGTTTGCGATAAACGGAAAGGAGGGGGGGAGCGCATTACGCGAGCGGCTTTGGATCTGAGCGAAAACGCTGCTTTTAAATGCTGTTTGCGATAAACGGAAAGGGGGGGGAGCGCATTACGTGAGCGGCTTTGGATCTGAGCGAAAACGCTGCTTTTAAGTTAAAGGTGATCAATAACTTTTCCTGGTAGGCTGCAATATATATATTTTTTTACCAGTCGTTAGGAGATATTGGAATGTTGTTCAGTAAAGAAGTATACGCAACGTATATTTAAAAGTAGCCGCGTACGGGCACGGTTCGGAAAAAAAGCATTTGCAATATGTATTTGTTTTTGTTACCATATGGATTTAATTAAAAGTTAAAAAAATCCTCACGTGTAATATCTTTCTGTGTAAATATCTCATATTACAACGTGGGACACCTGCGGCCGAAAATCCGGTGCGGCCTAAAATCCGATGCGGCCTTTACAATTAAAAAATTGATTTTATTTCTAAAATTAGAGCCAGCGGTTTTTAATCAGGTGCGCTCTGTAGTCCGGAATCTACGGTAAGTCACCAAGTGCAAGCTGTAATGGGGGGGGGGATTGGTGTGAAAATCTCCCCTCACTTTCCTGAAGCAGCAAACTGAAATTTGGCCCTGCACGGGAAGAATCTGGCAAGTCAGTTTTGTGATTGGTTCCATCCTCAAATGAATTTCAAGATGAGATATAATTTAAAATGGAGCGGCGGGCAGAGGCACACGTAATAGAATATACTGCAGCTAACAAGCTTAGTGATCATTTTGTTTCTTACCTGCTTGTGCTGCAATAATCAGAGCTGTGTTTCCCTCCTTGTCTTGCCAGTTGACATCAAGGTGAGGGCATTGAGCCAAGATGAAAACAATGTCCATGAACCCCTGATAACAAGCCACCATCAGTCCAGTCTGGAAGCAGAAAACACCCACCTATGTTAGATGTTAATGTTTTGTTTCTTCAAAACATTAAAGCAATTCAAAGGAAGACACAGGAGTCCAAAATATGAGTCTAACTTTGTGTTTTAAGTGAGGCATGCACGTATTTCACATGGTAGCATGATGACGTTGAAATATTAAATAAACATCACTTCTCCCTGCTTAGCTATAAGCTCTAACTCTATAATATAGAGTGCATCTCAACCATATACGCAGTATATTATATTATACAATTCCAATATAGAGACATCCACAACATAGTAAATCTTAACTTGTCCCCCCTCAGGCTTAAAGATTCAATCGCTGTGGAGGATTTCTTACTCTTATGGGATAACGTCATTCCTGACAAGAGAGGTCACTCTGCTTGGCAGGTGAGACTTGTAGCTGTGGAAACAATCTCATGCTCTGGGGCCTCTTCCACAGTGATTGTAGGAACTGAGTGCAGGAAGTGAGTCTGACAGCTCTAGATACCTGTCTTCTCCTTCCTTTTTCTTCTGCTGGTTTGTGCATCTTGGCTTTGGGAAGGTCCATTTCATTCACTGGAGTATTCTCTTAATAATCCTTCTATTGATCTATCTATGAACTGACCTCTCCTCTTGGTTTCCTCAATCACAACATCATCTGATGAATCTTTCGTATCTCCATTGACTCCCTTCTTATTGACCTTCCATTCATCCAGCTGGACTCTGGTCTTGGCAATTACTTTTACAAGCAGATTTCTGTTTCCCACTTGAAGTTCATGCAATAACCTTAATGCACGCAGAGTATATTCTGGTTCTTTATTGTCACAAATGCCGAATGCTTGCAACATTTCTGAAATTTCTTAAACCCTTTTCCAGCTTAAAACCAAGCCACATTTTACACATAACTACCTGATTAACATGTCAGAAGCTTTCTCAGATATGTTGCCTACAAAAACTGTTGTATTCAGACCACTGTTTTTGTCAGTTTCACACTCCTTCTGAGCAGCATGGTCCTTCCTTGGTCCAATATACTTTCCAACCAGAGGCGCCAACACCTGTTTGCCCTCTGTTGGGCAATGGTTCATGGCGTACAACATGGAGACAGTTGTAGCATCATCCAGTGCCTTTCCTAATATATTTTCAGTTGACTCTGTTGCAGGAGATAAGACCATGAGACATAGGAGCAGCATTAGGCCATTCAGCCCATCAAGTCTGCTCCGCAATTCCATCATGGCAGATTCCAGATCCCGGCCTTCCCGCTATATACTTTTATGCCTTGACTGATTAGGAAAGGATCAACTTCCGCTTTAAATATTCCCACAGACTTGGCCTCCACTGCAGTCTGTGACAGAGTTTTCCACAGATTCACTGCTAAAAATTCCTGCTTACCTCTGTTCTAAAAGGTCACCCCTCAATTGTGAGGCTGTGCCATCTAGTTTGGGATATGCCCACCATAGGAAACATTCTCTCCACATCCACCTATCTAGGGATGTGGTATGCAAATATTGGATGGATTTCCAATCAAGTTGTAATTGTCTCAGCCACTCACCCCCACAATGCTGGTCCTCCTGTTTTTACCACACAAGCCCAATGTGCCTTGTTGGCTGTATTTCACTGTTATGAATGTCATTCCCACGGGATTTATCTTTTCTCCAGTACAAGTTCTTAGTTGAATATCCGCAGGCTTCAGTTCTGTATTTTTGAAATGCCATTCAAACTCACTTTGAGGAATGACTGATGCAGCTGAGCCAGTGTCCAATTCCATTTTAATTAATTTGCCATTCATGTCTGGTGCAAGCCATATTACTTGTCTATTGTTAATTTTCACATTTGCCATTCAAATCTCAAGGCAACAGTCCTGTGTCACTCTCATCATTATCAGATTATTTCATCAACAGCATGCAGATTAATGCTCTTTTTGAAACTACAACTTTGCCTTTTGTCTTTCTCTCTTCTCCGTGCAGTCCATTTATTTTGTCTGCCCTACAAGCTCTTTTGTTTTTCCTTTAAACCTGCATTGGTCTGGTGGGTGTGAGCCGCTGCAATGGTAACGATAATACAGTTTGTTTGGCTAGGCCGGTTACTGTTTCAACTTTGCTATTTTGTTCATGCTCACTTTTATACTGGTCTGCAACTCAATTGAGTCTGCCTGCTGTTTCCATTGACACAGTTCTTTCAACTGCTCTTCTCAATGCAAGTTGTGCTTCAGTTACAAGCCACTTTGACTACTTTCTTGTAACATTCTACAAACAAAACGATCTCTCAGTGCATGCATCATTAAGCCCATTACTGAACTGACAATGCTTAGAATTCAATTCAGCCACATACACCCAAATGGACCCCTCTTCGTTCTGAGTCTGCTTATGAAATCCAGGGAGTTCTGCAATCAACAATGTGGCTTTGCTTCTAAATGTTCCTGCATTACTTTCGTAGTATCAGCAAAGCTCATTCCTGCTGATTTGGTTGGAGCAGTCAAACTTTGAAGTAAACTATATGTACATCAGAGTAAATTGCAAAAAAAAAAATACTAACATGCAAAAACTGATGTAATTAAGCAGATAAAAAAAGGGAATGAAGAAGATTAAAGAACTGGCAACTGCTAAAAGCTGCAGGAGGAAATGAAGCATTTATAAGCAATGTAGAAGCCTTTTTTCAATATTAAAGAGTTATTTTTTCTCACAAAAGTGTGGAGCCACTAAAATTTAAGGGGTCCAACAAAGTAAATTAGATTGGAAAGGCCACCGATATCCTCAAGCAAGGTCATATCCAGCAAGGAAAAAAAATGAACAAAATAAAGAATCCAACTCACGGTCAAGTTTTCAGTGTCCAGTTTCATCATTCTATCTTCTTAATCATGTATTACGTTCACTTTCATCAGTTCTGGCATCCCTCCATGTCACTCTAGTATTTAAATCTATTATACTGGCTCAGATAACTTCAGAGATAAAAAAAACTAAAAAATGGAAATGATAGCTAAATTGAAATGCTGGAATTTTTCAGCTGTCCACATCAGTGTAGAAAAAGAAAATTTAAAGGGGCTAATAAAGTAAAACTGGGGTACAAGAGGTAGAACAAAGGGGGGGAATAGTGGGAAAATGGTAATAAAATAACAGAAGAGATGACAGTGAAGACAAAGTTGGCAACAACGAGAGAAATTACACACAAAAATACCTTGAATTAAGATCCTTGTTTTCTGTAAGGTGCACTGCGATTCAAAACATCTTTTCAGCAAGGAGTCATTGGTGAAGGCTAAGATGATTGCCTTATCTTTCAAGCCCAAATATGGGCTTTTCTCACTGGTCATTATTTAAACATTTGTGGAGACCAGCGGGATGGATTTTGCTGGCTGTTGTGAGACTGTAAGCATTTCCTGCTGGGTGGGATCGTAGCAATTGTGCACATCTTTTCTCACCTCCCCCACCCAGATTCATCATAATGGGGGGGGGGGGGGGGGGAGTCTGTGTCCAGCAGGGCTGGAAGCACAGAGCACTCTCTCACACTCACCAAGTCAATAAGGCCATGTTTAATTTCAGCAAATGACTCGAGTTGGTAAATTGTTTGCAGCTGGAATTTTCCTTGGAAACGTTTCAAGTTATTTTTGAAAACTTCACTTGTTTTCCCACTGCTGCACAGTCATTTATAAACAATAGGATTTTTTTGATGTGAAACTTGAGAAAGCTACATCAGCAAAAACCTTAAATGTCCAGTGAGTCTGATAAAATAACAAGTTACAGATCTCTGCCACAGGGAAAGGATCACAAGTACATCCAACTCAACCTTAGATTAATAAGGCAGACATAAATCAGAAGGTAAATCACATGCTGTAGATGAAAGTGAAAGTGCAATATTTGAGTTGACACCTAACCATTTAACCAGTAGTGTGCTGCGCTGCTGGAATACAATCTATTGAATAAGATGTTGAACTAATGCACCACATGCCCCTATAAAAAGATGCAAAAGTTCTCATGGCACCACAACAGACAACAGAACTGTGGAGGTTCCTGTATGATACCAGAAATGGGCAGAATATGGACACAAATGTAGATAGCCAGCAACTTTTCCCCAGAGTGGAAAGGGATAATAATTTCAAGGTGATTGGAGGAAAGCATAGGGGAGGTGTCAGAAGCAGGGTTTTTTTAAAGCACGGAGAGTGGTGGGTGCATGGAATGCCCTGTCAAGTGTGGTTGTAAAGGCAGATACATTAGCCGTATTTAAGAAATTCGTCAATGGGCACATGGAGGATAGAAAAATGAAACATTACGTAGGAGGGAAGTATTAGATTGATCTTAAAGCAGGTTAAAAGATTGGCGCAACATCATGAGCTGAAAGGCTGGTACTGTGCAGTAATGTTTTACATTCTATAAATCAAATGCTGGCTGTTTATGGAATTACTCAAGTAAATATAAAATAGCTGGGTCCCTGGGATTTTTTGTTTACAGTCTCCTGCTAATCTCTCTGCCTGAATTCATCTCCGACCATAACCCCTGCTATGCACTCAAATTGCAGAGCCTGATTTTCAAGTTTTCTGCAATAGTACTCACTCAAAGGATCTCTTCAAATTTCAGTTTGATTTCCTGACACCACAGGACACAGAATTGTCTTCCTGCTGTTTAATTTAAATTTATTCAGTACGCTTAAGAATCTGCAAGTGAGGAGCTATTTCAATTATTATACCACTGCTGGTTGAATAGTTTCAAAGCAACAGAATATGTAGAAGGCGCACAGTGACAAAAAAAATTAAGGGGAAAATTAGATTTATCTTCATTTGAGTACTCTATTATTAGTAAAAATTATAGCAAAATCAAGGAAGTATGTAAATATTATATCTGATACAGATGGTTGCATTTCAATTTGAATTTTCATACTTGAAAAGCAACTCATGGGGGGTTTGGCATATTTGCCATACCCCAACTGTTGATATTTGTTTAGAAAATTTAACTTGGAAATTCAACTGTAACTTACCAGCAGCAAAATAAATACAGCCATGGGCACATCCTTAGATAAACTTACTTACCATGGCATAGCATAAAGTGCCTGGTTTTAATAAAGCATCATTTTACCATGATGAAACAGACAACCTTTTCATACCAATATATGGAACAGGCTATTTTTGTTTTAATATTGTACCTGAATTATACATTGAACAAATGTATTCTTTATCATAAATTTTGTTGTAAAAAAACAAAATTGACCATGAAGATTACATTGTAGAACATAATGCAGATTAGCCGTCTTGCATCATTCACCACTGATTAAGCTAAAAGTAGACCCTATTAGAGGGACACTGAGGGTAGAATCTAAAATAAGAATTTAGCTAATGGTTATAATCTTTCAGTTAATTGCTATTAGAGCTTTAAGAAAGGTGGTAAGAGATATTTGCTTTCCACACATTATTGCCTGCCCACAGTATTGCATATTCATTAGAGGACACACGATTCATTGCTAAAACTTAGAGATAACTTATTCCAATTCCATCCAAACTGTTAGTGAATTTTGTAAGTTATGTTTCACGGGGCACTGTAAACAAATGTGTTCAGAATGCATCCCTGCTTTTCCATATCCACAAAAGACATCTTCCTTCAAAATATCAATCACAAAATACCAAGAATAGCTTTAAAATTCCAAGGATCATGGAATGTACCATCAGAGTTAAGAGGAGAGAACAGAAAAATGATGATTGTTCCCCTTAGAGGGGATTAAATGGTTTCACAGAGGGATTCAAACTACAAAGGCTTTAGGCAAAATAAATCAGCAGAAACAGTTTCTAATGCCATTGTATTTTTAAAAAACACCAAGAACCTGACAGGAAATGATTCAATCTGAAGACTCGTTCTGTCACCTCTGCTCTAGGTCATGGTATAATACATGCTAACAAAGCAATTGCAGTGTTTGAGAGCAAGTTGGAAGGAACTTTTAGGATATTGTTGCAATTTTAGAGTCTCAGGCCTTTACTTATTATCAAACGGGAAAAGGACTCACAACAATAGGACACGGATTTAAGCTAAATGACCAAAGGCTGATCCCTTTGCAAAGCATGGAATTATGTTTTGGAGTACTCTGGTCAAAAAAGGAGTGCAATTGCATAAATAATTCAAGGAGAAGATTGCAAACCAAGGGGGGCACATCCTGGTAAATGTGATGAACAGGGTAGTTCTTGTGCTTTTTTATCTTCTGATTCATGTCTTTTTTATGATGCTACAAAAGGCACTGCATGTGATATTCACACATTCCATTGCTGTACTGTACTCAAGCTGGAGTAAAAATGTTTCTCTCACGGTATTATGGACAAGCTAATTACACCTACAGGAACCACCAGAAACAGCAAGAAATGTCTTCAATAACGTTAAACCCAGACTGTTGGCTGCTGTCCACCACTCCTCCAGGCCCCATTACGAGCATGATATATGTTAATACATGGGATTTTTTTCCACAACAGACCTTGTTGACGGCAGGCTGGAGTTATCTACCAAAGGGGCTTTCAGCTTTCACAGTTATTTCAGAATTTGGCACATTTGCTTTGTTGTGCAACTTTCTCATGTGCTTTTAATAATAGAATACAATTCAAAATCTGCTGATTATGACGAGCAAACCGCAAGAGAAAAATAAAACATTTTGTTGTACTTATAACAAAGCAGTAGACCCTTGAGAGGTGAAATATCTGAAGGTCATCAAGCCAGAGGTGATTGCAGGCTTTTCCTTCACTGTTTTGTGTAATTTATGTGTAACTTGCGCTCTGTGTGTTGTCTGAATCAATGTATCTGCACCGTTGTGACAAGCAAGTTTTTCATTGTACCTGTACTTCACTGTTCTTGCACGAATGACAATAAACTTGACTTGGTATAAAAACATGAATAGAACATTTAGCTCAACAAGCTAAATAAAACAATGGCTGTTCTCTGGCCTTACTACACTTTTGTCCTATATCCGTCAATATCAACATTTAATTATTGACCTGGCTTCAATGACTTTGCACGGAAAGTTCCAAGCTTTTATGGCACCTAGAAATTTCTTTTCACAGATTTCTTCAAAGAAAAACAGGCCTTTCCAAGCCAGTAGACATGGAGTGTCATAATGCTCAATTCTTGGCCCTTAATTGTTTAAAAATTACATTAATGATCTGGGGGAGAAGCCAGAGGGTAAGGGATTCAAAGATTCCAGTGATATGAAAATAGGTGGGAAGGCATGTTGCAAAAAGGATATATTGATTGAGTGGTTGGATGAAAACTGGGAAATGGAAATTAATTTGGGGAAGTTGTGGTCATACACTTTGGTAAGAGAAATCTAAAAAAAAATAACTGAGCAATAGAAAAATTAATTGAGTGAAGGACAGAGGATCTCGTGCCTAGTTTGCAAAAGATAGTGGGCAAGTGCAGCAAGTGGTTAGAAAGGCAAATAGTATACTGGTATTTAGCACAAGAGGACTGGAGTTTAGAGAGCGGAAATATTCTTATGCAATACTGCTGCAATTACACAGGGTACTGGTGAGGCCTCACCCAGTTCCCTTTTTTGAGAGAGATAAACTGATGCGGTAGCTAGTTCAAAAGAGATTAAATGGATTAATTACTGGGATGAAAGGGTGACTAAAATAATTAGATCTATATTTTTGGAGTTTAGAAAAATGAGAGGTGATTTAATTAAAACACACAAGACTCTTGATTGCATATTAGTCAGGATGTCAGAATAATATTGCAGGCTAAATATCAAGATGTTTTCGTTTGTTGGAGAATGTTGAACAAGAGGGCATAGTTACAAGATTAAGGATGTTCATTTGAGCTGAAGTGCCTAGGAGCTTGTCACAGATGATGAATTTCTAGAATTCTCTATTTCGAGAGGTTGTGGAGCCTAGATCACTGGGGGTATTTAAAGATGCAGATAAATTCTGAAATATCAGGGAATTAAGAGCTATGGGAAACTGACAGAGAAACAGAGCGTGAGGCATGCTTGAAGAGTCAAGTGACCTACCCTGCAAATATTTAATGTTCTTTACAGTAGATTCTACTGCATATTCAAACAGACCAGGAAGCAGCAAGTGCAGCAATAGGCTATTTGGCTTGTCAAACCTCTTCCACTATTCATTACAATCATCATTGGTCATTCCAGTTCAACACTTGGTTTCCGCATTCTCCCCACATCTCTTCACATTTTTAACCACTTGTGTTACAAATAAATTACTTCTAGAATATATCAGATGATTTGGCCTTGACTGCTATTTGTGCTAGAGAATTCCACAGTTTCACCACTCTTTGGGTAAATACTCATCTCAGTATTCAATGGCTTACAATATCCAGAGGCTGTGGCTCCCTAATCTGGACTTACCGACCATCTTTCCTCTACCTACTCTGTCCAGTCCTGTCAATCGTCTTCCCTTTTCCATCCACTTGAAACCATAATTTGTGTAACCTCATTACTGCATACATGGTGCAGAAATCTACACTATCCCTCCTAAGACCTGGTACCAAACCAACTCACAGCTCTCCAGACGTGCTCCAACCAGTGTTTTGTATAGCACAGTTTTGGAGCACAACTTCAACACCATCCCTGCTTCAGCTCTTATATTCTAGTCCTCTAATAAGAAAAATCAGCATTCCAGGTTTCCTTGATTATTTTCCACGGTAATTTTGATATCTGCCATATGGCCTTGGCAATCAGAATGCTCGCTTTCTGTTGGTCATGAACTAAATTTAGAAATGTTGGTTTTTGTAATAGTCTCTTTGACATAAATCGACTTGTTCTGATATTACAGTATAAACGATATTCTGACGAGCAGCATAGGCTACCTAAAGACAAGATAAAAGCAGCAATGTGAAATGGCTTCTTCCCTCCCAAATTACGACAAAAAATATAGCAGACATTCCTTTCATTAACTACCGGTAAATAAATTACATTACATTGTTGATTCTGTCAGAATGGGTTACCCTTGTGTTGGACCAACAATCCTTCCTTCTCCAACGAAGACAAAAGAAAAGGTATCTGAAGAATTAATCATTTACTCAGGTGATTTGTTTTATATTTTTACCATGCTTTGACTGCACCACAATCCAATGCACCTCCATGTAATTTATTGCAGGGAACAAGGCCCTTTGGTTGTTTCTAACATCATAACTTGAAATTCAATGCTCCAGGTTCTCTGGTCAGAAGCAAGGCTTCTGAAGAAAGTATCCCCCAGAGATCCAGTAATCTCTGTGTCACCGATTTCCCCTTCTCTAATACCACCTGTACAATCCCTAATCATACAACTGCTATGTCATCAAGCTGGCTGAGCACTCAGCCATATCAAGAAATTTCACACAGGCAGTAAAGCAGGAAGGAAAGAAGCTCCAACTAACTTAGTTAAATATATTTTGCAGAACTCTATATTACGATTGGAAAGTGCACAATGATTACAGTAGGAAGGTGAAATATAAGTTACTTAAAATCAATTTTATTTAATCAGTCAAATCATTATTTTTTAATGCCAGTATTAATGGCTTGGTATGTAACAAAGAAAGAAATTAATGGTGTTTGAGAAATCGTGATATTTTTGTAATTTTAACTTTACACAAATTCAATCAATTCCACCATAAAAGAGTGCAAACAGCACACCTACTAGAGGAAGGCTAAATCATTGACAGCAACTTAAATATTTTGTATGCTAACCTACATGTGCACGAATATCCCAAAGGTATCATCCACTTTTGGTCTATTGACATTGGGAAATCAGAAGGCCGACTGGATTAGTTATGCATTGCTTTTCGCCTATTAAGCAAAGACATGAGGAGAACAGTAAACATAGCAGCAATAAATGAGTCTCACCACTCGTTTCTGTGCAATCATTCCAAAGATATGCTGAAGGGAAACAACTTACACAAGCATTGAAATAGACCATTCCCATACCTCAAGGTGTAGGAACTCGGATGTTTTTCACTTTTACTGTAACACTCAAGGGGATCCATTTTCCTCAGAATGGCCTATAACACCGATCATTGCTGGGTAGAATCATCACTTGGCAGCCGCTCAAACTGGCTGTAAATTATACCTGCATGAATGGCAGGGTTTCCATGCCAGATATGTGCTGAATTATGGGCTTTATGGTGCAATGCTCTTTTAGAATACAGCACAAAGAAATTAGCCTCAGCCTAAAATACTACTGTTTATCTGGGCATTTTCAGAACAACTTTTTGACATTCCTTGCTGTATATACAACAATGGAGCTTCCCCAGGCAGACTCCATTCTGAAAATGGATTCCCTTATTTCCTCGCCTACACTTCTTAAGCATGCTTCCTCCTCACAATACTGATTACCTTGCATACACCCTCTAAGTAACCCAAATGTCCCCAGCCCATGTGCTTAACCTTAACATATCCTGGTTAGATCTTAATTTGACTTTCCAACCTGAACCTA
This sequence comes from Hemitrygon akajei, assembly GCF_048418815.1. Classification (NCBI taxonomy): domain Eukaryota; kingdom Metazoa; phylum Chordata; class Chondrichthyes; order Myliobatiformes; family Dasyatidae; genus Hemitrygon; species Hemitrygon akajei. The sequence continues at coordinate 31,094,981 of NC_133143.1, forward strand.
TTTCACAATCAATAGCCTCATCAAGGATATAGCAAAGCTGCTGGTGGACAGGAACCTATAGCTACATTCACTCAGCTACTTCCTGAGATGAGAGGGTTGGTGTATTACAAGTAGCCAAATATATTAGATCCTTAGAGTTTAATAGGGGCACTTCTTACAAATATGCAGACTGCTGGTGAGGAAACCTCACATACTGTGAAAAGTTTTGGCCCACTCAACCAAAAAGGGTCATAGAAACATCTGAGTCATTCCAAAGCAGATTCACCAGGATAATTTGAGGTGAGAAGAATGTCATATCAAGAAAAGGTAGATGGTGTGAGTTTGTGGTCTTTGGGATTTAGCAAAATGAGAGGTGAACTAACAAATAACACATAAAATCCTTAAAAGACTTGACAGAGCAGATGTTGAAGTGTCTTAACTAACGGAAGAACTACAAATAATGGCACATAGTTATAAAATAATGACATGAAATGTGTAGAAATTTTGCAATTCTCTTTCCTTGAGGGAGGTGGAAGCCAGATCATTAGATTGGGTCAGCATAGATAAAAACTTGAAATAACAAGCAGTTAACAATTACAGGGAATTACACAAAAAAGGTGTTGAGGCTAGCGTTGATTCACCATGTGAGTTAGGCTTGAGGAGCACAGTGGCCTACTCCCAACCCTATTTTCTGTATGCTCTGTTCACTTCCTAACCCATGCCCCTGGCCAAGATCCTGGACTGAGGTCAATCCGCAGTTCATCTTCTCTGGAAGGAATGTGGACCAGTGCATTTAACTGGACTGGGTTGAGTCTGAATTTTAAATGGCAACTGTATATCCAAAATTGTTATTTGCTATGCTGTTTAACAATGAACAACATAGCACAATGGGTGCTCAAGATTTCTAGGAATGATTGAGGAAATATCAATTGTAAGCAGTAGCTGTCTAGTGTCTAGTGGTGTTTGGGCTTCAAAGTACTTAGAACAATCATGTTTTATGCTCCAGTAAAAGATTATGTCCAAGAATGTTTTTGGACCTAATAGGAGACTACCCATTGACACAAAACAACGAATCTTAAATCAAAATCAAGAACGTTAACATAAGAAATAGGAGCAGGAGTAGACCATCTGGCCCGTCGAAGAGACCAGAACTGTAGAGTTAATTTGTGTGGATTTGATGGTGGAGCTACTAGTTCAATCTGAGCCTATCTGAGGGAGAACAAACTTATTCTAGGATCATGAGTAACGAACGCCTTTTAAAGCATTACTACCATAGACCAGTATCCTACAAGGTAAAACAAACAGCATTTTCTGCAAAACAGACCCAACCAGTTCCCCTCCACCAACCACCCTCCTTCATCTAGCAGAACTGGTTGGTCCTCACCCTCAACAATTTCTTTACTTTCCCCAACTTTCTTCAAACCCAAGGGGTAGCCTTTTTGTAGGCTATGTGGAGCTATCCATCTTCCAAGCCTTCCCTTGTAATGCTTCCCAACTCTTTCTGCGCTACAATGACATCTGCATTTTAGTGCAGTTTCATGCACCCATGACTTTGCCTCCAACTTCCACCTTGTCCTTCTTTTTAGTCTGACACCTTCTCCCTTCCATTCTAGTCCTGATAAAGGGTCTTGGCCCAAAAATGTTGACTACTTATTCAGTTTCATAAATGCTGCCTGACCCACTGAGTTCTTCCAACATTTTGTCTGTGTTGCTCTGAATTTCCAGCATCTGCAGAATATCTTGTGTTTATAGTTTGCAAATCTGTTTTGTTTTGCCATTTTGGTGGAAATACAAATGATTGTCAAGAAGTGATCAGAGATAGCAAGTGCAATAGTATATTTAGAAATAACCTGCTAATATAAAGTGAAAAGTTAAAATCCCAAATAATGTTTATCTCTGAAAATCATACGCTTATGTTATTTTATCGTACAAAGAAACTTTTTTTTAAATAAACAGGCCAAACTGTTTAAAGAGAACCTATGTATATATATTCTCATTTCCATACCTTCATCATCAAGTCTTCTCTTTCCTTCCCAGTCTTTTCCATCTCCATCTTTGGAGACAATCAAGCAACAGATATCCACAATATGCCTATGGCTACCTTCACTATATCTTTTCACCTTTTTCTTTTCCAAATAACGACTCAAATCAATTGTTAATTTTTTCCCCATTACATCTGTTCTACACCAATGCTTCAGATTTATCATTTGTTTTTCTCTACCAAGAATTTCTCTCCATCTTTGTTGACTAACCCTCAACTCTGCCAAAGCAGGGAGGTCAAACGTATATTACATGGAGAACACATCCATTCAGTTAGCAAGCATGACCCTGGACCTCCAACTACCCATTTCCAATTCTCCATTTTACAGCCACAGCTGAACCTTCAGTCTCTTACAACGTTTCACTGAAGCTCAGCATCAGCTTGATGAAATTTATCTTGATAAGAAACCTTTCAAATTTCTTCACCTTACATTTGAGTTTAATATTTATGCCTCTCAATTAATAGTGCTAAAGGACCACTGGGCCAAAATATAACCCTGTCTCTCTCAGAGAAGAGTACAGCCCAACTTGAATACCTACATTATTATCTTTTTTTTATTATTTATGCAGTACTTTGCCTGTGGAGGTGGTTAAATGCATTCCTGGATATTTTGTTGTCTGGATGAAGCAAAAGGAGACCAATCTAATATTTCACATTTTCATTACAAGCAATAAATCATAATGTTCACGAAACAGAACAATGCAAGTTCTTTTTTGAAACAAGAATTTTTTCTCTTGCATTGCTCGGTGAATTGCCCAGGAGATTAGTTAGTTAGTTCCCAGGAAACAAAAGATGATTTTAAGGGGTTGGTAATCCAAGAGACAAATCAAATGTCTGCATCATTATGATCACTGATAAACAGTGAAAGCTGTAGAAATTTTGTTGCTTCGTAATTGTTGCTACGTTACTAAACTCAGCTCTACATGATAATAATTGCTTTGCTAACTCTATCTGCCCTTTATCACGAAAGGGTCTCAAGTTCTCAGGAGAAACAATAGACTACAGATGCTAGAAGCTGAAGCAAAAATATAAACTGCTGGATGAATTTGGTGGTTCGAACAACATCAGTGGAGGTAAAGGGATGACTGACATTTCAGATTTAGACCTTGCAACAACAATTTTAGCAGAGAAAGAGTTGTGTAGGGGTTTCAGTGTAGGTTTGCAACAAGGCCTGTTCTACATAGCAAACAAAAAGACAAGTTTAACTGAAGCCCATGACTACACCTTTCGTTTGTGGTTTGTGAGCCAAATTGAAAGAGGTTGGTGAAAGTAAAAAACAAGCTCTGCTAGGCAGATGAGTGTTAAAGGGCAAAAGGTTGTGCCTTTGTTCCAGAAAAAATCTTACCCTAACATCTTCTTATTGGGAGAGTTGTCAAAATGGTGGAGGGTGTGAAAGAAGTCCCTGATGTACTTGGGGAAGCACAAAAAGAGGGGGCAGAACAGGATGGAGTTAAGGTAATGGACAGATAGGTTGGGTGCGGCAAGAGCAGGCAGAAATAACAGGTCTACCAGGGCAGTCCTGATCATGGATCTTAGGCAAGATTTCGAAATGGACAGTGCAGGGTTGAGGTACTATCAAATTGGAGGCTGTAGAGGGGAGATCTCCTAATGTGATGAGATCTGTAGCAGTCTAGAGTCAGAGGCTTGGTGTAGGTTCATGGGTTTTTGTCTGGGGAAATTATGAAGAGTTGTCCAAGAGCTGCTTCATCAGATCTCAAGAGAATTGATGAAGTGAATGAAATCTTCCCACTGAATGGCATAAACTCAGAAAGCTCACTGCCAAGAGTAAGGGCACAAAAAAAAAGTTTTCATGTCCTTGGTGCTTCAGAGCACTTCAAACTCCATTAGTTACAACCCTTACCTCCAAGCAACAATCCAAGAAATAACTAGAAAACATAACTGCAAACTATTCTCCTCCTCAGGCCTGCTATCCCACAGTAACAAACTCAGGAGTAATTACTGCTGTGTGAAATTAAGCTATATACATCAATGGCTGGGATCTTGCCCATCAATTCTCCATTGTTGACAACTGCATTCTAAATCTGATGGATCTTCAGGCCTTGGATCATCAAATCAATACTAGCTTTTAACTTGTTCAGTGCTGTTCTACTTTGCCTCAAATGATACTCAGAATCAGATTCATGTTTAACATTGCCGGCATAAGTCATGAAATTTGTTGCCTTTGTGGCAGCAGTTAAATGCAATACATATTAATAGAAAAAAAATGTGAGTTATAGTAAATATATGTATGTACATTATATAAATTACATAGTGTAAAAATTTTTAAAGCGAGTGAGGTAGTGTTCATGGGTTTAATGCCCATTCAGAAATCAGATGGCAGAGGAGGAAAAGCTGTTCCTGACTCATTGAGTGTGTGTTTTCAGCTCCTGCACCTCCTTCCTGATGGTAGCAATGAGGAGAACAGGGCATGTCCTGGGTAACGGGGATCCTTACTGATGGATGCCGCCATTTTGAGGTATTGCTCCTTGAACATGTCCTGGATACTACAGAGGCTAGTGCCCACGATGGAGCTAAGTTTACAACTCTCTACAGCTTATTACGATCCCTCCCCCCCACCCATACCACACAGTGATGGTAGAATGCTCTCCATGGTCATCTGTAGAAATTTGCTGTAGCATAAGTTAGTCTTCTCTACCATAGAAATTCCAGGCAGCTGTCCAAATGAATGGCTTGTATAACAAATGAGAAAGAATAAAAGGAGACAGCCAGCACACTAAGAAGTTTATTTTATTTCATGAGAATTGTGTAGAAAATAACATGCACTGTTACGAATGGCAGTGCTGTAAATGACAAACAGCCACACATCTACAGTCATTTGCAGAGGTGTCAATGATTACCAACGATTTTAAAACTTAGGAACTTCGGTTCTCCAAATAGACCAGCTACTAGTTGTGGTTGCAGAAGCACAGGACTGAACCAAGCTATCAGGTAGCTGATGCACAGCTGTGCAGGGTGAGTGGAATTGCTTGGCTTTAATGGCCAGCTGCTGATGAATGGGAGGGTTGTGTCCCTCAGCAGTTTAGATGCTAATCAGTCAGCGAGTGAGATCTGCAGCAGAAACCCACAGATATACATTTCCAGCAGGCACTAGTCTAACTGTTCATTAATTCTTGCCTGATCACACTGCTCTGTCAGCTCCTGCACAAACCTAAAGCTGAACTGCTCTTTAGGAATGGTTAATTTACGTAAACAAAAAAAAAATGGGGACAATCATTTCAGCTGTTACTCAAAAGAAATCTATACAGGTTGTAAATCTTGCCATTGAGAAACTTGGATTTTCCTTTCAACTTCTCACAAACATGTTTCCTTCCATCCAAATGATATTATGACCAGATGGCAAAGTAATTCAGTTATAATGTAATATCACAAATTAAGTCAACACTTTATTATATCAGCCTCAGGAAGCTACAACCAGATTAGCTATTTCTTTTTTCTCTCCATTCCTGCCAAAGGGGCTTGGCCCGAAACATCGTCTGTACTTTCTTTGCATAGATGTTGCCTGGATTTCCAGCAACTGCAGATTTCCTCTTGTTAGCCATTTCCTTGTTGTCTCCTTATTTTTGATATATTTTAATTTCAATATATGTGATTCCCTCATCCGCTTACACCACACCACCCACCCTTCTCTAATTCTTGGCACTTACCCTAGTAACAAGAAGAATAGCCTCTAACTCGGCAATGGAGTTATCGGGACACCATCTTTTGACTATTCTTGTTTTTACGAGGCCGAGTTGCTAGCTCGACGCTCAACCCGACTTGGATTCAAACTTGGGAACCTTCGCTCCAGAGTCCGGCACTGATATTACTGTGCCACCAAGCAGGACATCCTAGTAACAAAAGAAGTTTAACGCCTGTACCTTCACCACTATTCAAGGCCCTAAGCAGCCCTTCCAGCTGAGACAAAAGCTCATCTGCACTTCTTCCAACCTGGCCTACTGCACTTACTGGTCATGAAGTGGCCTCTTTCACATCAATGAAAAGAAGTGTAGAGGAGGCCACTTTTTGCTGAGCACCTGCGCTCTGTTCACAATAGGCATCACTAACTTCAGGCTGCATGTCATTTTAACTCTCCTTCCCACTCCTACATCAACCTGCCTACCCTGTCTTCTCTATTGCTATGGAGAGGCAAACTCAAGTCGTAAAGACAACTTCTGAGGTTCTAGTTGTAAACAAAGCAATGCTATGGATTTACCTATTCCAATTTCATGTAACCCACACATATGATATTCTCTCCTCACAAATACACTCTTAGTGTTCTCCCTTTATTAACCTTTCCCATTCCTTTCCTTGGTTTCATTTTCCCATCAACTCCTCCCCATCTGCTTCTACCTATCACTACAAGCCTCTATCACAATGCCCACGCATACTGTTATATAGTGGCTATCTTTCTTCTTCTTTACAGTCCTAACACAAGATTAAGATTCATAATGTTGGCTTACACCTTTAGCTTTCACGGGTGCTGCTTAATCCTCTGAGTACTTCCAGAATTCTGTTTTTCATTTAATTTCAATTATTGACTGTTGCTCAAACTTCAGGTCAAGCAAGAAATTCTCACCCTTCTTATATTTCACATTATCTCAGATATTAAACGTGTTAAGTCAGGTTACAGCAACGGGATTCTTTGGAGATCAGTTTGATTTTCCAAGGACAATGTTAAGTCATTGGTAAGGATTTCTAATCTTCAAATTTCAAAGTAGATTTTATTATCAAAGTACATATACATCGCAAAACACAACCCTGAGACTCATGTTCCTGTGGGCATACTCAGCAAATCTATATAGTAACTATGAGGATCAATGAAAGATCAACAAGAGTGCAGAAGACAACAAACTGTGCAAATGCAAATGTAAATAAATAATGAGAACATGAAATAACAACATAAGGAGTCCTTAAAGTGAGATCATTGGTTGTGGGAACATCTCAACGGATGGGCAAGTGAGTGTAGTTATCCCCTTCTGTTCAGGAGCCTGATGGTTGTGGGGTAGTAACTGTCCTTGAACTTGGTGGTGTGAGTCCTAAGACTCTTGTACCTTCTACCTGATGGCTGGGAAAAGAGTATGGGCTGGGTGATGGATGCTGCTTTCCTACGACAGTATTTAATGTAGATGTGCTCAGTGGTTGGGAGGGCTTTACCTGTGATGTACTGGGCCAAATCCACTACGTTTTGTAGGATTTTCTGATCAAAGGTATTGGTATTTCCACACCAGGCTGTGATGCAGCCAGTCAATACACACTCCACTACACATCTACAGAAGTTTGTCAAAGTTTTAGAAGTCATGCCGAATCTCCGCAGACTTCTAAGGAAGTAGAGGTGCTGCAGTGCTTTCTTCGTAACTGCACTTACGTGCTGGGTCCATGAGAGATCTTCTGAAACAGTAACACCCATGAATTTAAAGTTGCTAACCCTCTCCACCTCTGAGGCTCCAATGAGGACTGGCTCATGGGCCTCTGGTTTCCCTCTCCTGAAGTCTACAATCAGTTACTTGGTCTTGCTGACATTGAGTTATTGTTATGAGGTTGTTACGAGGACGTTATTGTTATGAGACCACTCAGCCAAATTTTCAATCTCCCTCCTGTACAGGGATTCATTACCACCTTTGATTCAGCCCACAACAGTGGTGTCATTAGCAAACTTGTATATAGTATTGGATTTGTGCTTAGCCACACAGTCATAGGTGTAAAGCAGGGGGTTAAGCACACACCTGTGCTGGTGGAGATCTTTAGCAGTTTTAGATGGTTTTGGCCTTTTGTGTTACAAGAACAATGAAGTATAGATTACATTAAAGCTGTTTTTCAAAATACAGAGTTTCAAAGTCCATTAGTTAATGAAAATTGATGAAGTGTTATCTATAGAAGAGCTTCCTGATGGAACCCCTAGAAGAGATAGGTGAACCTTCTATGTTAATGATTAAAGCAGCCAGCACCAATCAAATTAACAATGAGGATATCAGGATAACTTTAAGCAGGAAACAAAGGAAATTTACATAGATGGGTTGAATGTTTACTAAACTAATGTTTACTATGTGGGTTCCTGCAAGAAAATATCTCTGTCAGCTTTATAACTCAATGATCCCAAGTATAATACTGATTCACGTAAAAGCAGATTCTGACAGAGCAACTGGACAAAATCTGACATTCCACAAGAAAACAAAGCAAACCAGCATCCAACAAAGCTATGTCTTTGTTTGCATGGAAGTGGGGTCCTTCAGCTGGCTTCGGCAATAAAAGTGATCATACACATGGTGTGATGTCATCTACTGATGTAGATTATAGAGTAATTTTATGAATTTCTCTTAATATTGTTACACTCCATCACGGACACCTATCTATCTACCCTGCACCTATATTTAGATAAATCAAACCATAGGCTATGCTCCTTCTCACTGTGTACAAACAGAAACATGAAATCCAGTACAGAAATTCATATAGTCCAAGGTTGTGGATGAGCTTCTACTCAACTGCTTTGAGTCTGTAGGCTGATCCACATTCAAAGACCCAGCAGCTAACCTGGATGAGTATGTCACCACCATCATGGACGAAACCAAACAGTGATAGAGGATTTTGTACTAAAGATGTCAATCCAGACATTCCCTACTGAAGTCCAAGTCTGCAACATTCAAACCTTGTTATCCTGCCCTACACAAGAAATCAAGACACGACCTCTGTAAAGCTATCAGGGCTGCTAAAAGATAATATGAGTCTAAAATTGAGATCTAGAGAAGCCATCAGTTGTGGCAGGACTACAAAACAAAGCCAGGCAGCATTGTCAATAACAGTGTATCCCTTCTCAATGAGCTTAATGCATTTTATGGACGTTTTGAAAGGAAAGGGAATGGAATGTCATCACCCATCCTGAAAGTGTTCAATGTATGTGTATCCACAGTCACCACTGCAGACATTAGATCAGCCTTCAATACTACAGTTCCAAGCAATGCATCTCTACTGTCCCAGACCTAGGACTTCCTCCCAGAGCATAGAAAGGGGATGAAGAGCCTATTGATTCCCAGAGGCGAGCATCACCAATAGCCTGTCCTGGACCAATCATGTAAAAGCCAATGGCCAGGGAACTATACAAACACCTTTTACTTCCTCAGGAAGCTAAAGGAATCTGACTTATCCTTATTGATGCACCATAGAAAGCATCCTGTCTGAGTGCATCATGACTTGGTATAGCAACTGCACTGCCCAAGGCTACAAGAAGCGACTGAATTATCTCCACGTCTCACTGCCTGAGTAACACAGCCAACAATCAAACACCCCACTCACCCCATTCTCCCGCACCCCCTCCACATATGGTAGAAGATTTTTAAAAAGCCTGTAAATATACCACCAAGCTCAAGGACAGCTTCTCTTCTACACTTATAAGACTATTAAAGCATCCCCTAGTACAATAAGATGGATTCTTGACTCAGTCTACCTTGTTAGAGCCTTGCACATTATGGTCTCCCTGCACTGCACCTTCTCTATAACAGTAACACTTTACTCTTCACTGTTATTGTACAAATTCAATGCAGTCATGCGATTAAATGATTTGTATGAATGGCTTGCATAGCCAAGTTTTTTTTACTGTACCTCAGTACATGTAGTAATAAACCAATTTATCAATGTATTTATCAATTTAACAAGAACCTTCAGATGCCAGGAGTGTAAACCGGGGACGGGATGATCTCATCCTATGATTTTCTCATCCCTAAAAATTAGCAGAGGAGAAGTCAATAGCTATATAACATCTAAATTTCCAGTATCTGCTCCAAATATGTCATTTGACATTAAGTACAAATTCGTAAATGTATTTCTATGAACCTGCGCTAACCAGTGGAGTTAAAATTATTATTTAGGGTTTAAGTGAAAGGAGGTGAAATATTATTTGCAGTATACTTTTATTCAGCAAGTGGAATCAAGTTATATATAAATACTGACAAAATTATATGCAATATCTTCTTTCCCCTTTTGTTGGAACTCAGGTTCAAGCCACACTTTAGAAAACTCAGCAGCTAACCCAGGCTAATATTCTAGTGCAGCAGTGTTCTGCATTGTTGGTGAAATATGCCAAAGAGAAAATCAGTAGCTATACGACCCATAACTCAATCCTATCTAGGACTAGATTTATTTTCTCTCTCCCTCTCAACTGGCATAATGAAATCATTTATTTTCTTGTGCATGTATATGTAACATACTGCTAATGTTGTAGGGCATTTAATTTTATGGCTTTCGATAGAAGCAGTGTGTTCTGCTGGTAGTGTTTGGATTACTGTTAAAGATGAGGGCTTGTGATGTTCATGCTTAGGAATGTTGTGGATAGCGGAATTGGGAATAGATTCTAAAGAATGCTGGGAGGTTTTTCTGACAGATACTGGTGTAGGTCAAAGTCTTTTTTGGCAAGAGCTGGGAGAAGATTGGAGGGAAGATGGCGGAGGATGTCATCCCTGTTGCACAAGATGCTTTGTGCAGATGAATGGCTTCAAGGGAGAAGGACCAATACTCCCGTGGGGGAGCCTATTTGTTTAAGGAGGATTTTGAGATGATGGTGTTTACTTTCATGCAGATTGTGGGTCCAGCACACGAGTTAAAAACAACTTCAAGATAAGCTCCAACTTATGTGCACATTTGGACTGGGTTAACTGTAATGGGCTCTTTTTATTTTTTCCTTTTGTTTTCCTACTAACTGTTCAATAAAGCTGACATTTGTAAATATACTCTAATTGAAAGCAGTGCACAATCTGCTATTTCTTGCCGACGGCTAATTGCATGGCGTCAGTATTTACACAGCATTCACACACATATGGGACATCCTAACCTCCCGGGTTTGGTGGGACCCAAGTCATATCGACCCTAGACACACAGAGTCTGTGAAAGGTGGCTGTTAGTGAGAGGCTAACAAGCTGCATCTCTAGAGATGCCCAGTTAAAAGGGCTTTCATATGATTTACATTCATTTGTGTTTGTCATGTTTACAGTGTACTGTGCTGCTGCAGAAGGGTAATTTTCATGGTGTTTATTGGCTGGGTATGTACAGCTATGAGAATAAGCTTAAATTGAAGTTGAAAATTTGTAAGAGCATTCCTACGAACCTGCTCTTTCCAGCATATAACAATCTCAAACCAAGGCCTCAAGGATCCATACTAGAAATGGAAAAGAATCCCAACAATCCATGTGAAAAACCAGGGGGTCACTTTGAAAATTTCATTTATTGTTGCCTCACCCAATCAATTGCTTTCCCCTGCCCCAACGACAGTCCATTCCAGATTTTCTCCTTCTCCTAATGCAAGTAAGTACAAAAACAGGATCGCAGTACAGCAGTAGCACAAAGACGAGCCTCCTGATAAGGATCTCAGTCCGAAATGTCAACTGTTTACTCTTTTCCATAGATGCTGCCTGGCCTGCCAAGTTCCTCCACGATGCTGTGTGTGTTGCACAAGTAAGTACATCCTGCCAACTCTTTGGAATAATTTTACCCTGGAGGTTATTCTTACTTTCCTTCAAAGGTTTCTTTCCATCTGTGCTATCACTGCAGACACAATCTCAGTGCAGAGTGCCACAGGCAACGTCATCTCCCCGATGATTTTATTAAACTTCCACACCACAATGCTACATCTCTTAAGCTTTCCACTGGAATTAAGCTTGTCTACACGATAATCCATGTCATCTTCACTTCAACTCCCAAACTGAGGTTACCCCAAATTCAGTCTTCAAGCCGAAATATCCATGTCATTGTTGCATTGAAGCAAACAAGTAAATGGGCCTTAAACCTATCATTGCAAAAATATCTTCTACCAACCCGCCCTGCTGTACAATGCCAATTCTGCGAAAGCCCTCCCACCCTCCAACTATAAAGAAATGCAACAGTAACTTTTTCCTCCCTCTCACACAAGCCACTGTAGCGCCCTATTACTGCTCAGGGCGTTCCGGAGTTCAGAGTTCAGCGCTGGTGCTCTTCTATAAGGGGGCTCTGTACACACCCCCCCCCCCATGGAATGTGTGGGTTTTATTTGGGTCCTTCGATTTCCTCTCACAGTCCAAAGACGAGGTTTAATTGATCATCGTATAACGTCCTGTGATTAGGTTAGGGTTAATCGGGTTTGTTGGGGGTTGCTGACGTACCGTGACTCGAAGGGCCGGAATAGCCTACTCCATGCTCTATCGCTAAATAAATAAATAGATAGGTAACTAAGTAAGCCAGCCAGCCTTTGGCCTTGAACACTTGCCAGCATATATATCAACTTAACCAAATTAAGAAGTTAGATACAATGACGATTAAGTCTAGTTTGGAAAAATATAGTAGATAATTCAGGACAGTAAAAGATAATTGAAACATTCAAGGACAATAGCTCTTTGAAAGTCATGCTAAATTAGCGCTTGCCGTTTCCCCTCCAGCTGCCTGACACTTCCAGACCAGCCCAGTTTGGACACACCCCGTCGGGAGCAAGGATATCTGCCTCAAAATCCTAATTGCAGGCTGCAAGCCAGAGAAGGGGTATTTGAGGAGCATCGATTACAAGAAAATTACCTTGCAGATACCCAGAAGTTTATTCTTTACAACCTCCAAAATAAAACAGCAAGATCCACAGATCTCAACTAAGTGTATACTGGGCTGGTGGATTAATATTCCTCTGCAATGACCTTAAGTTCGCTCTGAAGTCCCCAGAGCACAGAAACTTTCATGAGTAACCAGAGATTCTAAAGAAACCACTAATAGTTTCCAGACACAGTCGTGACTACATGTATAAACAGTTTCCTTGTCTACTTTTATTATCATCTTGGAGTACAATATATCACTATCCTGGAGATTTATCCATCTTTAGTCCAATTGATTCCCTCTGTCACAATTTTAAAAGAAAATTAGCTCGTATAGAAAAAAAATACTCTGAAAGTAAAATAGACATACAGTGGTATGCAAAAGTTTGGGTACCCCTGGTCAAAATTTCTGTTACCATGAATAGCTAAGTGAGTAAATGATTACCTGATTTCCAAAAGGCATAACGTTAAAGATGACATATTTCTTCAATATTTTAAGCAAGATTACCTTTTTTATTTCCATCTTTTACAGTTTGAAAATAGCAAAAAAGGAAAAGGACCCGAAGCAAAAGTTTGGGCACCCTGCATGGTCAGTACTTAGTAATACCTACTTTGGCAAGTATCACAGCTTGTAAATGCTTTCTGTAGCCAGCTGAGAGTCTTTCAATTCTTGTTTCGGGGATTTTCGCCCATTCTTCCGTGCAAAAGGCTTCTAGTTCTGTGAGGTTCTTGGGCTGTCTTTCATGCACTGCTATTTTGAGGTCTATCCACAGATTTTAGATTATGTTTATGTCAGGGGACTGTGAGGGCCATGGCAAAATCTTCAGTTTGTGCCTCTTGAGGTATTCCATTGAGGATTTTGAGGTGTGTTTAGGATCATTATCCTGTTGTAGAAGCCATCCTCTTTTCATCTTCAGCTTGTTTTTTTTTTACAGACGGTGTGACATTTGCTTCCAGAATTTGCTGGTATTTAATTCAATTCATTCTTCCCTCTACCAGTGAAATGTTTCCTGTGTCACTGACTGCAACACAAACTCAAAGCATGATCAATCCACTCCCATGCTTAACAAGATGGAGAGATGATCTTTTCATGAAATTCTGCACCCTTTTTTCTCCAAACATACAGTACCTTTGCTCATTGCAGCCAAAAAGTTCTATTTTAACTTCATCAATCCACAGGAGTTGCTTCCAAAATGCATCAGGCTTGTTTAGATGTTCCTTTGCAAACTCCTGACGCTGAATTTTGTGGTGAGGATGCAGGAAAAGTTTTCTTCTGATGACTCATCCATGAAGGTCATATTTTGCAGGTGTAGCTACACAGTAGAACAGTGCATCACCACTCCAGAGTCTGCTAAATCTTCCTGAATGTCTCTTGCAGTCAAACGTGGGTTTTGATTTGCCTTTCTAGCAATTCTACGAGCAGTTCTCTCAGAAAGTTTTCTTGGTCTTCCAGACCTCAACTGACCTCCACTGTTCCTGTTAACTGGCGTTTCTTAATTACATTACGAACTGAGGAAACGGCTACCTGAAAACGCTTTGCTATCTTCTTATAGCCTTCTCCTGCTTTGTGGGCATCATTTATTTTAATTTTCAGAGTGCTAGGCAGCTGCTCAGAGGAGCCCATGGCTGCTGATTGTTGGGACAAGGTTTGAGGAGTCAGGGTATTTATAAAGCTTTGAAATCTGCATCACCTGGCCTTTCCTAACAATGACAGTGAACAAGCCATAGCCCTAACAAGCTAATTAAGGTCTGAGACCTTGGTAAAAGTTATCCAAGAGCTCAAATCTCTTGGGGTGCCCAAACTTTTGCATGGTGCTCCTTCCCTTTTTTTCCCACTCTAAAATTGTACAAAACAAAAATAATACACTAATCTTGCTTAAAATGTTGAAAAGAATGTTTCATCTTTAATTTATGACTTTTAGGGATCAGTTCATCTTCTACTCTTAACTATTCACAGTAACAGAAATTTTGACCAGGGGTGCCCAAACTTTTGCATGTCATTGTATGTATCATATTTTATATTGTTAAAGGAGAATACTGATTTTTTTTTTACAAAGTATAGTCAACGAAGGGCAGAACAGGCTAAATTTCTAAATTAACAAATCATTAGCACAAATTCATATAGCAATGGATATAAAACACAGGACTCAAAAAGCAACATCAACCTTAAGATCAAGATCAAGATCAGGTTAAAGCTGAGCATAACTTTGAGCCAACAGGAGGGGCTGAAAATTAACACCAAAGGGCCTCTGAAGAAAAATTCACCATTACTCCAACATGAGAAGCTATTTCTGCCACTGCTCAGAGATAAACATCCCAGTTTAAAAGGCATGGATCCTGGAAGAAAGTAGCAGCGGAATACAAGGAACCACACTGTTAAGAGCAATGGAAAAGAAAAATATCAGTAAGTGTGAGCACGTAGTAGAAACTGTGTGGACAGAACTGAACAAAGCAGGGCTCAGGGATGCCCAAAGCAGTATACATAAATGCGGACATCAGAGCATCTTGTCATAAAAAGTGGAGCAAATCCACAGAGGAAACTTAATTTTTTTTTAAACTTAATCCACAGGACATCCCTAGTATGAAAGCTATCCAATGCCTTGAGTATATTTGGGGGCACTTCTGAAATAAAATGTTACTGAACCAACAATTGAATTGGCCAGCTCAGATTTAATCACAAGCAACATGCCCAAATTAATCAATATGGGAATATCTTGCCAACAGTGACCAAAATTCATGAATTTTCAAAAACAGTTTGCTAGGAAGAGGAGTGAGTCATGCACCAGACCTTAAAGTCTGGTTTTGTACAACTGACTGGAATGATGATGAAATCTGAGCAGAATAGAATGGGCAGAACTTTTGACAGAAAATACAGATAAATACAGGAAATATACACAAAATGCTGGAGGAACTCAGCAGGCCAGGCAGAATCTATGGAAAAAAGAACAAATGATGTTTCAGTCAAAGACCCTTCTGCAAGACTGGGCAAAAAAAGCTCAGTAGATTTAAAGGGGGGGGGGGGAGGGAAAATCACAAGGTGATAGGTGAAACCTGTAGGGCAAGGGATGAAGTAAAGAGCTGGGGATTTGACTGGTGAAAGAGATACAGGGCTGAAGATAGAGGAACAATGACAGTTGACAATGACAATGACAGAGGAACAAAGAGGTCTGATAGAGGAGGGTAGAAGACCATGGAAAAGAGAGCGGGAGGAGCACCAGAGGGAGACGATGGGTGGGCAAGGAGATAAGGTGAGCAAGGGGAAGGGGGTGGGGAAAGGTGAAGAGGGGCATTACTGGAAGTGTGAGAAATCGATGTACATGCCATCAGGTTAGAGGCCACCCAGATGGAATATAAGATGTTGTTCCTCCAACCTAAGTGTGGCCTCATCATGACAGGCCATGGATAGACATATTCGAATGGGAATGGGAAGTGGAATTAAAGCGGGTAGCCACTGGGAGACACCACTTTTTCTGGCAGATGGAGCATAGGTGCTTTGGTGAAGCAGTCTCCCAATATAAATCGGGTCTCACTGACATACAGGAGGCCACACCAGGAGCACCGGATACAGTAGATGACCCCAACAGATTCAAAGGTGAAGTGTCACCTCACCTGGAAAGACTGTTTGGGGCCCTAAATGGTAGTGAGGAAGGAGGCGTATGGGCAGCTGTAGCACTTGTTCCACTTGTAAGGAAAAGTGCCAGGAGGAAGATCAGTGGGGAGGGACAAATGGACAAGGAAGTTGCATAGGGAACGATCCCTGCGCAAAGCAGAAAGTGGGGTGGGAAGAGAATGATGTGCTTGGTGGTGGGATCCCGTTGGAGATGCCAGTAGTTTCGGAGAATTATGTGCTGGACGCGAAGGCTGGTAGGGTGGTAGGTGAGGACAAGAGGAACCCTATCCCTGGTAGGATGGAGTGAGAGCAGATGTGCATGAAATGGAAGAGATGTGGTTGAGGGAGCATTGATGGTGGAGAAAGGGAAGCCCCTTTCTTTGAAGGAGGACCTCTCCATCATTCTGGAATGAAAAACCTCATCCTGAAAGCAAATGCAGTGGAGGCAAAGGAATTGAGAGAAGGGGAAGGTGTTTTTACAAGTAACAGGGTAGGCCGAGGTATAGTCTGGGTAGCTGTGAGAGTCAGTGGATAAAGCAGCCCTGGTCTACATGACTCAACTCATGTTACCCTATAATCTTGCCACCATCTACAAATCACAGTTCAGAATCATGGTGGAGAAGTCTCTGCTTGCCTGGATTGGTGGAGTGCCAACTCCCCTCAAGAAGCACAACAGCTTCCAGGGCAACGCCAACAAAATGCAGGCGGGACTCAGCAGGTTCGACAGCACACTTGACTGGTACCCTTTCACCCCCTCTGAAAATCCATTCCCTCCACCACTAGCACACAGGTAATGCAACGTACACACATAGGAACTTTAGTTCTGAATGTTATTTGCTTACTTTTTATTGTTTACACAATTTGTTCTTCATTTTGCTTATTGGGTGCTTTGTCATTTTTTTCAAAGGGGTTCCATTTGGTTTGTTTTGTGGCTGCCTGTAAGGAGTCAAATCTCAAATCTACAGGGTTTATACTTTGAACTTTGATATTCAAAATGCCCTGCAGCAGCAAAGACTAGCAAATATCTGCAGATGTACGGCATACAGCACTCCATCTGGTTACATCACTATTTCTGTTTTTCAATTTTTTTTTTTAAACTTAATTTTTGGCTAGCACTTTACACTGCCGCAAAACACACTTCACAAAATATGTCAGTGATACTAAACCCGATTCTCTAGCTAATCACCTAGGTTGCACATACAGCACCTCCCCAAACCTCAATCTTTACCAGCAAGAATGACAATCACAGCAGATGCACCTATACACATTTCTCTCCAATTTGTGTACCATCCTGATCCTTCGCTAGACCTCCCTTCCCAATACTGCTGTGGGATTCGTCAAAGGGAATGCTGCAATTGTAAATGGCCACTTCTCAAGGTACCTAGAGATGAGAAATGAATGCTAATGGTCTCCAACCTCCCAAAATGAATAAAAATAATAAGACAAGTGGATATTAACATCACAAATATGTCTACAAATGTTTTAAGAGAACCACAGACTCACTTAACACATTCAAATTGTAGTTGGAAATTGAGAAGCAAGAGATTTGCTAACAATGCAAAACAATACAGAGGACTGGAAAGTAAGGGGGCGGACGCCAGAATTAGGGGGCAAAGGTGAGGGGTAAGGTGGATGGGTCCCTCAGTTGTTCTCACCTATCTCCTGCCAAGTTTTACTCCTTCCCCTCACCCAACATTCTTATTCTGGCTTCTGCTCCTCCTCTTTCTAGTCCCGACGGAGGGTCTCGGCCCAAAGCGCCGACTCTTTATTCTCGACAAGTACTGCCACTGCCGCAGGAGCCCGGCAGCATGTACACGGGTTTGGGCGGCGTGCGCATGTGTACAGCGCCAGAGAGTAAACATGTGCAAGTCAATGAGTGTGTGCATGTGTCCGAACACGCCGGGCACAACACAAGTACTCCAAAGCTGGGCGTGCGAGAATGCGGCTGTGTGTGTTGAAGCATTGAGTCCGGTACAGCCTAGTGCCCCTCACTTACCCTACCATTCCTGTCCACCTCCATCACCTCCGGCTCGCTCAGGTCCCCGCACATCAGTTCTTTCAGCCCTACGGCGTTGCTGGTGGCGCAGGCTCGGTAGAAGGTGAGCGGGCCCTCGGTCGCATTTGACATCTCGCTGCTGAGGGAGCGCAGTTCCGGGGGGTAGAAAGAATCATCCGACAGGACGCTGCAGGTGTCTGACTCCGACTGCTCGTCGTCATCCTCCTGGATCTCGGTGCCCGCATCCTCCCACTCGTCCTCGGGCAGGTGCTGAGGGCATCCGACGGCGGCAGGGGACCCGCTCCCCCCGGCCGGCCGGCCGCCGACCACCTCCCTCGTTAGCAACATGCGGGCCGGCCGCTCGCCCGCCGTGAGCACGGCAACAGTACGAGCGCCCCGGGAGCCGGCCTCATGGGCGGGGCGGGGCGCGGGCTAGACTGAGCACGACCGTGTAACGGCGGCAGATCACGGGAAAGGGTCGGCGGCTGCTGGGCTGTGGTGGCAGCCCCGGGCCAGGGGCAGATCTTGGGTCGGAGTGCAAGCTCTGCGATATAGTGAGGCGCCAAACCGGGCGGAGTCCCGCGTCCCGAGGCAGGGGGGTGGGATCTTGCCCGTATCCAACGGGGAGAGGGAGGTCGCGGCTTGAGCCGGAGGCTATTTCCTTCGCTCAGCCCCGTCGCGTCGCCTATGCTTCATCATTGTCGTCGCCCGTGGTTGGCTCTTCTTCCCGGAGCACTGCTGTCCCGATGTCGGTCGCCAGTCGCGATCCGCTACAACTATTGCCTAAGCACGTGGACGTAGAACTAACAAGCCGGTCGGAACAGACTCCACTTAATCCGATCAGAGGAGATTGCAGCACAGGTTTAAAGTCCAGCGGAGATTTGGGACCAAGCGGAGAATTTACGGTACATGGGACTGGTCCCGAGGCGGTGTGGCAGGTCCCGGCTCTCTCAACCGACAGAGCAACTGGAACGCCTCTGGGAAATCCCGACCCGAAGCTCCAACCCTTCCTAACCGCAGGCTTTCCGCTGCACTTTTAGCGATAACCCCGCCTTCTCGACATTAATCTCACTGTCTGTCAGTATCACTCGCTTCCAGCCCTGGCATTAACTTCTTTAAATAGCGTTACCCCTTGTTCAGCAATGTTAGTACTCTGTTCACAGCCATTACCAAATGTCTCTTCGTTACCTCTGACATCCTACAATTCCTCGCTCCTCCCACCCCTTTTCTTTTATCCTCGTGTCCCATCGCTTCCTATAAACCCATTACACCATCCTTCTGTCACATCCCTTGTGTTCCTCCGTGGTCTTTTTTCCTCCCCTGCTGAAACTCTTCCCTGTTAACTATTTCCCTGCGGTAGGCGGCCACCCAGTACCCAGACTGCAGTACCTCTGTATTCTGATCGCTATCATTCCGTTTTCTCTTCCACCGTACTATTTAATTACCAATCCCTTCTAGTTATTCTGCGTCCAATTATTGTCTTCGGCTCCTTTACCATTCCCGTCCTCCTTGATTTCCATACCCCCTCTCCTCCCTGCGTTCTTCCTCGCCTAAACTGCCTGTCACGCCTCTATTTCGCAGCTCATTACCCCACTTACTCCTTCCCCTTCCCCGTTTCCTTCTTAGAGACGGGGGCATTTGTTCTTCCATCCGCCAGTACCCGTCATCAAAATCCCCTGCCCATCACCGTGTTCAACAGTTGGTTTCCAGTGCTACTCGGAAGCCGGGATGGACTGCTTGGTGCTTTTTTGGGGAGGTGGAGGGCGGAAAATTCAAGTGTTTTTTTTTAAACCTATATTCTACCCACGCAGTGTTGTGTATTCGATTCTTTCGTCCTTTCCGCGTGATTAGTTTTTGTTTGAATATTATGGATGAAGGAATGGTGCTTTTTGAAGAGCAGTTGCGGATAATTTTTGCATTAAAAACGCCTCCGCCGGTGGTGAAGTGAGTGCCCTCGACCTCAATCTGCCATTGACATGCTTCCCGGAAGATGCACTCAACGGACGACTAACAGAATGCTGTGAACTTGTCGAATTTTACCGTTTGTCTGGGGACCTTGAAATAAATAGTTTTACTTTCGTGTTTGCAGAGGTGCTTCCGTTTACATCATGAGCCTGTAATTTTAAAAAAAATAAAATTACAGTTGTGGGTAACAACTTCTAACAGATTCTGAATTGAAGATAAACTATTGTTTATAGTTTAAGACCGTGTAATTGTTTATTCCTTCAGATAATGTGAGTGTGAGTCAGAGCCTCCACAATGACGGACATAAAAACTACGTGATTACATCCTCTTCTGAAAGCAATTATCCAGTTTAGACTTAACAGGTTAATCAGCAACACAAGAGATTCTGCAGATGTTGGAAATCCAGATCAACAGACGCAAGATGCTGGAGGAGCTCAGTGGGTCATGGAAATGAAGGAAGGATCTCAGCTGTTTATTTCTCGTTATAGATGCTGCCAAACTTGCTGAGTTTCTCCAGCATTTCGTGTGTGTGGCATGAGGAATCCTGTATCCTTTATTATGAATGGCTCTGCCTTACATGGATAGATACTTTCATTACAAGTGCACAGATATACAAACTTTAGAAGAGAGTAAGAACAAATAAAAGGTTACCTCAAACAGGAGGAGGTAATCATTTTCCTGGCTATAGGTTGACTCATTCTAGAGCCTAATGGCCGAGGGTAAGAATGACCTCATACAGCATTGCCCTTGTCTTAGTCTATTACTAAAGGTGCTCCTCTGTTCTGCCAAGATGGCGTGAAAAAGGTGAGAAACATTGTCCAGAGTTGCCAGGATTTTCTGTAGGGTCAATAGACAATAGGTGCAGGAGTAGGCCATTCGGCCCCTCGAGCCAGCACTGCCATTCAATGTGACCATGGCTGATCACCCACAATCAGTAACCCGCTCCTGCCTTCTCCCCATATCCCTTGACTCCTCTATCTTTAAGAGATAGATCTTTAAGTCCTTGGTTCTACCACAGCCTTCAGTGTGTCCAGTTTGACTTCTGTAACAGAGCCAACCTTTCTAATCAGTTTATTGAGCTTGTTGGAATCACCCGTGTTGATACCATTGCCCCAGCACACCACCACATAGAAGATTGTACTGGTGACAACAGACTGGTAGAACGTGTGAAGGAGAGGCCTGCATACTCTAAAGGACCTCAGTCTCCTCAAGAAGTGGAGGTGACTCTGGCCCTTCTTGTACATACATAGCCTTTGTGTTGGTGCTCCACTCAAGTCTGTCATTCAGGTTCACCCCCAGGTGCTTGTAGGTCCTCACCACATCCATGTCCTCACCATCAATAATAACAGGAACAGTACAGGCTTAGTCTTCCTAAAGTCCTTCACCATCTCCTTTGTCTTATTCCCGCCATCATGGACATTTACACTACATGCTGCATCCACAAAGGAAACAGCACTATGGAGGACCCCATGCACCCCTCATACAAACTCTTCTCCCTCCTGCCATCTGCGAAAAGGCTCCGAAGCATTCGGGCTCTCATGACCAGACTATGTAACAGTTTCTTTCCCCAAGCTATCAGACTCCTCAATCCCCAAAGCCTGGACTGACACCTTGCCCTACTGTCCTGTTTATTATTTACTGTAATGCCTGCACTGTTTTTGTGCACTTTATGCAGTCCTGTGTAGGTTTGTAGTCTAGTGTAGCTTTCTGTGTGTTGTTTTTTACGTAGTTCAGTCTAGTTTTTGTACTGTGTCATATAACACCATGGTCCTGAAAAACACTGTCTCATTTTTACTATGCACTGTACCAGCTGTTATGGTTGAAATGACAATAAAAGTTACTTGACTTTGATGTTGAGCTGCAGATGATTCAGCTTGCGACATTTGACAAAGTCCTCCACCAGAGCCCTGTTTTCATCCTCCTGTCCTCCCCACTATTGCTGAGTTAGCAGAGAATTTCTGCAGATGACATGATTCAGTGTTGTATCTAAGGTCTGAGGTATACAGGGTAAACAGGAAGGGAGCCAATACAATCCCCTTTTGGGGCCCCAGTGCTGCTTACAGCTGCACAAACTGTGGTCTGCCAGTCAGGTAGTCCATTATCCAGGACCATGGAAGGGGCAACCTGCATTGAATGGAGCTTCTCCTCCAGTAATGAGGGCTGTATGGTATTGAAGGCACTTGAGAAATCAAAAACATGATCCTGACAGTGCTGCCCAGCTTATCCAAATGGGAGTAGGCTCTGTTCAGCAGATAGATGACAGCATCGTCAACTCCAATGTTCTCCTGGGAAGAAACTTGCAGGGGGTCGAGGGCTGATCTGACCAGGGGTCGGAGGTGAGCTAGGACCAGCCTCTTTAGGGTCTTCATGATGTGTGAGGTCAGGGCCATTGGACGGTAGTCATTCAAGACTTTTGGTTGGGCCTTCTTGGGTACTGGGACCACTCATGATGTTTTCCACACAGTCGGGACCATTTCCAGGCTGAGACTCAGATAATCTTCTCAATTATCATTGCAATAGTAAACTTCACTCAGAAAGGGAACTAGTTATAATGATGTAGCTTTTCATTTATACTAACAAGTTTTCAATTGAGTGACAAAGATCATTGATGACTGCTGTATTTTTGCTTACATGGATTTTAGTGAATGATTTGACAAGGTTATATCATTGTATCTAGTGCCCTTTCTGGTTAAAGTTTGCAATTGCTATGATAATTGAGAAGACTAGTGAATTCAGAACACATTAAAAATGGCAACTACTTGAAAGTAATGGCACTATAGCTTCAAACTTGTCCTTGTATATAATGCAGGTCCATAATTAATAAAAGATACAGGATTCCTCATGGTATGCTGGTCAAGAAGATAAGTTGTATGATATCAAATAGTTGGTAAATTGGGTAGAATTTGCTTGATCAGAGAAGAGAAGAAACCAGTTGTATTGTGCAAGGATCTATGGAAACCTCTGTCGATATTAGTACGTTTTGCAGGCAACACAATGAATGAAACTGGTGAGAAAATGTAGCAAAAGTGAGGAAGGAAGTCAAATGATTCAACAGGATATAGATCAATAGACAGTAGGTGCAGGAGTAGGCCATTCAGCCCTTCTAGCCAGCACCACCATTCAATGTGATCATGGCTGATCATACACAATCAGTACCCTGTTCCTGCCCTCTCCCCATACCCCTTGACCCCACTATCTATAAGAGCTCTATCTAACTCTCTCTTGAATGCATCCAGAGACTTGGCCTCCACTGCCTTCTGGGGCAGAGCATTCCACATATCCACCACTCTCTGGGTGAAAAAGTTTTACCGCATCTCTGTTCTAAATGGCCTACCCCTTATTCTTAAACTGTGGCCTCTAGTTCTGGACTCACCCATCAGCGGGAACACACTTCCTGCCTCCAGCGTGTCCAATCCCTTAATAATCTTATATGTTTCAATCAGATCCCCTCTCATCCTTATAAATTCCAGTGTATACAAGCCCAGTCGCTCCAATTTTTCAACATATGACAGTCCCGCCATTCCGGGAATTAACCTTGTGAACCTATGCTGCACTCCCTCAATAGCAAGAATGTCCTTCCTCAAATTTGGAGACCAAAACTGCACACAATACTCCAGGTGGGGTCTCACCAGGGCCCTGTACAGCTGCAGAAGGACCTCTTTACTCCTATACTCAATTCCTCTTGTTAGAAAAGCCAGCATGCCATTAGCTTTCTTCACTGTCTGCTGTACCTGCATGCTTGCTTTCATTGACTGATGTACAAGAACACCTAGATCTCGTTGTACTTCCCCTTTTCCTAACTTGACTCCGTTTAGATAGTAATCTGCCTTCCTGTTCTTGCCACCAAAGTGGATAACCTCACATTTATCCACATTAAACTGCATCTGCCATACATTTGCCCACTCACCCAACCTGTCCAAGTCACTCTGCATTCTCATAACATCCTCCTGACATTTCACACTGCCACCCAGCTTTGTGTCATCAGCAAATTTGCTAATGTAACTTTTAATCCCTTCATCTAAATCATTAATGTATATTGTAAACAGCTGTGGTCCCAGCACCGAACCTTGAGGTACCCCACTGGTCACAGCCTGCCATTCCGAAAGGGACCCGTTCATCACTACTCTTTGTTTCCTTTCAGCCAGCCAATTCTCAATCCATGTCAGTACTCTGCCCCCAATACCATGTGCTCTAATTTTGCCCACTAATCTCCTATGTAGGACTTTATCAAAAGCTTTCTGGAAGTCCAGGTACACTACATCCACTGGCTCTCCCTTGTCCATTTTCGTAGTTACATCCTCAAAAAACTCCAGAAGATTAGTCAAGCATGATTTTCCCTTCATAAATCCATGCTGACTCGGACTGATCCTTCTACTGCTATCCAAATGTGTCATAATTTCCTCTTTTATAATTGACTCCAGCATCTTTCCCACCACTGACGTCAGGCTAACCGGTCTATAATTCCCTGTTTTCTCTCTCCCTCCTTTCTTGAAAAGTGGGACAACATTAGCCACCCTCCAATCAGCAGGAACTGTTCCTGAATCTATAGAACATTGGAAAATGATTACCAATGCGTCCACGATTTCTAGAGCCACCTCGTTAAGTACCCTGGGATGCAGACCATCAGGTCCCAGGGACTTATCAGCCTTCAGACTCAACAGTCTATCCAACACCATTTCTTGCCTAATATAAATTTCCTTCAGTTCATCCTTTACCCTAGTTCCTTTGGCCACTATTATATCTGGGAGATTGTTTGTGTCTTCCCCAGTGAAGACAGATCCACAGTACCTGTTCAATTCATCTGCCATTTCCTTGTTCCCCATAATAAATTCACCTGTTGGGAAATCAGGCAAAAATTAGCAGCTAGAGCTCAATTTGGACAAGTGTCGGGTGATGAATTTTGAGAGGTCAAATGCAATAAATGACAGCACCCTGGGAGCATTGGAAGTATGGAGAGATTTGGGATGCAAGTCTTTGAAATGGCAACATAAATGGTAAGTTCAAGGTTTATTTATCGTCATTCAAAAATACACATGTATACCACCAAATGAAGCAATGTTCCTCTAGACCAAGATGTACATATAACTGACACAAATAACACAAAGTAGTATTACCACAAATAAATTAACAAATACTAAGGTGCATTTACAATGCTAGTTAAAAAGTAAACAGTACAACACCACTGGTGTTTCGTGCATGCTGAGACCTCAGTGGTGACAGACAGTTCAGTGGTCCTACAGCCTGGGGAAAGAAGCTGTTTCCCATGTTAACAGTTCTTGTCCTAATGTTACATTACTTCCTGCCTGATGGTAGGGGTTTCAAAGAGATTGTTGGATGGAAGGGAGGGATAATTGACAAAGCTAAGGGCTTGCGTATGCGGCGCTCCTGATTAAATATCGCAAATGGGTGGAAGAGAGACCCCGACGATCCTCTCAGCAGTCCTCACTGCTTTGTAGGCATTTGCAGTCAGACGCCTCGCAAATCTCATATCAGACAGTTATGCAGTTGGTCTCAATGGTGCTCCGGTAAAAATTGGTTAGAATGGAGGTGGGGGGGGGGGGGGGGAAGAGCCTCACCTCAATCTCCTAAGGAAGTGGAGATGCTGCTGTGATTTCTTGACCAAGGGGGTGGTGTAAAGGAACCAAGTGAGATCATCCATTAATTGCACTTCCAGAAACTTGGATGCTCCTAACTCTTTCCACAGAGGAGCTATTTTTGGATAGCGAGGAGTGGTCATCTTGCACCTTCCTAACATCCATAGTCATCTCTTTGGTCTTGTCCACATTGAGAATCAAGTTGTGCTCACACCATTTTATCAGTTGCTCTACCTCCTTTCTTCTTTGTTGATGAGGACAACCACTGTCGTGTCAAAGCTCAAAGTAAATTTTATTATTGAAGTCGCTATATAAAATCCTGAGATTCATTTTCTTGTGGCCATATTCAATAAATCTATGGAATAATAACCATAACAGAATCAATGACAGACTGTCCAACTAGTGCAAAAAGAAGAAATAACAATAATAAATAAATATTGAGAAAATGAGTTGAAGAGTCACTGAAAGCTAGTCCATTGGTTGTGAGAACATTTCAATGATGAGGCATATGAAGTTGTCTCCTTTGATTCAAGAGACTGATGTTTGGGGGTAGTAACTTGTCTTGAACCTGGTGTGAGTCCTGTGGCTCCTGTACCTTCATCCTGATGACAACAGCGAGAAGAGAGCATGTCCTGGGTGGTGGGGGGGAGGGGTGTCCCTAATGATAGATGCTGCTTTCCTGCAACAGTGTTTCATATAGATGTACAGGATGGTTGGGAGCGCTTTGCCTGTGATGGACTGGGCCGTATCCACTACTTTCTGTTAGATTTTCCATTCAAGGACATTGGTGTTTCCATGCCAAGCTGTGATGCGGCCAGCCAATATACTCTCCACTACATGTCTATACAAGGTTATCAATGTTTTAGATGTCATTCTGAATCTCTGCAAACTCCTAAGGAAGTAGAGGCACTGAATGCTTTCTTCATAATTGCACTTATGTGCTGGGCCCATGAAATAATAACATCTAAAAATTTAAAGCTGCCAGTCCTCGCCACCTCTTGATCTTCTGATGAGGACTGGCTCATGGACCATTGGTTCCACTGGTCTGTAATGAGCTCCTTGATGTTGCTGTCATTCAGTAAGAGGTTATTGTTATGACACCACAGCCAGAATTTCCATCTCCCTCCTTTATCACCACTTTTGATTTGGCCTACAACAGTGGTATCATCAGTTCCACTGTTGTATGACATTGGAGATGTGCTGAGCCACACAGTCATAAATAAAGTGAGTAGAGCAGACCTGTGGTGATGGAGGAGATGTTGTTGGCAATCCGAGGTGACTGGGGTCTGCGAGTAAGGAAATCCAGGATCCAATTGCACAAGGAGGTATGGAGGCCAAGGTCTTGAAGCTTATTGATTAGTTTTCAGGGGATGATGGCTTTGAATGCTGAACTGTAGTCAATGAAGAGCATCCTGATGTTCCAGGGTTGAGTGAAGAACCAAAGAGATGGCATCTACTGCGGATCTTTTGCTCCGGTAGGCAAATTGGAATGAATCTAAGTTGCTTCTCAGGCAGGAGTTGATAGGCTTCATCACTAACTTCTCAAAACACTTAATCACTGTGGATGTTAGTACTAATGGGCAATAGTCATTGAGGCACGTCACCATGCCCTTCTTGGGCACCAGTACAAATGAAGCCTGATTGAAGCAAGTGGGTACCAAACACTGCCGAAACAAGAGGTTAAAGATCTCAGTGAACGCAGCAGCCTGTTGATCTGCACAGGTCTTTAGTACTTGGCCAGGTACTTCACTTAGGCTGGATGCTTTCTGTGGGTTCACCCTCCTGAAGGCTAGTTGCACGTCAGATCCAGAGGCTGAAATCATAGGATCATCGGTGGATGTGGGAGTTTGTGATGGTTTCTCCATGTTTTGATGGTCAAAGGCATTGAGCTCATCTGGAAATGAAGCTCTACTGTCTCCTATGTTCCTTGATTTAATTTGATTTGTCAAGCCCTGCCACAACAGTCAAGCACACTTTGTTGATTCAGATTTAGTCTGGAATTGCCGCTTTGCTCATGGGATGGCTTTCTGGAGATTGTACCTGAACCTCTTGCAACTTTCTTGGTCACCAAACTTGAATACCTCTGATCTGGCTCTCAGCAGATTTTGGATCTCATGGTTCATCCAGTTCTTGTGATTGAGGAAGACTCTGAATTATTTTGTGGAGACTCACTCAACTTCAGCTGTTTTAATAAAGTCTGTTACAACCATGATGTATTCTTTCAGATCTCCAGATGAGTCCTTGAATGTGGCTCAAAGCAATCCCATAGCTTCTCCTCTGCCTCCTAAAACCACCTCTTTGCTGTCCTAATCCCTGGAGCTTTGCTATTTAACCTCTGCCCATATGCAGGTAGGTTTAATCAGCAAGCTTGCAGTGCAACAAGAGGCATACAATATGCTTGACAAATAAACTGTTCTTGGGCTTCCAGCTTGACTTCATCAGTTCAGACATTGAACATAGAAGTGGGGAAGTTTCGTTGCAGCTGTATAAAATTTTATTTAGGCCATATTTAGAGTAATATGTGCAGTTCTAGTCACCACACTAATGGAAGGATGTGGTGGCCTTGGAAAGGGTGCAGAAGATAATCACAAGATGTTGCATAGATTGGAATGTAATAGCTATCAGGAGAAATTGGGAAAAAAAACGAATTGTTTTCTGTGTATGGTTAGAGCTGGAGAGGGAGAAGGTTGGCATGGGGAAGACACAATAGAGCTATATACAATTATGAGAAGCATAGATTGGGAAGATAGAGTCTTTCTAGAGGTAGATACTTCAAATAAAAGAGGGCATATTTTAAGGTGATAGAGGGGAAGTTTAAAGGAGATAAAAATGGGAAGTGTAAGTGCCTGGAACATGTCAGGAAAGGTGGTGTTAGCAGTTAGAGGAGAAATGTTTCAGAGGCATTTAGACTGTCACAAACAAGAGAGAATAGAGCCAAACTAACCATGTACAGACAGATGGGGTTAGTGGAACGTAACATGATTGGTGCAGAAATGCTAGGCCAAAAGGCCTATTTCTGTTCTACAGAAATGTGCAAAAGTCCTAGGCACCTTAGATTTTTATATAAATTTTGCTTTAAATGTTTACTTTTGACGTTTGCATTACAGTATCAGTAGAAAAGAACAAATTTTAGATTTTAGAGCATTCATCTTCTAAAAGATTTAATGTTTCAGAGAATTTTTTTGTATTTGTTAAATAAAGCAACATATTAAGTAATAGACCACTTTCCAAACAAAAACTTGATTACTTTGTAGGTATATAGCCCGGGCATGATTAAACAAAAACAATGAACAGGAACTAATGATCAATGACATAATGAGTTAAATGAACTAAACTGATGAACTGAAACAGAAATGGGTGCAGAAGGAATCAATCTGGATAAAGGACAACCAAACTATAAGATGAGGGTGTGGCAGATGTGATGATTTAACCTTCAAATCATCAATTCTTACACCATGGCAAGAGTGAACATAGCAATGAAACCAAGGTGAACATCCTGCTTCAGCAAGGTCTCTCCCAAACAGAAATTTCACAGTAGACAGGAGTTTCAGGATGTGCTGTCCAAGCTCTTCTGAAAAAGCACAAAAAAACAGGCTAAGTGGAAGACCAGAAATGCAATAGCCAGCCATGGAAACTGTGTGCAGCAGACAATTAATATATCAAACTGAAGTCCCTTCTAAATCGTAAGAAATCTAGCACTGCTATCAGCTCTGAACTCACAGAAACCACTGGAATCCAAGTACGTCCCTCTACAGTCTGGAGAAGTCTTGTCAGGAGTGGTCCTCATGGAAGAGTGTCTGCCAAAAAGCCATAAAAAGCCATTCCTCTGAAATGGAAACAAAGTCACCTATGCACAAAAACACAAGGACTGGGGTACAGAACAATGGTAGCAAGTGCTCTGGACTGACGAGTCAAAATTTGAAACTTTTGGCTCAGACAGGAGGCAGTTTGTCCGTAGAAGAGCTGAAGAGTGCTACGTATCTACAGCCAATAATGAAGCATGGCGGAGGTTCCTTGCAGTTTTGGGGCACATTTCTGCAAATGGAGTTGGCAATCTGATCAGAACTAATGGAATCCTCAATGCTGAGATGTACAAGCAGATTCTCATCCATCATGCAAATACTATCAGGGAGCCATCTGATTGGTTCCAACTTCATTCTGCAGTAAGACAATGACTTCAAACACATGGTCAAGGTCATAAAGAACTATTGTCTGTGAAAAGAACAAGGAGTTCTTCAACAGATTGTATGGCCTCCTCAGACCCCTAATCTCAACATCATTGAAGCTGCCTGGGATTACCCGGAGAGATGGAAGCAACCAAGACAGCCAAAGTCTGCAGAAGAATTGTGGCAGGTTCTCCAAGATGCTTGGAACAACCTACCATCAGATTTTCTTATAAAACTGCTCAATGGTGTACCTAAGAGAAGTGATCCAGTTTTAAAGGCAAAAGGTGGTCACACAAAATATTGATTTGATTAAATGTTTACTGTTTACTGCTCTTTATAGTAAATATTTTGATATTTAGAAACTTCTCACTATCTTTGAAAGCATCTTTCATTTACAAAAATGTTTTACATATGCTTAGGACTTTTGCACAATATTGTCCACTGTTCAACGTTCTAATCATTTACACAAATTTGCTGCAGATTGGTTGGACTCATTGGAAAGGCTTGACTCAAAATATATTGTATCTGCTCCAAAACTCATGGAATCTACAGGACATAAACATTTTAGGAAATAAATCCCAGCCCCTGAAATTTGCCCAGAAAGGTGTTAAGGCAATGGAATATATGGAATGTTGCAGTGTCAGATGAAAAACTTTGGGTGCAAACTGTTGTATTTGGCAAGAATGTCAGTGGAACAATCTTCAAAATGAGGTCTACTAGCCCCACCTAAGTACCATTCAAAATGCTTTATACATAATACACAAGGTCTTGAACATGTAAAAAACACATTTAATGTTATTTTTCAAAGGTTGTAGTCCTCCTAGAATAGTATAAGATTGAATGTTCATGAGTTCCCGTGACAGAAGAGAGGCAGGGGAAGTTACAGTGAAAAATGAGTTGCATTAGACATTTCTGATAGTTGCCCTTGCAGTGCCCGAGAACAATCCCGTGCTATCGGAGCTTTAATGCCATTTGCTTTAGAAACATGGGAATAATCATCCTCATCTGTTATGTTTTGTGCAATTAGAGTGCAGCAGATGGCACAGTTTGACACTGCAGAGAGGTGAAGACAAGTCCCTTCTGACGTCCTCAGGTAGAACCACCACTGTATACAAATATTGCTTCTTAGGTACTGATGGAAGCAAACACTCTGCAGCTTGTTACAGCAGAAATTTTACGGCATGAAGTTATTTAAAGTTACCAAGGGATGGGATGGAGGAGTTAGGAAAGTGTTTCCAGTGATGGGAGGATGGGTAGGGCTGATGAAGTCTAGAACAATGGGACACATTCAGGATGAAGTACCGGTATGTCAGAAATACACGCTGTTAGCTACCTTCAGTAGAAATACCTCTAGTATTTAATAAAGTGGCCATTGAATGTGTGTTTGTGGTCTTCTGGTGCTGTAGCTCACTGAATTGATATTCAATTGACTTTATTACTTACATCCTTCACATACATGAGGAGTAAGAATCTTTATGTTACAAATCTGTCTAAATGTGCAATGTGCAATTTATAATAAATGGTATGTACACCAGGACACAGTTGATATAACATAGAAGTACAATTGTATCAGCATGAATTAATCAGTCTGATGGCCTGGTGGAAGAAGCTGTCCCGGAGCCTGTTGGTTCTGGCTTTTATGCTGCAGTACTGTTTCCCGGATGGTAGCAGCTAGAACAATATGTGTTTGGGATGACTCGGGTACCCAGTGATCCTTCGGGCTCTTTTTACACACCTGTCTTTGTAAACACCCTGAATAGTGGGAAGTTCACAACTACAGATGTGCTGGTTTGTCCACACCACTCTCTGCAGGGTCCTGTGATTGAGGGAAGTACAGTTCCCATACCAGGCAGTGATGCAGCCAGTCAGGATGCTCTCAATTGTGCCCCTGTAGAAAGTTCTTAGGATTTGGGGGTCCATACCAAACTTCTTCAACCATCTGAGGTGAACAAGGCACTGTTGAGCTTTTCTCACCACGCAGCTGCTATGTACAGACCTTGTGAGATCCTCAGTGATGTGTATGCCAAGGAATTTAAAGTTGTCCACCCTCTCAATCCCAGATCCATTGATGTCAATAGGGATTAACCTGTCTCCATTCCTCCTGTAGCCCACAACCATCTCCTTTGTTTTTACAACATTGAGGGAGAGGTTGTTTTCTTGACATCACTGTGCCAGGGTGATGACGTCTTCTCTGTAGGCTGCCTCATTATTATTTGAGATTAGGCCAATCCATGTAGTATCGTCAGCAAATTTGATTAGCAGATTGGAGCTGTGGGTGGTGACACAGTCATGGGTATACAGAGAGTAAAGGAGGGGTCTTAGGACACAACTCAGAGGGGCACCTGTGTTGAGGGGCAGAGTGAGGGAGCTCACTCTTACCACCTGCTGGGGATCTGACAGGAAGTCCAGGATCCAGCTGCTCAAGGCAGGGTGAAGACCAAGGTCTCTAAGCTTCTCGTCAAGCCTGGAGGGAATTATGGTGTTGAATGCTGAACTGTTGTCCAAGAGCAGCATTCTCACATAAGCATCCTTCTTCTCCAGATGTCCTTACACCTCAAGGTTCGAGGCATTGTGCATTCAGAGATGCTGTTCTGCACAACACTGTTGTAACAAGTGGTTATTTGAGATACTGTCACTTTCCTGTCAGCTTGAACTAGTCTGGCCATTCTCCTCTACTCCCTCGTGTTAATAATGCATTTTCGCCTCTACAACTGCCGCTCACTAAATGCTTTTCCTTTGTTTTTTTGCACCATTCTCTGTAAACTCTAGAGACTGCTGTGCGTGAACATCCCAGGAGATTAGCCCATCCAGCACCAGCTATTATTGCATGGTCAAAGTCACATAGATCACATCTCTTTCCCATTCTGATGTTTGGTCTGAATAGCAACTGAAACTTCTTAACCATGTCTGCATACTTTTATGTATTGAGTTGCTGGCATATGATTGGCTGATTAGATATACGGTATTTGCATTAACTGGCGGGGGATGGTACCAGATAAAGTGGCCACTGAGTGTATTTTTTTTATGTTAGAGACTGATGTCCTATTGGCCTTAATCAAACTCAGTCATGTAGCACAGGCCATGAAGATCATCAAGAACCCATCTGTAGTAAATACTTTTGGCAGCATTTGATCTATATCCTTTTATGCAACAGTAATTCAAGTGCTCATTCAAATGTTGAGGCATTAAAAGTTGGTACCTGCTTCCACTGCTCACTCAGTGTTCCAGATTTACAAATGGAAACTATTTCTCATCAGATTCCCTCTAACTTCTTGCTCCATTGCTGTACAGTTTTTGGCACCTCTGCTCAGGGGAATATTGCCCTAATATCTACCCTATTTATGTCCCTTTATAATTTTGTATACAGTACTTCTCTCAGGCTCCCAGCTCCCCACAACCTTTTCTGCTCCAAGAAAGACAAACCCATTAGTGCAGTCTCTCTTCATGATTGAAGACACCACTTCATGCAACATCTTGGTGAAGGGAGACATAAAAGGCCGCGGATGCTGGAATCCAGAGGAAAAGACAAATTGATCTTCTTTTGTGCTCTCTCAACCCCTTTCCCTTTTGTCTGCCATTTAAAACCTCTTAATCTCCATCATTTCCATCCCTGATGGAAGGTTCTGAATCTGGAAGCATCGGGGCAGATCATTTGTTGCCCCCCTCCCCAGGGAAAAAAGCAATCTAGTTATACTAGCGTGGTCTTGGTATAATCTTCCCTCAGGAGCTCAGCCATCAGCACATCTGAGAGGAACAAATTGCACAGCACCAAGTTTATAGCTATGCCTCCAGGAGATCTGACACTGTAGTGACGGGGATGCAGCAATCCTGAAGGTTTGACCACCACTGGGGTGGAACCAATCATTCAACCCATACTTTGAAACCTTCCTTGTGAGCCAGTCCCACATAATACAAGCCATCTCTTGGAAATGCCATCTGTGCCAACCCTGCAGACTCCATACCTGCCTGTAATTTTGGTGGTTGAGAAGTTGTAGTCTCCCTTTGAATACTGTATACACTGTACAAAGATAAAGCTCCTAAAATGCTGGTTGCATTTTGGCTTAAGTTTTTCATCCAGTGAACTTCTGCATTGGTTTGCTCCTGGCTCTGGAAAGATCATAATATATAGGAGCAGGATTAGACTACTTGGCCATGGAGTCTGCTCTGCCACTTGAACATAGCTGATTTATGTTTCCTCTCAACCCCATTCACCTGCTTTCTTTACATAACTTTTGATGCCCTTACCAATCAAGAGCATATCAACACCGCTTTAAATCTATCCATGTCGAAGGTTTTCAAGTCCAGAGAATAGCCTGCACAGGAAGATCATCCTGATTGCCTACGCCTTTTCAATGTTATGTTTCAGCCTGGCTGTCCCTGGAGAGGGAGCACACAATATCCACTGCTTTACACAAGGCTTTCTACTATCAATGGGCACAGCAGATTCTGGATACAGATGACTTCATTTGATATTTTTTCATTGTTGGTATTTTAATAAATCTATTTGAAAACAAAACAAAAATACAAGCTCAAAATGGGACACAGCCAAAAAAAGGTAGCAGATAGTACTCATGGAACCACTTCGACAGCTGGAGAAGCCCCACTCCCCAAAGTTCATGGGCTCCAAAAACTGTCAGTACAGTCACTCCTTTATGGGGTGTCTTTGATTTCACAATCAGTAAAATTTGAAACACAAAAAAAATTATTTAAAAACATAAATATACTTCAATTTTAAAAATAGTACCTGCATACTAAAGTTCAATTAAAATGATTAAAACTTAGTCACAGGCTCAGTTACATATTCTGCTGCCCTGGGAGTCCACAGGAGCATTTGGGAATACGTATGAGCAGGAAATGCAAACACTAATTTAGACCAATGACTGCACTTGTAAATGGGACTTCCATTGGGACTTATGGATAAGATGCAGCATTATCATTGCATTGTTACGTACCCCGTAACTGGGTCACTGACCAGCAAAGATAGAGAGGTCCGTCGAAGTCTGATGGTACTATTTTTAACAATATTTATTGGTAAAAATACACAAAAATAATATCAATGCAAACATACAGATAATATACGTTGTCAATACTAACTCTAAAAGTGTGGGTATAATAATAACCAATAAGAAATAAGCTCTATCGTTGTCTAGGGGATAATGTATTGTCCGATGGAAATATAAAAGTCATTCAGTTCATACAGGCTTCAGCCTTTTGGTTGGAGTCAAGAGAGATTTTTAGAACTTGCCAGCTTTTCCTTTTTATGATGTCGATCCTTCGAAATTTCGTTGGTGGTGGTCTCTTCTTTAGCTAAGCCGTCTTCCGTGGTAAGGCCCCAATCCCGGCAACGGGAAAGGACACACGTGGACCCTCCACCGGCTGTCGCTATTAAACGCTATCATGGGATTTCTAGCGTTTCTCCTGGTGCGTCTGAAGGGGTTGTTCCCCAGACCCTCTTTTATCCTTACTCACGGGGTCTCAGATGTCAATCAGGTTGGGATGATGCAATCCCTCAACCAGCCCACTCTGGTCATTCCCTGAGGGCTTCAATGAATAGTACAGTACTCAATACACAATTCCGTCTCCAAGAGACAATGGCCGGTATCCGTGGCTTTGTCTCGCTGAGGGCAGGACACACATTCCAAACCCTTGAGGATTCTCTCTCTCATTTCCTGGGTCCCCAGACCTGAATTAATAGCGATCTTGCGATTCTCAAAAAGGAGGGGGCTACTTTGTACCCTTCGGCCCCTCAGAGTTGGGGCACATTCGTAACAGCATCGGGGCAGAATTTTAGTTATGTGAACTCGTTCCTCTTTCCACAGGTGCTGCCTGATCTGCATTTTCTGCTTTCATTTCATACTGCCAGCATCCACAGTATTTCACTTGAGATTTCCTAGATAGGGAAATTCCCAAGTCTGAATCATGGCAAAGGCCAGTTATAAATGACAGCTGAGAGGAAGCTTAAAGAGGATCAAGAGCTTAATCGTAGTCACTGAACAACAAGTGACACACAGAAAATGCAATGTAGTTGGAGGACAGCATTAATTTACTCTGCAGTTCAGTAAATGTTACTCTGAAATTCTTTGGAAGACAATATGACAGAATGCAATTCACTTTCCATTTGAAGTTATACCTTTGAATTGTTCCAGTGAAATGAATTAATTTATAGATATATTTTTGTTTCTATTTGTGGTAACACTATTTGTGGAGACACAGATATTAAGACAGGTACCATACGTATACAGTTAAGATGAACTGCAAACTTAAGTACAACTGCACAGAATTTACAACTTAGAAACAAATCTCACATCTCATTGAACAAAACGTACAAAATGCTGGAGAAACAATTCCAGCAACATCTATGGAGGTGAATAAATGGAGAAGGGCTCAGCCTAAAATGCTGTTTATTTCCCTCCATATTGCTGCCTGACTTGCTGAGTTCCTCCTGAGTTTTGTTGGTTACTCAAGGTTTTCAGCATCTGCAGAATCTCTTGTTTTTCACTTCAGTTGGTCCACAGTGACTGGATGTGGGATGGTAGCTTAGCAGTTGGCGTAGCGCTATTACAGGTCTGCGTCCCGGGTTCAATTCCACCTCTGTCTGTAAGGAGTTTATATCTTTGCCCTGTGACTGTGTGGGCTTCCTTTGAATGCTCTGGTTCCCTGCCACATTCAAACGATGTACTGTACATGTTAGTAGGTTAATTGGCTGGATGGGTGTTATTGGGCAGTGAAGAGCCTGTTATTGTGTTGTATCTCTAAATAAAATAAAATGATGCTTACGCTCAATATGAATCTCCACTCACCTTGTTTCATTCAGCATTTAATTCCTGACTCAGAACTAAGTGACTAAGTTTTAGAGATAGAAAACTCCAGTGGAGAAAAGGAGCGACTGTACGAGCATCAAAAAAGATCAGATTACCAAGTCCCCTGGTAGATCGGAGACAGAAAAAAACATTTAGTAGCTGTTATATGAAACAAAGATTCACCGGACTTGTTCCTAGAGTGGTGGGTTTGCCCAATGAGGAGAAATTGAGTATGTAGGTCTGTACTCTGTAATAATTAGAAGGAGGTGATTTCATTCAAAATTATAAAATTCTTACAGGGTCTAATTGGCTGGATGTAGGGAAGATGTTTCCCCGGGCTGAGGTCTTGCAATCCAGGAATCAGTCTCTCATAATAACATGATGAAAAAATTCTTCACCAAACATGATCAATCTTTGGAATTCTCCAGAGAGAATAGAGCATCAGTTATTGAATTAATTGAAAACAGAGTTTAACAGATATCTGGATATCAAGGAATGCATGTAAATAGCACTGAGGTAGAATGTTGGAGACTTGAAAGCCCAGAAAGCCAATCTGCTCCTAGTTCTTAAGCTTTCCTGATTAATCCTACCTCAGTGAGCCAGACAGGTTTGCCCCAGAATTTATTGCAAACTAATTTATGACCTTTGTCCAGTCTCTTGCTTCCTTCCTTTCCCTCTGCTGTATCTTCACTCAAGTCACTGTACAATGTAATACTAATGCTAAAATTACATTATAGCAATGTGATGTATTCTGTTGTATGTGAATCATACTTTTTTACTATTATTATGTGCTGCTGCGCAAAGTCAACAAACTGCACAACATATGCCGGTGATATTAACCTGATTCTGATTCTGATTCTGAACCGTCGTACTTAGGGACACAGCTTGCACTCAGTATTTGGTAACTTGATTTTCTTTTGTAAAATGAGTCGGCCAGTAATAATTAGTTTGAGTAGTAATTTATTTGTTGCTTAATAGTAAAATGCATTTAGTTGAGACTACGAAGCATTTATTACAAAGTCAGAGGAAGTAATAATAATAACATAATGACATCATCAAGGAAATACCATTCCAGTATACAATTTCTCTGCCTATTCATTGAACACAAATCTAAGACATTTCCACAAATACACTAGATTGTCATGCAGCTATTGTTAACTGCAGCTCATTAGTCATGGATGCTTGTCTGGTCCCAAGTGTCTGAGAAAAGTTACCAAACATTCGCTGCTAAGTGCCTGTTTCACATTAATGAGAATTACTACAGAATGGAAACTTTCAAGCTGCTGGTGCAAAATAATTGCCCTGACACAGACAATACTACCAGTGTGGCCACTACATTAACTGGACAAATCATTTTTCTTTTTGATTGGATCAAAAAAATGCACAAAAAATTTGAAATTAAATGGCATCAGTAGGTGAAACAATGTGTAATGTTCAACACAAAAATTGAAATTATTTCTCAAATAAGTTGAAGTAAAATAAATCTTATAAAGTTATAAAAATTTCCAATCAGACTCTAAGTTATAAAAGGGAGAAAACACACACACACACACCCATAAGCAGTGTTTGGGTAACTTTTCTCATGCTCATTTAAAAGACTAAAGAGACTGTAGTAAATGTTTTAATTGGTGCACTTAATTTCAATACATCTAAAAACTCAATTTATAAACTTGAAGATTTCAACAAAAGCTGGCTGTCTTGAAGTCAAAGGATAGATTAACATGAGATCTTTACAATTTAACCGCCAGGACTTAAGAACTTTTTAAAAGCTATTATTAATGCTTTTTGAGATAGTGATTTAGATGCATATCATATTTTTTACTGAGTTAAGATTGTATGTAATTAGTTTTGCTACAACAAGTGTATGGGACATTGGAAAAAAGTTGAATTTCCCCATGGGGATGAATAAAGTATCTATCTATCTATCTATCTATCTATCTACAACAGAAGTACAAGCCATTCAGCCTAACTGGATCATGCACAAGACTCTTCCCTCTACTTCAGTTAACCTTGTTGTTATAAGCTTCTATTCCTTTCCCTCATATTACTTATAGTTCTGTTTAAAGGTTTCATCACTACTTACTCCAACTATTTTATCTGATAGCAAGTTCCAATTTCTCACTGGTTTCTGGGTAAATAAGTCACTTTCTAATTTTACATTTTGTATTTTCTAGTGACCACAGATGATGATCATTTGTCTTGGATTCCCTCACTATGTTCATTTTATATTGCTTTAAAGAATCTTCAAAATGTCCTAAAGTGCTTTCCAACAAATATATTACTTTTAATCGCAATATAAAACAAGTAGATCTTACATAATAGCGAAAAGAAAACAGATCTTTGGAAAGATTGAACTTTATTAAGTATAAAATCATAGTAAATGATTCTAATAAACGTGTTAGTTGTTCTCTGTTGTACGTTATGCTTTTGTGTTAAGCAGTTTTAAACTTGACCTTGAAGAGGTGTTTCATTTTCTTTAATATCTTTAGTTTTCTTGAAGTGTTTGAAGTTTCTGGGTTGTATCAATCCACCTTGTTTATCTCTAAAATAAAATTACAAAAAGTTGGCTGTTATAAAAATGCTCTGCGCATTCTTATTTAAAAACTATCTTCAACTGTTTCATCTGCAATACCATTTTCCAGATTTCCTGCACTTAACATTCTACATTTATTTTCTGCACAAAATGCATAAGGATATTCTAAATATGTATTTTATAATAATAGATATGTTTTTTTGTATTTTGTTATTACTAACACATTTGTTGTTTCCTTCTAATAGCACAGGTTAAAGCATTACAAAGACTGGGCATCCATAGTAATGAAAGTGATGTAGAGAAGAATGAAAAATTGATCCTCCTCACAGGGATAACCAGCTTGGTCAAAATGTAACTTGGGTACATACCTGAAACACAATTGAAACAAGTCTTTTCACATTATTTGCTATTCAGTCACAGGATTTGGTCATCACTAGCATTTTGGTCCATCCTTAGATGCTCTGAACTGAGCAGGCAGTTTAAAATCAGCAATATTGTCTGGGGCCACATGCAGTTCAGACCATGTACTGATGGCAGATTTTCATCCCTGTAGGATATTAATGCACCAGATGGGATTCGACAACAATCTGGTATTTTCATGGATGCTATTACTGAAACAGACTAATTTAACCACTTAAGTGTAAGTTTCCCAAACACCCTGGTCAGATTCTAACTCAGTTCTCTGGGTCAATAGCTGAGTACTCTGGTTGCTAATCTAGCAACTAAGTGCTGCTGCACAAATTCATCTTTGATTTATTCCTCCCATAGCTGTAGGATGGACTTCCTCTATCTCCTATGATAGTCCCTCTTTTCCATTAAACAATGCGCCAAATTACATTTCCTTTGCAATGTTCTCAGGCTGAAGACACTTGCCCGTGTCTTCTTGTATCTACGCTTTGCTTCTTTCCTAGATAGCAAGGGTATCAGTATTTTCATTCATGTGATGTTATTTATCTTGGAGAGCGTCTGCACAGATTGTTGGTTTCAAATGAAAGCATTACAATAGCTATTTAGGATGCAGCAAAATGTGATGTTCTAAATCATCATGAACAATAAATAGAGATCTGTTTGTGTTCATGTGGGCTATAGCGTTGTGATGAACATTTTCCATGGCCATGCTGGTGAATCATTGATTATGTCAGTGTAACAAAATTGAGCTGTCATGAAACATTACTGGATTGTTAAGACGGTAGAACAACCCAAAGTGTTTCAGAAAAACATTAAAAACTAATTAACAAGCCATTTAACTATGTACAAGAAAGGTGAACAAAACCTTTGTGACAGAGGAGGAAAAGTGGATAGGCTTAAGAAGGGAATTCAGAGCTTAAGCCTCAGTTTGCAGATGATACAACTGACAATAAAAGAATAATGAAAATAGCAATGAAGCCCTATCTGAAGAGGCACAGAGACTTTACAGAACCACAAGATGGAAGAGGTCTACAGACAATAAGAACATTGAAATATTTGAAAACTCGGATCAAAATATTTAAATCAGGGCAGTGCCTAACTGGGAGCCAGTATCACAATACACACAAGGGTTAAAAAGGAATGGGACTTCAGTGGGAACGTGTTATTCACTTCAATCTGTTGTGAGATGCATAAGTGGGTAGTGAATTGTTTGATATGTTAATAACTCAGGGAAAAAGCAGGTGCATAACAGTTGAAAATGGTGGGGGTGGGAACTAGTGTTGATACATTTCTTGTGATTTATTATCCCGACAGTTTCATATAAAGGATGGCACAATCCTGTAAATGCTTTCATCACCCAGAGCCCAGTTAGACAGAGTGACCAGCTACAATCAGAGAGATGCAATAAAGCCTGAAAATGTAGTTGGTGGCAGAAAGGAAGGCACAACAACTGGGTATTGATGACAACGTGCTTACCAACAATTGCTGCATTTTTATAAGGTCAATTATGATCATCTCCCTCTCTCAATTGTTCTCTTCATTATGTGACGACAATTCAACAGTATTTCACTTGGTGTTAATTGGTTTTAACTTAAAGATGCTACATTATTACATGTCCTTTCTTGTTTT
Source organism: Hemitrygon akajei (assembly GCF_048418815.1). Lineage (NCBI taxonomy): Eukaryota > Metazoa > Chordata > Chondrichthyes > Myliobatiformes > Dasyatidae > Hemitrygon > Hemitrygon akajei. The sequence continues at coordinate 31,136,237 of NC_133143.1, forward strand.
GAAAGTACATGCTTTCCAATACATGTCATTTCTTGTTTTCCCATTGCAAGAGTGCTGCTCCTGGCCTCATCCCAGTGCCAAGGAATATTATTGGCTTCTCACTCAACAGCTCTTCCCTTTCTCTTAATCATCCCCAATCCTTGGATCTCTCTGAGAAATTTATCTTCTCTACACTATTGAATTCTCAAGAAGCTACTGCAAATCTGTCTCATGAGACCCAAGACCCAAAAATGGTTGTGACTCAGCCCTCAAACCTGCCTGCACAATCCAATGATACTTCCATGCAACTGCAAAACAATTTTTAGATCCTCGTATTCCAAGATACTTTAAATACAAGTTAAATTTTAAGAGACAGTAGTTGCTAATAGATATAATCAGAACTGCTACTGTACATTATCTATTAAAGTATCAAGCACCAATGATAGTCACCCATGCCACTAAACTCTTTTACTGTTATGCACAGTTTAAGTTTTATAGTCAGAGCATCAATATTAATATTTATTTATTCATTCAGTGGTGTGCAGGTGTTTATGAAGACAGTGCACAGCAACTTATTGTGATAATGTTTACAAGGAAACAACAAAACTGCATCAAGATGTTAAATGGAGGAAGATGTTCTGTATTTTACACATCACGCATTTTTAAAAAATCTGATTAAAGTTAAGTACAGGCAAAGATTATTCACAGTAATATAGTGGAAAACAGTGCACCGAATAAGAAGAATTTAGTAGTCTGAGCGGCATTTTCAGTGAGAAAGCACTGAAGCTTTAAGCTGCGCATGTGCATGGCTGCACAGTAACTCAAATGCTCCCGCACACAGAGCCTTTGTTGGCACGCAGATGGAATTTTCTTTTATATAATGTCTTACTAAAGCGCCATACAGTTTTCAGGCTGTGTAAGAATTTCCTGCTCAGAACAGTGGCTGGTCTGGGTGCTACAAATAGAGGTAGATGGAAGCAGAGAGGAACAAGAAGGAGTGGAGCTCTAGGAGAGGGGGATGAAGGTGGAGATAGCTGCTGGGGGGTGATAAGAAAGAACATAAAGGCCACCAGTGATAGAATCTGACAAATAAGGGAGGTGATATTCGGAATTATTAAGGGCAAGGTGAATGGCAGATGGAATTAGAACCAGAAAAGGGAAGGGGGGAGGGGAAGCGGTGTGGATACTGTGTTTCACAGAAGGGAAGGTGGGTGGGGATGGTAAAGCAGACTGAAATGGGAGGAGTGGAGCAGGATTGAAAGGAGAGAGCAAGGGGGGGAGTGGGTGGAATTGGAGAGTTCTGCAGTTTTGTACAGTAAGCCCATGAAAAATATCAATGAATCTGTAGAGTTTAAAAAGAGTAAAACAAGCATAATTCTTCAACTTAAGGTTTTGTGTTATTAGGATCTGAATGCCAATGTTTTTGCTTCACCATAGCACAAGAATTTGTCCAATGCCTGGGTACCATAGTGGAGACTGGATCATGCAACCTGAATTTGCTAGCAAGCTTTTGCTTCATGGCTGTGGACATCATTCCTCCTAGGAGTTTGTGGGATAGTGTAACAATCTGCAAATTACTGGGATAGCTAAGGTGATGTTCAGTTTCTTTCCTGTTGCAACTCAGCCAGCCAGTGCTAGAAGAGTAATCTAAAGCTGGGTCTTCCAGACAATCTGAAAATTTAGTAGCTTCACCATCCAATCTGCGAGATGTAAGGATCCCTTTTATTGGTCTACTTCAGTCACTGAACCACTACTCACTTGACAATGAATCCAAACCAATAGCAACTTCCATTCATAGAATTTTGTTCTTACTACAAATGTCTTCCTCCAAACATCAGGGAAAACAAATACCCATGACCTGAACAAACTTAAACACCCCTCTTGGACTTCTGGTCAAGATGGAAATGATTTAGTCGCTAAAAGCTATCGCTCCATTTTATTTCTTATCTCTACACTCCTCCTCTCCCTTTTTTCACTCCAAACTGTTAAACTTTTTATTCTCCCTTCTGCCTGTGAATACACCTGTTTTACCTTGGCTTCAAAGGCCACCAAATTGGGGAAGAAAGAAGTTCCTGCCACTGGCCCCTTGATAATGAAATCGAGATTTCATTATCTCGATTTTGGAGCAGCACTGACAGGAGATAATAGCTGAATTTAAGTCTTCTAACAGTTCAGTGGGTTTGAAATTGGATTATATTAGGTCCATAGTGGAGGATCATGCCCAACACTTATCACATCTTGAGTCTGCCACAGATATGTTAGACCACCATTTTAAAGAGCTAGAAAGCGTTTGTTCTGACTTGAGAGATCATAACAGCAAGCTATCATCCGAAGTTACTGATTTGGAAAGTCGGAGCAAATGTCAAAATCAACATATTCTCGGCTTGCCAGAGATCATTGAACATGGATCCCCCATTGAATTTTTCTCTACTCTGCTATGTGAGATCTTCAGGAATAAAATACTTCTGACTCTGCCCAAGATAGACAGAGCTCATCGCACTTTAGGACCTATCCCGGAGTCGGGACACAGGCCACGTCCAGTAATTATTTGTTTCCATTGCTATCAGACTAAAGATCTCCTCATTAAGGAAGCCTGTCGGAGAGGGGAGTTGGAATATAAGAGTCAACCAATTTGTGTTGTCGAGGACTATGCTTCCCAAGCTCTGAGTCTGTGAGCCAAGTTTAAAGGAGTCATGAAAGAATTATATAATCGCGGATTCAGGCCTTCGCTTCGATTTCCAGTTCACCTCCGAATAATTCTTACTAGTGGAGGCAAAAAGTGGTTTAACTCAGCTTCAGAAGCTCAGAAATTTATTGATGACCTCCCTGTGGCTTCGACTCCCTCTGGTTTGGTCTGATTACTTATATCGGTGGAGAAGTACTTTTTTTTCTCCTTTTTTTCTGACCTTTCTTAAGTCAGTAATGACCCGGCCACAGTGAAACGCTGTGGACTCGTGACACGGCCGGTACGTCAGAAGATCACCTTGGCTTCTGGGTCGCATTCCACGGACATCCGGGTGGGTTGTGTAGCGACATTGGTGGTGCAGGGCACAGAATATCGGAACTTTGCGTTCCTGGTCATGCCTCGACTGTGCGCACCTGTGCTGTTGGGCCTGGACTTCCAGAGCCATCTCAAAAGTGTGACTATGGCATATGACGGGCCCCTCCCACCACTCACTGTCAGGAATCCTCAGTTTGGTGGGACTTCGCCATATACTCCGTTACCACACGCACATACACACCGAACCACACATCCCGCCCAGCACCATGCCGATAGCTGTGCTGCTGACACTATTTGCAACCTCTCCACCCTCAAGATCCCTCCCCCATCACTGTTCACCAACCTGACCCCCGACTGTAAACCTGTGGCAACTAAAAGTAGGAGGTACAGTGCGGGGGACAGGGCCTTTATTCATTCAGAGGTGCAGCGGCTGCTCAGGGAGGGGATCATTGAGCCGAGCACAAGCCCATGGCGGTCCCAGGTGGTCGTTGATCGGACTGGGCAGAAAAATAGGATGGTTGTGGACTACAGCCAGACCATCAATAGATTCACGCAGCTTGACGCGTACCCCCTACCCCGCATCGCGGATATGGTCAACCAGATAGCTCAGTACAAGGTGTACTCGACAATTGATCTGAAATCCGCTTATCACCAGCTCCCCATCCGCCCAGAGGACCGCCCCTACACCGCCTTCGAGGCGGGTGGCAGGCTCTATCACTTTCTGCGCGTCCCATTTGGTGTCACAAATGGGGTCTCAGTCTTCCAGAGGGAGATGGACCGGATGGTGGACCAGTACAAACTGAAGGCCACATTTCCCTATCTAGATAACATCACCATCTGTGGTCGCGACTGGTCGGATCATGACGCCAACCTCCGATTTTTCCAAGTGGCCGAAGCTTTGAACCTCACTTATAACAAGGACAAGTGTGTGTTCAGAACCACATGACTCGCTATCCTTGGGTATGTCGTGGAGAACGGGGTCATTGGCCCTGACCCCGACCGTATGCGCCCCCTGTTAGAACTCCCTCTTCCCACTACTCTCAAGGCCCTCCGGCGGTGCCTGGGTTTTTTTTTCCTATTACGCCCAATGGGTTCCCCATTACGCAGACAAGGCCCGCCCCCTGGTCAAGTCTACCACCTTTCCCCTCTCTGCCGAGGCCCGCGCGGCCTTCAGCTGCATTAAAGGGGACATTGCCAAAGCAACGATGCATGTGGTGGACGAGACCATTCCCTTCCAAGTAGAGAGTGACGCCTCTGACGTCGCGCTGGCTGCTACCCTCAATCAGGAAGGCAGACCAGTGGCGTTTTTTTCTCGTACCCTTCAAGGCTCTGAACTTCGGCACTCCGCGGTGGAGAAAGAAGCCCAAGCCATAGTGGAAGCTATTAGGCACTGGAGGCACTATCTCGCCGGCAGAAGGTTCACCTTGCTGACCGACCAGCGCTCGGTTGCGTTCATGTTCAGCAACCAACAGCGGGGCAAAATCAAAAATGATAAAATTTTGCGATGGAGAATAGAACTCTCCACCTGGCAGGCTCAATGAACCCTCTGATGCCCTATCCCGGGGACCGTGTGCTAGTGCCCAGCTCGACCAGCTGTATGCCCTTCATGCCCAACTTTGCCACCCGGGGGTCACCCGATTTTATCATTTCATTAAAGCCCGGAACCTGCCGTACTCCCTGGAGGACATCAGGACGATGACCAGGGACTGCCAGATCTGCGCTGAGTGCAAACCGCACTTCTACCGTCCTGACCCTGCGCAGCTTGTCAAGGCCACCCGCCCTTTTGAGCGACTGAGTGTTGACTTTAAGGGCCCCCTTCCCTCCACCGACCGCAATGTCTACTTTCTCAGTATTATTGACGAGTACTCGCGATTCCCCTTTGCCGTTCCCTGCCCCGACACTACTACCACGTCGGTCATAAAAGTCCTGCGCCAGCTCTTCACTCTGTTCGGATATCCCTGCTATGTCCACAGTGATAGAGGGTCCTCCTTTATGAGTGACGAGTTGCGCCGGTTCCTGCTAGCTAGGGGCATTGCTACTAGTCGCACCACGAGTTATAATCCCCGGGGGAATGGCCAGGTGGAGAGGGAGAATGCCACAGTGTGGAAGGCCATACTTTTAGCCCTTAAGTCAAAAGGGTTGCCGGTCTCCCGATGGCAGGAGGTCCTCCCTGAGGCACTCCACTCTATCCGCTCCCTGTTGTGTACGTCCACTAATGCCACCCCTCACGAACGCTTATTCTCTTTTCCCAGGAAGTCTGTCACTGGGACCACCCTGCCAGTTTGGCTGACGTCCCCGGGGCCAGTGCTGCTACGTAAACATGCGAGGAGTAATAAGTACTCACCGCTGGTCGAGAGGGTTCACGCGACCTGGACTTCGCTTTCATCTATTTGGACGACATCCTCATAGCCAGCAGCAGTCGTCAGGAGCATCTGTCCCACCTCCGTCAACTCTACGCCCGACTGAGTGAATACAGTCTAACAATCAACCCGGCCAAATGCCAGTTCGGGCTCGACACCATCGACTTCCTGGGCCACAGGATTACTAAAGACGAGGCAACTCCTCTGCCCGCTAAGGTAGACGCAGTCCACCATTTTCCCCGACCCACCACAATCAAAGGCCTTCAGGAATTTGTGGGTATGGTAAATTTCTACCACCACTTCCTCCCTTCAGCTGCCCGAATCATGCGCCTCCTGTTTGCCCTGATGTCGGGTCTGGGCAAGGACATTACCTGGGATGAGGAGTCCGCCGCCGCTTTCATTACAACAAAAGAAGCCTTGGCAAACGCCACGATGCTAGTGCACCCCAGAATGGACGTCCCTACCGCCCTCACAGTGGACGCATCTAACACGGCAGTCGGTGGGGTACTGGAGCAACTCATCGCGGGTCGCTGGCAACCCCTGGCGTTTTTCAGCAAACACCTGCGACCACCTGAGCTCAAATACAGTGCTTTCGACCGGGAACTGTTGGCGCTATACCTGGCAATCCGGCATTTCAGGTACTTCTTAGAAGGTAGGCCCTTCACCGCGTTCACGGACCACAAACCGCTTACCTTTACGAAGGTGTCCGATCCCTGGTTGTCCCGCCAGCAGCGCCATCTGTCGTACATCTCTGAATACACGACGGATGACCGGCACGTCTCGGGTAAGGACAATGTTGTGGCGGACGCACTCTCTCGGCCTAACATTCATGCCCTTTCTCAAGGGGTAGACATTGAAGTGCTGGCAGAGGCGCAGCAGGCAGACGAGGAGATCCCTGGTTACAGAGCCGCAGTCTCCAGTTTGCAGCTCCAGGACCTCCCCGTAGGCCCAAGTGAGAGGACCCTACTCTGTGACGTCACCACCGGCCAACCCCGTCCCGTTGTCCCAGCAAATTGGCGGTGACGCGTTTTCGACTCCATTCACAACTTAGCGCACCCCTCCATCCGCACTACCATCCGGGTGGTCTCCAGCAGGTTCGTTTGGCACGGACTCCGCAAGCAGGTCAGTGAATGGGCCAAAACGTGCATGCACTGCCAGACGGCCAAGGTGCAGCGGCACACCAAAGCTCTGCCGCAGCAGTTCCACCCCACCCACCGGCGTTTCGACCACATTCATGTGGATATCGTGGGCCCCCTGCCAGTGTCACGTGGAGCGCGGCACCTCCTGACTATCGTGGACCGGTTCACCAGATGGCCAGAGGCGATCCCGCTCACCGACACCACCTCCGAATCTTGCGCCCGGGCGCTGATCGCCACCTGGGTATCCCGCTTTGGTGTACCGGCCCACATTACCTCCGACTGAGGCGCCCAGTTCACCTCCAGCCTGTGGTCAGCTATGGCCAGCCTTTTGGGGACACAGCTGCACCACACAACTGCCTACCACCCACAGTCGAACGGACTGGTGGAGCGTTTCCACCGTCACCTAAAATCGGCTCTCATGGCCCACCTGCGAGGAGCTAACTGGGTGGACGAGCTTCCCTGGGTCCTACTCAGCATCCGCACGGCGCCCAAAGACGATCTGCACACCTCGTCGGCCGAGTTGGTGTACGGCGCACCCCTGGTCGTCCCAGGAGAGTTCATACCAGCCCCAAGGGGGCACGAGGAAGAACCCGCAGCAGTCCTGGGCAGACTACGCGAGAGGCTCGGTGACCTGGCCCCCAAACCCACTTCGCAGCATGGGCAGAACCCGACCTGCGTACCCAAAGACCTGCAGAACTGTAAGTTTGTGTTTGTACGACGGGGCGGGCATCGGCCACCGCTGCAACGGCCCTATGAGGGGCCGTTTACGGTGCTCAGGAACAACGGGTCCATGGTGGGGGGAGAGAGGAGGTTTTCACGGTGGACCGACTCAAACCGGCCCATGTGGACCTGGCGCAACCGGTCGAGCTTCCGGCACCGCGGCGCAGAGGCCGACCTCCCAAACAGGGTCTGGCCCAGACTGTGGACATTGGGGGGTGTATCGCCGGTTCTGGGAGGGGGTTACGTGACGACCCACTTCCTAGCGCACTTGAACCGGCTCACAAATAGCCAGCGCGCCGGCACAAAGGCCAGTCCCAAAAGGGCGTCAGGTCTGCTTCACCAACAAAGGGAAAAGCCAGTGCGGGACTGTGAATACGTGCCCCCTACAGCATCCGCGCGCGGGACAGGACTGTGAATACGTGGCCCCTACAGCATCCGCGCACGGAACAGGACTGTGAATACGTGGCCCCTACAGCATCCGCGCCCGGGGAGGGCGGGATCAGGGAGGCTTTAAAGCGAGGCTGCGAAGTTCGAATAAAATCTTTTTTAACTGCAGTTTACCGACTCCGTGTCGTTATTTCAGCGCTGCGTGTAGCACACTGCTACAGTTTTATTATTGTCTCTGGGAAACTTTACAACACACTGGTAGTCTTGGCTAACTTATATGCCCCCACTTCAGACGATGTGGAGTTTTTTGATCGTTTCTTCTCTTTATTGCCTGAGCTGAGTTCATATTCTCTCATATTGGGTGGTGATTTTAATTGTTGGTTAGATCCAGTTTTGGATCGATCGTCCTCTATTCCTAGATTAACAAGTTAATCTGCTTTATCAATTCAGTCTTTCCTTTCTAATTATGGTATCTCCGATGTATGGCGTTTTCTCCATCCAAATGTGAGAAATTATTCTTTTTTTTCCACATGTCCATCATACTTTCACTGGAATTGATTATTTTTAATTGATAATCAGTTGATTCCATCTGTTCGTTCTTGTGACTATCGGAGTATATTGATTTCAGACCAGGTCTATAATTCTTCCTGGTTTCCCCCAAATGAACAAACATTGGCGTTTTAAACCGACCTTGTTGTCAGATAATGATTTTGTAAAATTTATGGAGGACTAGATAACATTTTTTTTAAAATACTAACATGTCTTCTGAAACCTCAAGTCAGGTTGTTTGGGATGCTACGAAAGGATACCTAAGGGGTAAAATTAATTTCATATTCTGTGAATTTGAATAGAAATCCCGTAAAGACCCATTAGATCTGATCAATCAAATTAAAGCAACAGACCAACTATATGCCCAGACTAAAAATTCAGAGCTGTATAAGAAATGAGTGGAATTTCAAACTAAGTTTGACCTTACTTCCACTCACCCAATTGAACGACAACTTTTGGAAAGTAAGAGCCGGTTTTATATCCATGGTGATAAATCCTGTAAATTTTTAGTCAACCAACTAAGATGCCCTAAAGTTAATCAACGTATTACAAAAATTCGAATGGAGAATGGAAACATTACCTTGAATCATTCTGAAATTAATGACACATTCCAGAATTACTATTCTCGACTCTATACTTCTGAATCTGTTGAGCATTTCTGAAATAGTTTAAATATTCCTAAGCTTTCTCCTGATCTTAAAGCAAAATTGAATGAACCATTATCACTAGAGGAAATATCCACAGCTATTTCTGTACTGCAATCTGATAAATCTCCTGGACCTGATAGGTTCTCTGCAGAATTCTATAAATCATTTTCCTCATTGCTTTCAGCTCAACTAAAGTTAGCTTTAACTGACTCGCTTAAACATGGTAAATTGCCAGCATCATTTAATGAGGTATGTATCATTCTTTTAGCAAAAAAGGGCAAAGATCCAATAGAGTGTTCCTCCTACAGACCGATTTAATTGCTAAATGTTTATGTTAAAATTTGGGCTAAAATTCTGGCCCGTAGATCGGAGAACATTCTACCCTTAATTATTTCTGAACCAAACTGGTTTTATTAAAAATCGTCTCCCTTTTTTTAATATACGGCATCTACTTAATATCTTTTACTCACCTTCAGCTGGGATTCCTGAATGTGACATTGCTCTAGATGTGGAGAAAGCGTTTGATCGTGTGGAGTGGAATTCTCTTTTTGTGGTTTTAGAAAAATTTGATTTTGGACCACATTTTATTACGTGGATTAGATTGTTATATTCACACCCCACTGCTTCTGTCTTGACTAATTCTCAGCAATCCCAACCTTTCAATCTTAAACGCAGCACCCGGCAAGGGTGCCCTTTAAGTCCCTTACTTCTTGATCTGGCCATAGAGTCATTGGCGATTGCATTTCAAAGTTGTGCTGAATTGACAGGAATTTGAAGGGAGGGGTGCTGAGCACAAAGTCTCTCTTAATGATCTTTTACTTTTTATATCAAACACAACTACCTCCTTATCCCCAATGTTTTCACTCCTTAACAAATTTAGCCAGCCTTCCAGGTACAAACTTAATTTACAGAAGAGTGAACTCTTTCCAATAAATAGAGAAGCATGATTATTGGAATTTCATAACCTCCCTTTTAAAGTAGTAAATAACCAATTTACTTACCTTGGCATTACAGTAACAAGAAATTAAGTGGCTTTTTGGAGAAAATGTCACTAATCTTTTAAATCATACAAAACAGAGTTTAGCACAGTGGTCACCCTTGTCCATGTCTCTGATAGACCAAATTAATGTTAAAATGTATATCCTTCCCAAATTTTTATACTCATTTCAATCTTTACCAGTTTTTATTTCTAAATCTTTTTTTGACTCATTAGATTCTATTATTCCATCCTATTTATGGAAGGGCAAACGTCCCAGACTAAATAAAGCTCACCTTCAAAAACCTAAGGGTAGGTGGTATGGCCTTGCCCAATTTTCATTTATATTACTGGGCAGCCAACATATGTTCTCTTATCTTTTGATCTTACTTTTATAATCAGTCTGACTGCCCAATATGGGGGGCAATGGAGTTGAACTCCAATAAGAATCTCTCCATCTCTGTGCTTCTTGGATCCACACTTCCTTGCCAGTTGTCTAAATCAGTTGTTAATCCGGTTATCAGACACACTCTGAGAATATGGGCTCAGTTCAGAAAACATCATGGGCTTCACGGTTTCTCTCTCTCTAGTCCTATCCTACATAATCATCTCTTTCAGCCTTCTATTCAGGATTTAACATTTCTAGTTTGGCACAGAAAGGGCTTTGAAAATCTTTTCATAGATAAGCACTTGGCAACTTTTGAACAATTGTCTGTAAAGTTTGGCTTACCTAACACTCATTTCTTTAGATATCTCCAAATTAGACATTTTATCAACCCTTTAATACCAAACTTTCCTGAGGTGCCCGATAAAAATGTTGTGGATTTGTTTCTTCGTATGAATCCATTGGGTACAGGTTTAATTTCTACTATTCAAGATATGTTAGCAATGTTGAGGCAAGCCCCTTTGACAAAATTAAAACTGCCTGGGAGCATGATTTAAATTTTTCTTTGTCTGACAAGGTTTGGGATTCAATTTTCAAGTCAGTTAATTCAACTTCTCTATGTGCTCACCAGTGCCTTTTACAGTTCAAAGTTGTACACAGGGCTCATATGTCTAAAACTAAATTATCGCGGTTCTACCCTGATATTAGTCCCAGTTGCAATAAGTGTAAAGGGGGCAAGGCTTCCCTTATTCATATGTATTGGGCTTGTCCTAGCTTGGAGAAATGTTGGGGAGATTTTTTTTTGTAATTCAATTTTTTATTATTATTTATTCTTATTTTACAAACCAGCACAGCATATCATAGAGCAGGTACAGTACAGCATATTTATACAGCCATCCCGTGACAGGAAAACATATAAAACTAAGAAACAGAAAAAAAGCTTCTAATTTAAGTCTAAATTAACATACAACCAAAATTGGTCCCACGCGTCTTGCACTTTTCCCTCACTGTTAATTCTTCCCAACATGTGTTCATATGATGAAATCTTAACCATTTGGGAAATGTTTTTTTTTAAACTTTATCTCAAATACTTAATTGCTACTTGGAACCTGACCCTCTGATTGCTCTTTTGGTACTTCGGGAGAAGTTGACATGCATCTGACTCCAACTAAGTGTCGTACATTGTCTTTCGCCTCTCTCTTGGCCAGACGTGCAGTCCTCCTTAGGTATAGAGATGTTGCCCCACCCATTCATGCTCAATGGCTCAGAGACATTATGTCCTGCTTAGACTTCGAAAAGATTCATTATTCACTTCTTAATTTGGACATAAAGTTCCAAAAGGTGTGGGGACCTTTTCTTGAATATTTTCATAATTTCTGTTTAGATTAAGGGTACATCCCCCCTCCCTTTTTATCTTTTGCATTTAAATCCCTTACTTCCAGCTTCTTGCAGTTAAGATTTACAGTTTTTTTTGATATTATAGTTCAGGTAGTAGGCAATATACCTTCTTTTCATAAATACAGCTTTGTGATGATAAAAGTTCTGATTAACATTTTTATACATTGTAAGGTTGGCTTGGAGTTGGGTAGTAACTAACTTTACCCAATTCTATTATGGGTGCTTTTTCTTAATTGTTATGAACTGTGCATTTGATATGTTTGTTTGCACTGTATAAACTTCATTTTTTACTTTTTTTGTTTTGTCGCATTGTAGAAAATTAAATAAAAAAACATCCCTCTTGTGAGGCATAATTATTGCAAGAACATCTGAACTCTCCCATTTTTTTTCATGTTTCAACAATGCAAATGTCGTGGCAGCTAATATCTTTAAATAGTGGATATGAAATGAACACATCATATCCTATCAATTTAACCAGTTGAGAAACCTAAAAATAATAGTCATAAATTCATAGAATGGTACAGCACAAAAGGAGACTTCAACCCATCATGTCTATGCTGAATGTTTATCTATCTACTCCAATCCCATTTGTCTGATTTAGGTCTGTATTCTCTGTACCTTGCCTATTCAAATACATGTCTAAGTGTCTCTGAAACATTATGATCATATCTGATTCCACTACCTCCTCCAACAACAAGTTCTTGACATTAATCACTCTCTATGCAAAAAAGTTCCACTTAAATACCCATTAAATACTCCTTCCTTTCACTTTAAAGCAACACCATTTTTGATACCCCTAACACTGGAAAAGATTATGAATATCTACCCTATCTATGCCTCTTATGTACATCAATCTCTATGGCCTCTAGCCTCCATGGCTCCAGGATGAACAAGTGCAGCGTATTCAAACTCTACCCATAGCTAAAGCACATGAATATACAGAGAATGGAGGGATCCCTGTAGGCAGAAGGGTTTAGTGTAATTAGGCATCATTAGCTGAAATAGTTGGGCACAATATCAGAGGCTGAAGGGCCTGTTCCTGTTCTGTTCTGTTTTATAAAGTCATCCAATTATGGAAACATCCTGGTGAACCTCACCCACACTCTCTTCAGCACAACTGTATCCTCTGTTGTATTGTGACCATCTAGAACGGCACATAATGCTCAAAGTGGGTCTAACTAGTGTTTTGTAAAACTGCACAATAACATCCCAATTTTTATGTTCTATGCCCCACCTATGAAGGAATGTCTATTAATGCAGTGACTGGGTTAAACAAAAAAGCCACTGATAAAATGCTCCAAGAATCTTCTAAAACACAATACATGTTATCCTGACCCCAAAGCAAAAGAAAAGCTAGAGTCCAGTTCCATTTGGAAAGATAGTTAATGAGTTTATTCAAAAATGCAAAAATAAATATTATGTAAAAAAACAGCTGGGCAATCAGTAACTGTAGAGAGAGAAGCTGCATTAACAATTCAGTTCAATGACTTTCAGGTGAAAATTCATCTGCCTGAAACATTAAGTTCTTCTCTAGGCTAAGCTATAGGGAAATGACGTTGAATGCATTTTTTGAGGAAAGAGCACAGAGCAAGAGACTTCCTTGTGATCGCAATAGATAAAGATTAATTGATTAAAATTGATTAAAATTACTTTAAACAATCAATAGTAGATGAAAGTCAACTCTCATAATCAATTCTTTTGACAGGCTCTCTTTGTTAATTGAAGTTACTTAATAGAAGAACATCTGAAATGGCAAACTGGTCCACTATGGGAGTTGGGGAGGCATTAACTATTTCTAGGTATGTAATGCACTAATGGGCACACTCACATGAAAAAGTGGTTAGTTTAATGGAGAACTATAAATAGCAACTGTTGGCTTAAATGTAATTGCTTGATTCTGAATCAGTCTTTTAATTAATTTTAACATATCGAAGGACAGAATTAAGAGTTGAGAAAATTATTTACTATATAAAGAACTGTTCTAAGGTATGAAGGAAGCATTTTTAAACAGCAGTAGTTATATTGAGCTGTCATATTTATAATAACTGAAGCAACTGAATAAAGATCAACCACTTTAGGCATGGCAGATTCAAAAGGTAACTTTATAGGGGAAAACTGAAAGCATGAAAGTGAAGTTGAATCTCCCATCTAATTAATTAATTCTGTGAGTTTAAAATCAGAAGAGTGGAAAGTTGATTGAGCTGTGCCAATCATTCTGGGATTATGTAACCAATTGCAATTTCAAATTGCGGTAGTACCATTACAGTGGTCTTACACAGCTTGCAACATGAAATTATGCAGTTCACTCGCCCATGCCTGCCAGATGCATAAAGGTGTACAGAAACGACTTTAACCTTTATGGAACATTGATTTGATACACATTCTGACAAATTGTCCTGAAGAGCTGAAATATATATATATATTTTTTTTTTACCAACTATGAATGTTTTAGTAATGGTCTGCAGCACAGGCAGGAGCAGGAGAGAGCACCAAATCAAGGCATGACAAGGACGGCTGCCAGAAGAGTATATTGCTCAACAGCCTTCAAGAAACAACACCCTTATCACAACATGACTACGAAGAACGGTTTCTTAAGGTTTGCAATTAATAACAAAGGTTAGTGAATGATAACTAAGATCAGCCAGATATTGTAGGCAATGCTCCAGTCACTTAGCGGTAAAAGATGCAATAACCAAAACATAGTCTCTGAATTAATTCAAGCAACAGTGGTTTACATAGTTTATGTCCTAACATGGTTATTGAGTTATGTACAGAGTGAATTCAGGTCCTTTTTAACAAGTAGTGTAGTTACAGGATTTAACCAGATACTGGTCATCCTAATGGATAGTGACAGATTGAAACATGTGATATTAAAGTTTCCACGTGTGCATCTTCAGTTATTCTTCAAAACCATCACACTGCACACAAAAATAAAAATGTATCCAATTGCTAACAGATTCTACTAACACAATGCATCTGGGAAGCCTGCATGACAAATCCACTCTGAAGCTTCGTCCAAAGTATCTTAGCAATGTGCTCTTTTGGAATAAAGTCTATACCCCAAATCCATGACTCCCCACATCTGTGCAAGCTCTTGCAAGTGCTTTAAAGTAAAATTACACCAGCAATTATATAAGGCCATTAGATATGGTAGAGAAACCACTGGGATTCTCACAGAGATTTCAAAATACAAGTGCTCAGCAGAAGACCTTTACAATATTTCGGGTAGGATCTTCCACTGATTCTTTCATTATCTAGTTATAATAGGCACACCTACATATACACTAAAGAATATTCTCCACTTGGTTCGATGAATATTGCTCCAAGGAGAATGAATGACTTTAACTACTCTGGTTAAAGCTGTCCATATTATTGTCACCTCCACTTACCACCTTAAAATGTACTGATCTCTAATTAAAGAAACTATACAACATCAAAGCAGACTAGTCCTCACTAATAGAAGAAAAAGTCTTGGTCTCCACTATTTAGAAAGTCCTAGGCAGCAACTACTTTGCTACTGGTATTGGTATATTATTGTCATAAGTACCAAAATACAGACAAAAGCCTTTGCCTGAGTGCCTTCCAGACATATTATACTATGCATAAGGACATCAAGGTAGTAAAATAAAATGAAAAACAGAATATAGATTTGCAGTTATAAAGGCGGTGGAGTGCAGATAGACAAATAAAATGCAACAGCAACAATGAGGTAGATTGGGAGATCAGAGTTCAATCTATATCATGTGAGAGGTCCATTTATGAATCTAATAACAGAGGGATAGAAGCTGTGATGTCCTACCATCTGCCAGGTGGTAGATTTATGCAGTCTTCTTCTTCCATTGATTTTCAATGATGACTGAGGCCTGGGCAAGGTTGTATGGAAGACCTGCAGTTGCCCATGCTGCAAGTCTCCCCTCTCCATGCCAAGGGACGGGCTTTAGGACCCATACAACTTGGCATCGGTGTCGTCACAGTGCAATGTCTGGTTAGGTGCCTTACTCAAGGACACAACAGACTGCCTCAGCTAAGGCTCAAACTAGCGACCTTCAGATCACTAGACCGACGCCTTATCCACTGGGCTACCCGCCACTACAGTTATGCTGTAGTATTCCTGTGTGCTTAAGGAATTAAATTACAGAGGGTCCACCTAACAATAATGTGGTCTTCCTTCACTTCAAGCATGCCTCATTGCCCTTCAGCAATCTCATGAAGTAATTACCCATAACAAAGAAAATGTTGTAATACTGTTTTCTTTTTTTTCATATTAGTTTTCTGATTAAGATTCATCTACGGTTTTCCCTTAACTGCAAAGCAGTAACAATTTTACACTGAAATTGATGACAAAGTCATACAACCTTTGACTAATCATTCCTTGGAAGCCCTACCTGACTATTTACAGTGTCTCTTTGGGTTCTCTAATATTTCTACTATGTCAAGTTGATAGATTAATTAATTCTTTCAATGCTACAGATACCCATGAGAACAATCTTGAACCTAGGGTTACTGGCTTATATTTAGACCATATTATCTTGACGTGAGCTGCAGTAGTTAATAAGTAACAGTGGGGCCATTGTTACCCTTGTATAACCTGAGTGAAGATAGCTGATTTTTCCTCTGTGAAACTGTTTTACTCCCCCAGTGAGACGCCTCTGAGATCCTAATAATTTGCAGGAGCGCAGATTTCTGGAATACTATGACACTCGCAAAGCTCTTTTGAACATTGGAACCCAGGGGTCATGGTGGCAGCGGTCCGAACTCAGACGTTGGGTGGCTTCTGCCTGTGCTACAATGGAAGTTGGACCTCAGATATCAGGCACTCATCATGATAGGGAAAACAAGTGCTGATCTGAAGTTGCTTACCACTTTATGCTGTAAAGGAAGGACTTGAGACTTTGCATAAGAACAAAAATAACCATGGGACCACTGGAGACATAATGGCCACTTTGCCAATGAGTGGAATGCCTACCACCAGTTTGTTGTTGCTGACAATGATCATTATCAACGTTTTAATTGTTCATAAAACATTTAAGTGAAGTTTTATCTTCATTTAATCTATACTATAAAAGTCCATCAAAGATGACCAACATAACATCAGTAACATTTTCCATATGAACATTATTCTAAATGATGCAGCAGATATCAACCAAGACAACATCTCATAAGAACTATGGTGCTAAAGACATGTAGGTGAGAATTAGCTGCACTTCCAGGCAATCTTCTGAGTACACAAGCAACACTGATATCAACCAGACATCATGGAAAAATTGTTTTTGTGTGTTCTGTTCACTCTGACCAATTACCATCTCATCAGTCAATTCTCAATCATTAGTAGACTGATGGAAGATACAGTTTTCTGTGCATTCCAACAGCATTTACCAAGAGGGATGACTGTGTGTAACCATAATTTACTGTTTTAATATGATTTTATGTCTTTTTTTTTTACAAAGTCATAAGAAAAATATATCATAACAGCAAAGCACATACAGACATGGAATGCTTCATCAACTGAAGTTGAGAATGGAAATAAACAGTATGCACTTATTGGCTAACATTCCCATTCATAATGTTATCATGGAAGAAAGATCATGGATACATCAGCTGAATGTAATTTGGTCTAAAGTATAGCCCTGTAGAACACCTGCAGCAATGTCCTATGAAAATTGACCTTTAACAACCACAATAACCTTTCCTTGTAATAGATAAACCAATGGAATGTCTCAACCCAGCTGTCCCCTGCACCAACTCAAATTCTCATTTACTTTGATTTTCCATGAGTTATCCTTTGAAGCCACACTCAGGTAACTAGACGGACAAGACATTCTGCAGGTGCTGGAAATCTTGAGCAACGCACATGACATGGTGAAGAAACTCAGTAGGTCAGACAGATCTGCGGAGGGAAATGAACCGTCATGTTTTGAGCTGAGACCCTTCACTGGTGAAGATGATTAGCCAGTAACTTATGTGTTTAGCGGGAATCAGTGATGTGACTGCTTCTTTTCATATTATGTCAATGATTTGAATGATAGAATTGTTGGTTTTCTGGCCAAGTTTGTAGACAATGCAAAGATGGGTGTAGGAGCAGGTAGTATTGAGGAAGCAGGGAGTCTGCAGAAGGACTTAGAGAGATTGGGAGAATGTGCAAAGAATTGACAGGTGGAATATAGTGTAAGGAAGTGTATGGTCACACACATTGGTAGAAGAAATAAAGGTGTAGACTATCTTCTAAATGGGAAGAAAATTCTAAATTCTGAGGTGCAAATATATTTGAGGGTCCTCATGCAGGACTGGACAGGAAGAGCAGAAGCCAGAATAAAAGGGTGGGGCAGGGATAGAGAAACACAAGCTGGTAGATAACAGGTGAATCCAGGTGGGGGGGGGGGTGAAGGTAGGTAGTTGGGAGAGAGTGGTTGAAAGGAAATAGTTGTTAGATGGAAGAGAAAAAGACCTGAAGAAAATTGAACTTGATGGGAGAGAACATTTGAATGTGGAATAAATGGAAGATGTAGCGAGGAACCAGGGAAGGCGATTGGTAGGTTGTTAAATATTGTCTCTGGAATTAATTTCTTTTTTCTACTTTTAGATAAAAGTCATTGTAAGTGTGGAACTGGGTGGGCCTGTTGAAAACCAAAGTAAGCATTGGTGTGCAGATTATTGGTAAACATCCTTTGAATGAATTCTAAATATTATGTTCCATCAATCTGATAATGATTGAGATTAGGATAATTGGACAGTAATTGACCAGAGTAGACTTGTCTTGGATAGGATTTGTACAAGCAATTTTATATATTATCAGGCAAATTCTAGTTGTTGCTAAATGCCGATACCAAATGACGCAGCTATTCTCCAACACGAGTCTGAGCACCTTAGCTGCAATGTTGTGGATAAAGCTCATTGCCTCTGCTGCATTCAACATGCCTCATTGTTTCTTTATTCAGTACTGATGATCAAATCAATGGAAGAATGCTTATGATGGTATTAACCTTACAAGGGGGGCATATGTAGAGGTGCCATAAGCTACAAAAGGAGATATCCTGGGAAGTTACTCTCTCTGTATACATGCCTTTCTTTCCTGCTTTACAGCTCAAAATCTACTGGCACATCTCCTTTCCAAAACTCTAAAGCTCAAATACATGCATCAGATATACAGAAGATGCAGGTTAATTGGGACATCCGTTAATCGGGTAGCAGTTTATTTAGGACAACTCTTAAAGAACAAAAATGAATTGAGAAAATAGCTGTGATTCCCTTCATTTATTATTTCAGACTCTATATCGCTTGATTGAGACAGGAGAGTGTTGATGAACAGTTTCTAACTAGCATCAGTCCCGTACACTTGTGTGGCCATTAGACACTACGCTGTACTTACAGCGAGCAGTGTTCAAAAAGCAGTGATTTTTATCACTGATAGTTGACAAGAAATAAACAATAAGACAATTCAGAACTGTTTCAAGCATTCAGACTTCGAGATGCCAGAAACGGCTGGGAGTGAAAATGAAATGAATTCACTACTTCACGTTAAAAACTACTAAGAATTTGTCGATATTGATTATATCTTGAATGCTGCAATGAAAATTAATATTTGGAGGATGCAATTGTTAACAGCATTGTATGAAGGCAGTTCATTATCTGTACTAGGTGTCTACACTGATTTTGCTCATATAGAATCGAAACATGACACAGATGAATTCCTCCGTCGATACTGCAGTAGTATTGGTAGTGTTCTAATTTGTTCATTTACCTACCGTACTTTATTTGTAATACAATTTGTCTTTTTTATACCTTTTTAACTATTTCCATAAAAACTTGGCTAATTGGGCAGCTGCTTAATTGGGCCAAAATGTACTGGTCCTCATGTGTCCCAATTAACTGGAGTCTAGTATATTAAGTAAGTGAGATAGTTAAAATGAATGAATTATTTTTCTGCATTTGACCTTCCTTATTCAAAGTAAAAACAAATTAATGTGCAATAAACTATAAAAGATGATGAAAACTCAGAGGATTAAACTCTCAGATAAGTAACTAATTGTGTGATCATACTGGCCAGGAACTTAATACTTGCAAAAAACATGTACAGACTTGCCATTGAAAACTCCATTGTCTCAGGTGTGAGTTATTTTGAATTTAGGAATATTTATTTTTACACATCTTTTCACGGGAAGTAAAAGCAAAAAAAAAGTGTGATTAGTATGCAGTCCTTGTTCATGTGAACCACTATGATTAAAATTAGACTTGCATGATGCAAATTCATATAATATAGTCCTAAAGTAATAATTACCACAACATTTTTGTTTTAATCTGGCACAGCAGTAGAAGCATAAATAGTCGATTAGTGAAAGAGAAGGTGGAAATCTTATAGAAGACAGAAGGCCATGGAAGAAAGGGGAGGGGAAGGAGCACCAGAGGGGGGATGTGATAAGCAGGTAAGGAGACAAGATGAGAGAGGAAATGAGAAGGGGATACAGTGAAGGGTGGGGTGGGTGGCAATTACTGGAAGAAACTGGAAGAAGAAATTGAACTATTTACGCCACCAGATTGGAGGCTACCCAGAGGAATTACAAGGTTTTGCTTCTCCAACCTGAGTGTGGCCTCATTGTGGCAGTAGCAGAGGCCATGGACTGACATGTCGAAATGGGAAGAAGAACTAAAATGGGTTGCTACTGTAAGATCCCACTTTCACGTGGCCTACAGCTTCCTTTAGCAGCTCATTCCATATAATCACCATTTTCTATGTGGAAAAATGTTGTCTCTCAGTTCACATTTAAATCTTTCCCCTCTCATCTTAATCCTGTGCCCTCCAGTAAGAAACTCCTCTACCCTGGGAAAATGACATCCCCTTATCCATCTTATCTATGCCACTCAGTTTTATATACCTTGATAAGGTCAGCCCTCAGGCTCCAAAGCTCCAGGGAAAAAGTTCCTACCTACCGGTATGCAGTCTCTCTTTTTAATTCAAGCCCTGCAGTCATCATCACCAATATTTAAAGTATGTTAACTCCTACTTTTTATGCAACAAACTGATTATCATTATAATATGAGGTTAAACAGAATAATTTACCAGAATTCAGACACATGTTGAGCAGCTGGATGAACCAGATCAAAATTGTGTAGAAGATTGTTATTAATGGTGTGACAAGTTTATGTGTGCATTCCCATTAGGTATATGGATATAAGGATATAAAGAATTTATTAGCTGTGCAGAGTAGAATTAATATAGTTGGATTTGGAATTTGAACAAATTCTCCTGAAAGTTTGATTTTCTGATTTAGGGCTTAATATGCAACTAAGAAACACTAATACCACTCATGCCAGATTTTTCCATTACATATTTATAATATTTCTGGTTAAAATAGGGAAAATGTTATATTTTGAAGATTTTCAAAAATCATTTTTCTTACAAAAATTAAAATTAAGCCATCTTTTAAAATAAACCATAAGTTTATTTATTAATAAACCATAAAGTGTTGCTCTGCAGGGCCAAACAAGCATTACTCCCAGTTGGTCAAATTCACATGATACTGCTTCATTTCCAATGTTGAGAAATGGAATATACTTCAAGTATATGCTAAATGTACTAAATGTACTAAATGTACTAAATGTACTAAATGTACTAAAAGTACTGTACTGCTGTCTTATAAAAGATAATGAGCTAAGTAATTATTTTTCTGCTGAGCGGATTAAGACTTAGTGTGCAGACTCCCCATGTGATTTGGTGATCTCCAGAGAAAAGAAAAAAAAAACTGTCTTTAATGGACTTATTCAGCAGTTGAAATGTGAAAGTAATGAAAAAAAAAATCCCATGGTACTCTCGGCAATGGCCTATAGTAGAAATACACTTTCATGATTTAATTGTGTAATGATTTAATTTTTTAATTATTGTTTATACTTAATTGAAGATTAAGGTTTGTAAAGTAGACAAAAGATAAATAATAATCTTGGTTCCAAAATGCTAAGGCAATTCAGGAAATGTGTGTAAATTCTCAGCTGTGTTTGGAGAAGGGATATGCTCATGAAAATCATGGATGTCTGATTCCACTAAGTTTTCTGGACAAAGACCTACCGTACTTATTTCTGTTAAGCAATCTCTAAACAGGATAAACTGCTTTCAACAGAAGACCATTTCCTGGCCAGGATGCTCATCTTAGTGTTACTGCGGTGATTTAAGACCGGTAACAGCAATGTAAAATGGAAGATGTTTTTGTTTTTTACAAAAAAATGCAGGCTTAAAGAATAGGGATCAGAACTAGTGTGGGAGTTGCAGCAGGGCAAGGGTTAATAAAATGTCCAGGCAAGGGTAGATTGCAAATAGAGTGCAGACAGCCCAGGTCTTTGAAGAACTGAGCTTCTGTTTGCATAGCAGTTTAGAGTTATGGGAGATGAGATAAGAATATAATGAAAGGATGTGAAACATGCAAAACAACTAAGAAACAATTAATGGCTTTACTAACTTCAAAGTATCATTGGTTGTCAACTTGTAATTTCCATTGACTTTTAAAACCTATATATTGTGAACGGTGATTGTTCTTGCAAGTAAGGAATTCAAACCTGCACAGTTCACCAAACAGTCAATATCTGTTACTGCTAGCCAATTCTGTGTAATTGTGGCATTTCTCTGTTCAGAACTCAGAACAGTATGGTGACATGGGCCATATTTTACTCCTTGTGCACAAGTAAAATAAAGTATGTATGAGTTGTAAGTATCTGTGTGTTCTGGGTCCAGTTATTTTATTTTGTTTTATAATTAGTGGCAACAGTTACTTGGAGGTTCCAATGAGATAGCTAACCCTTGGCTTCATTATATTTAATTATTTTTTTAGAGATCCCATCCTTCCTCTTATATTCTAGTCCTCTCAACATAAATGCTAACTTGGCATTCGCCTTCCTCACCACCGATGCAACCTGCAAGTTCACCTTTAGGGAATCCTACACAAGGAATCCCAAGTCTCTTAGCCCCTCTGAGTATTGAATTCTCTCCCCTTTTAGAAAATGGGTTACAGCTTTATTACTTCTCTCAAAGTGCATGACCATACACTTTGCTACACTATATTCCAACTGTCACTTTGCCCATTCTCCAAATCTGTCCAGGTCCTTCTGCAGATTTGCTGCTTCTTCAACACTACCTGTCTTCACACTTGGCCACAAAGCAATCTATTCTGTGATCCAAATCATTGAGACATAACATGAAAAGAAGCAGTCCCAATACTGATGCATGCGGAATACCACTTGTCACCGGCAGTCAACCAGAATAGGCCCCCTTTGTTCTGACTTTGTTTCCTGCCAGTCAACAATCTTCTATCCATGCTGATATCTTTCCTGTAATACCATTGGCTCTTATTTTGTTAAGCAGCCTCATGCGCGGCACCTTGTCAAAAGCCTTCTGAAAATCCAAGTAAATAACATATACTGGCTCTTCATTGTCTATCCTGCTGGCTATTTCTTCAAAGAATTTCAACAGACTTGTCAGTCAAGAATTCTCCTGAGGGAAACCATGCTGTCTACTTTATCAGGTGCCTGCAAGTAACCTGAAACCTCATCCTAGTAATGAACTCCAAAAGTTTCCCAACCACAGTAGAAAGGCTAACTGGTCTGTAATTTCCATTCTTCTGCCTCCCTCCCTTCTTAAAGAGTGAAGTGATATTTACATTTTTCCAAGCCTCTGGAACCATTCCAGTATCTAGTGATTCTTGAAAGATCATTTCTAATGCCTCCACAATCTCTTCAGTCACCTCTTTCAGAACCCTGGGATATAGTCCATTTAGTCCAGATGACATCTGCTTTCAGTCCTCTCAGCTTCCTAGGCACCTTCTCCTTAGTACAGCAATTACACTCACTTTGCCCACTGACACTCTCAAATTTCTGGCTTCCACAGTGAAGACTGATGCAAAATACTTGTTCAGTTTGTCCATCATTTCTTCATCCCCCATTATTATTGGCTTCAGGAGGAGGAAATCAGAGGTCCATGAGCCAGTCCTCAATCGGGGTATCAGAGGTGTAGAGGGTAAGCAACTTTAAATTCCCTGGTGTTAACATTTCAGAGAACATGTCCTGTGCCCAGCACACAAGTGCAATTCCAAGAAAGCATGTGAGTGCCTCTACTTCCTTAGAAGTTTATGAATACTTAGCATGCCATCTAAAACTTTAACAAACTTCTGTAGATGTGTGGTGGAAAGTATATGGACTGGCTGCATCACAACCTGGATGGAAACACCAATACCTTCAAACAGAAAATCCTACAATAAGCAGTGGATATGGCCCAATCCATTACATTTAAAGCCCTCGCCACCATCGAGCACAATTTCATGGAGCATTTGTCACAGGAAAGCAGCATTATTCATCAGGGACCCCTACCACCCAGGTCAATTCTCTTCTCACTGCTGCCATCACAAACAAGGCACAGGAACCTCAGGACTCACACCTCCAGGTTCAGGAACAGATATTACCCCTCAACCATAAGGCTCTTAAACCAGAGGGTATAACTTTACGTGATAACTGTTCCCACAACCTATAGACTCACTTTCAAGGGGTCTTCATCTCACGTTGTTGATATTTATTCCTTACTTATTTATTATTATTATTATTATTATTTTCCTCCTTTTTGTATTTGCACAGTTTACCAACTTTTCCACACTGGTTGTTTGCCTTTTGTAGTCTTTCATTGATCCTATTATGGTTAATGGACTTATTGAGTATGCCTACAAGAAAATGAATCTCAGGGTTGTATATGGTGACATTTATGTACTTAGATAATAAACTTACTTTGCACTTTGAATTCCGAAATGCGTGTGTCTGTATGCGTGCGAATGTGTACTTTAATGGTAGCATGGAAGTCTCTGTGCCAGACCTCTAAAGTACTCTAATGGCATGCATTATGGACCAGATAGCATTAAGTTATGTTGAGAAGTGTATCATATGAATGGAATAGACTAAGTGAGTGTCTCAGACACGTTCATAGAGAAAGGAAAATTTAAGGAGATTGTAGGGTTGTCTGGGATTGTTCATATAGATGTGAAATACAAAAACAATTCCAAAGCAGAGAAAGTGAGCAAAAGTTAAAGAAGGAAAAGACAGAGAAAAGACAAGCAGCAAAGGATAATAGTGTCTGTGTCAGTGTTTGAAAAGAAACAATTAGCACCAGAGACTGAGGATGAACTCTGCCCTCCCCAGGCACAGTTTCAACAAGGCCCACAGTAGTCGGTGAGGCCAGTGTCAACTGATGCCCTGCCTCTGGCAGAGGCTCTCAATAGCACTACGGGAGGCAGAGGGGATGAGTGAAATGTGGAATTAAATGTACCTCGAACTGATCTGGTAACAGCTCTAAAAAAAGTTTCTCTCGGACTGTAGATATGCATAAAAATGAGTTGGACAAAAGACAGTGATGTTAATGAATATGTAGAACATGTACAAAAATGTTTTCAAAAGTATTGCAGATTAACTCTGGAAGTTGGGACACCTGTCTTAATAAATGTCATTGTAAATAAGTTGCAACCTAGGTTAAAGGAAAATATATCCTGTTACTGATGAGAAGAGTTAAGTAAAATGGCGAGTTACTCCTTCTACCAAAGTGCATGACCATACACTTCCCGACACTGTTCCATCTGCTACTTCTTTTCATTGTATAACCTGTCTAAATCCTTCTGCAGCCTCCCAGCTTCCTCAACATTACCTACCCCTCCACCTATCTTTGTATCATTCGCAAACTTGGCCACAAAGCAACTATAACATCAAAGGATTCAAATTTTAAGAGAAATGAGGACAAATCTTGTGTGAGGCTTCCTGGGCTGCTCCACGATAGCCTCTGGGCAATATTGTACATAGTTTTAAAAATACTATGATAGAAGTCCTCTACCAGTTTAACTTATTGCTTAAAATTTCACTGTAAACTTAAGTTTTAACATTACCTGCATTATAGGCATTTGTCTCATGTACTTCTGACTGGTATTTTTGTTCCGAACAGTGTAGATATATTTTCGATAATGCTATTCTAAATGCACGATTTTATCATTCTTTGATGCACATCAACAAACATGGAAGTGGGACGGTGGACAGGGTAGAGGTAAAATATGAGGATGTCCATGAGGGGTATGCATTGTTTGTGGACAGCCTGGCCACTGGACTCAAAGATGCACTCAGGCCAAGGTAACTTTGAGAACAGTTCCTGCCTCCACCAGCACCACAGATGACACCGTTTACTTTAAATAATCCATTCCTGAACTGTATCTAGGAACTTGTAAATTTTTAATTCTGCCCATTACAAAACACCACCTGATGTAAGCTTGTACATCACTTTCTTTGGCTTTTCCTCCACCTCAAATGGCAGCTGAGATGGCACAGCTACCTTCTGTCCTGTTCTGCTCAAGTAGCTGAACTTTTTTACCTGAACAAAAGCCTGCATCCTTGTAGCTGGTGCTGTTGTAAACATTTAAACTATAAGACCTGAAGACATTGGAGCAGAATGAGGATACTCATCATATGAAGTCTGCTCTGCATTTGATCATGACTGATCCATTTCCCTTCTTAACCCCATTCCCTATCATGCCCCAATTTACAAGAATCTATCAGCCTTCACCTTAAATATAGTCAATGACCAGCCACCTGTGGCAATGAATTCCACAGATTCATCACTCTCTGGCTAAAGAAATTCCTCTTCATCTCTGTCTTAGATGGATTTTCTTCTATTCTGAGGTTGTGGCCTCTGGTGCTAGACTTGTCCCCTATAGGAAACATCCTCTTCACATCAACTCTAATTAGCACTTTTAACATTCAATAGGGTTCAATGAGATTCCCCCATTGTTTGAAATTCCATCGAGTACAGGCCCGGAGCCATCATACGCTCCTCACTAGCAATCCCGGAATCAGTTTTTTGACCCTCCAATGTCAGCTCATCCTTTCTTAGAGAAGAAGCCCAGAACTGTTCACCGTACTCCATAAGGCTGCACCAGTGCCTTGTAAAGCCTCAGCATTACACCCTTGCTTTTATATTCTAGTCCTCTCGAAATGAATGCTAACATTGTATTTGCTTTCCTCATCACCGACTCAACCTGCAAATGAACCTTTAGAGACTCCTGCACAAGGATTTCCAAGTCCCTTTGTACCTCAGATTTTTGAATTTTCTCCCCATTTAGAAATTAATCTACACTTTTATTCCTTCTAGCAAAGTACATGACCATACTCTTCTGGCACTGTATTCCATCTGCCACTTCTTTGCCCCTTTTCATAATCTATCTAAGCCTTTCTATAGCCACCCTGCTTCCTCAGCACTACCTGCGCCTCCATCTACTTTCGTACTGTCTGTAAACTTGGGTCACAAAACCATCAATTCTGTCATCCAAATCATTGACATACAATGCTAAAAGAAGCTGTTTCAACATCAACCCTTGTGGGATGCCACTAGACACCAACAGCCAATCAGAAAATGCTTCCTTTATCCCTCCAGTCTTTGCCTCCCCACCAATTAGCCAATGCTATATCCATGCCAGTATAATACCCTATAATACCATGGGCTCTTATCTTGCTAAGCAGCCTCATGTGTGGCACCTTGTCAAAAATCTTTTGAAAATCCAAGTACACAACATCTACCAATTCTCCTTTGTCTATCCTGCTGGTTATTTCCTCAAAGAATTCCATCAGATTTGACAGGCATGAATTTCCCTTAAGGAAACCATGCTAACTTTGGCCCATTTTGTCATGTGCCTCTGAGTTCCCTGACACCTCATACCTAACAATCAACTCTAACATCTTCCCAACCACTAAGGTCAAGCTAACTGGCCTGTAATTTCCTTCTGCCTCCCTCACTTTCTAAAACGTGCAGTGATATTTACAATTTTCCAGTCCATTGGAACCATGTTGGAATCTAGAGATTCTTGAAACATCATTACTAATGCTTCCACAATCTCTACAGCTACTCCTTTCAAAACCCTTGGGTATAGTCCATCTGGCACAGGCGACCCATCTACTTTCAGATCCTTCAGCTTCCCAGTACCTTTTTTCTAATAATAGCAACTGCACTCACTTCAGCCTCTTAATACAATCGAAAATCCTGCATACTGTTGGTGTCTTCCACAGTGAAGGTTGATGCAAAATACTTATTCAGTTCAGCCATTTCCTTGACCCCTGTTACTACTTCTCCCGAGTCATTTTCCAGTGATCTGATATTTACACTCACGTCTCTTTTACTTGTTATATATCTGAAAAAACATTGGATATTCTCTTTGATATCACTGGCTAGCTTACCTTCATATTTCGTCTTTTTTAATTGCCTTCTGTTCGTTTTTAGAAGATTCCCAATCCTCTACTTTCTCACTAATTTTTACTCTGTTACATGCCTTTTCTTTTGCTCTGATGTTGGCTTGGGCTTTCCTTGTCAGCTACAGTTATGTCAACCTGCCTTTAGAATACTACTTCTTTGGAATGTTTTGATTCTGCACCTTCCGAATTGCTCCCAGAAATCCCAGCCACTGCTGCTCTGCTGTCATCCATGCTGGAGTACTGTTCCAATCAATATTAGCCAACTCCTCTCTCAAGATTTGATAATTCCTTTACTCCACTGTAATACTGATACATCTGACTTTAGCTTCTCCTCAAATTGCAGGGTGTATTATATCATATTATGATCACCTAAGTGTTTCTTTACCTTAAGCTCATTAATCAAATCTAATTCATTACAAACTATCCAATCCAGAATAGCTGATCCCCTAATGGGCTCAACTACAAGTTGCTCCAAAAAGCCATCTTATAGGCATTCCAGAACTTCTCCCACTTGGGATCCAAAATCAGCACCAGCCCGATTTTCCCAATTTGCCAGCATATTGAAATACCAATGACTGTTATAGATAGATAGATAGATAGATAGATAGATAGATACTTTATTCATCCCCATGGGGAAATTCAACTTTTTTCCAATGTCCCATACACTTCTTGTAGCAAAACTAATTACATACAATACTTAACTCAGTAAAAAATATGATATGCATCTAAATCACTATCTCAAAAAGCATTAATAATAGCTTTTAAAAAGTTCTTAAGTCCTGGTGGTAGAATTGTAAAGCCTAATGGCATTGGGGAGTATTGACCTCTTCATCCTGTCTGAGGAGCATTGCATCGATAGTAACCTGTCGCTGAAACTGCTTCTCTGTCTCTGGATGGTGCTATGTAGAGGATGTTCAGAGTTATCCATAATTGACCGTAGCCTACTCAGCGCCCTTCGCTCAGCTACCGATGTTAAACTCTCCAGTACTTTGCCCACGACAGAACCCGCCTTCCTTACCAGCTTATTAAGACGTGAGGCGTCCCTCTTCTTAATGCTTCCTCCCCAACACGCCACCACAAAGAAGAGGGCGCTCTCCACAACTGACCTATAGAACATCTTCAGCATCTCACTACAGACATTGAGCTTATAACATTAACCTTTTGACATGCATTTTCTATCTCCTGTTGTAATTTGTAGCCCGCATCCTGGATACTGTTTGGTGGCTTGTATTTAACTCCCATCAAGGTCTTTTTACCCTTGCAGTTTCTTAACTTTACCCACAACAGTTCCACATTATCTGACCCTGTATTTTTTTAAACCAACAGAGCCATGGCAACCCCTCTGCCTACCTGCCTGTCCCTTTGGATGTTAAACTCCCAACTATAATCTTCTTTCAGCCATGTCTCACCCACAACATCATACTTGCCAGTCTCTAACTGATCTGCGCTGCGCTAATTTATTCTGTATGCTGCATGCATTGAAATATAGCACCTTCAGTCCTGTATTCACCACCCTTTTCGAGAAAGGGTGGAAGGATTTACACTGAATCTTGTTATCCTCTAGCAGTGGCATATGACAATAGACAATTATAGAAACTATGTGGGTTTCTCACCTCTTTGGAACTCTGATAAAACACAGTGGATTAACAATGAATCTCTTCCTGCTTTTCAATTACTTACTACAATTGTTGTTATGAACTATGTGACTCATGCCAACGGGAATAACTAGACAGAACAAATGAGCTGACTCCTTTGCTAAGGCTACACAGCACTCTGACGTGATCAGGCTGACAATACTTATCAAGTTCTTTGATGAACTAGTACAATTACAGCGTGATGTGACAGTGGCTGAGAAGACTTCACTGACTAAAGCGCACTATGTGCAAACATTTAGAGGATAATGTGAGAAAATGGAAAACGTGAAATTCTTGACCACAGCAAGAAAGTAGCA
Source organism: Hemitrygon akajei (assembly GCF_048418815.1). Taxonomy (NCBI): domain Eukaryota; kingdom Metazoa; phylum Chordata; class Chondrichthyes; order Myliobatiformes; family Dasyatidae; genus Hemitrygon; species Hemitrygon akajei. The sequence goes on from NC_133143.1 coordinate 31,165,971, forward strand.
ACAATTGTATGATTTGCCAGACATAATCCCAAAAAGATACCAGTGGTGTCTACCACTGCTGGGCCCTCCCCCAGTAGATTAATTATACATCTCCAAATGGACTTTACGCAGTTACCTAATTAAGAAGATATAGGCATAGTACAGGCACAGTCTATGCTTGTGGTGACCCTCTGAATCCCATGTGGCCATCAGGCCTCAATGGTTGCCAGGGATACCCTCTCTAAAATGGAATCTTTGGCTACATGTATTGGAGTATAAAAGTTGCATTGTTTGCTGTGTAACCAAAACTATGTAGTCAGCTTTGAACTTGCTATTTGCTATGCATGTATCCAATTTAGTAGGAGAATGAAATCTTAAGAATGTAGAAGACAATGGTGTGTTAATGAGAGGTAGCTAAGAGATGTAAATTAGAACATGATTAAGTCAATGGGTAGAAACAATAGTGGCGGATGTACTTGTGATACGCAACTATAGACCGATTGGATATGCTAATGCAACTAAACCAGGACATTGCTATAAAAAATGCTATGTACAAGGATCGGTGGGCAATCAGCGACTAGCTCAATGACTGTCTCAGCTTTGATTTACAAATTAAAGTTTAACCCTTCTTGAAGAATCTACTGCATCTCCTGGTCGTTTGTGGGGCACGAAAAACCACGACACATGATACGAGCCATTACTGCTGAAATGCTGGAATTCTGCACTGTGGCCCTTCAAAATCAACTTTCGTAGTCAAAGAGATGGTACTTGTTCCATTATTAACAGATGTGTTGCACATATATCTGTGATACACCAGAGAACATCAACAATTTAGTTGTGCATACCCAACTAAAAGCTGATAAGGTTAAGAAGACTGGGTAAGAGTTACATGGGACTCCATCTTCATCAGGGGGACCCTTTATCTGGTTTAATTCTTTACTGGCAGTTCTAATATCCTCTGCTATTTGTAATATCACTCTGTGGATCAATGGCCTACAGAAAAGCTGCCTTCATCATGATCAAATGACTAACTGCTCTTGATGACACTATCATGGAGTTTTAGTGACTCTGTGCTATTCAAATTTAGTAAGATCTGTGTTATTCTCTACAGGACAAAATGGAGGGAGTGAGGAATTTGCAGCAAGGCAAGGGTTAACAGTGTCCAGGCAATGATATGTTGAAAATAGAGTACAGACAGCCCAGGCAAGAAATCGCTCCTTTGCATAGCAGTTTACACTGATGGGTGATGAGGTAAGGATGTAATGAAAGAATGCAAAACACACACAACTAAGGGACAATTAATTGGTCTAGTAAACAAAGTATAATCAGCTGTCGGCTTGCAATTTCTATTGACTTTTAACACCTGTATTGTGAATGATAGCCAATTCCATATAAAAATGGCATTTCTCTGTTCAGACTTCAGAACAGTGTGGTGACCGGGGCTTTGCTGCTCTCCTTGTGCGCAAACAAAACAAAGTATATTTAAGTTGTATGTCTGCATGTATTCTGGACACAGTTATTTTATTATCAGCAACAGCACCAGCATCCTCTATGGTTTGCTGATGCACAAAGGCAGATTGTACAGTGGGCATCATGGGAGGAGGCAACCACTGCTAATCAGTCATCTAAATGCCTAAACACAGAAGCTGCATGTTCAGATCAAAGGTTAGAAATCTCACAATCAGTATTATAAATTTTCATGCAATGAAAAATTAGGTACTGAACAGTCATAATGCTAAAAAGGTATATTGACAGCTAATGTGAATTTGCAAAATGAGCAAAACCAGTTCAATGCCGGAAAGAAAGTTTTGACTCACTTCCGATCTGAGATCATTATGATAAAAATCAAAAATAGACTAGGAATTGTAGATGAGTAGAACAATATAGAAATCACCAAAATCTGAAAAAAATGCACAGTAGGATATAGGATAATTAATAGGAGGTTGACCATTCAACAGGGTGGAAATAATGTAAATGTTAGATCTTTATTTGCATTCCAACTGGAGTGATGCTTTCAGTTCTGGAAAGTGCACTTTAGGAGGGCTCTTTGGCAAAAGTGAATGCAACTCAGATTATCGATAATTTCTCCAAGGCGGAAGCAGATGAATCATGAGAAGTATAATAGACAGGATTTGTTTTCTCTTAAATTTAGAAATTAAAGGTCCACCCACTTTAAAAATGCCTACAGGGAAGTACAGAATGAGGGCGTATTACTTTAAAATAAGAGAGGGTTAATTTTGGATGATGCATGCTCAAACCAACCAGAATAGGGATCTGAAACTCTCAAATTTTAAAAAGTGAAGAGACCAAAATTGATAAATCTTTTGTTAGGCAAGGATATCTACTATTACGTATATCCTTCACAGTATGAACTGTGGAGTTCAAACACAGATATCTACAACCTAAATGAATATTCAAGAGGCTCACTGAATGGTCTGCTTTGTTCCCATATTATTCAGCATTTTTCCAAGGTTGTCTTATACCAGCTACCTAGGTAAACTGAGTGTGGCACTTAATGTTTCCTTCCATTTCCACATCTTTTAGCCTACTGAATGTTTACTATGCATGCCTATTCTCATGAGGGTACAGTACTGCAGTAACAGACCCATAACTTCTCTCAGTCTCCTGTGCTCAGAATGGAAATGACCACTTTGGCATTTCTGACTCTTTTTACTCAACAGACCATGGCATAATAGCAGAGTGCAGACCTTCAAAAAGTTAAATTGTTTAATTATTTGAAGATGATACCTTGAAAATAAGGATATACAGTATAATAGTGGATTACAGAAACAAAAATTAAAGCATACCTCTGACAACCTATCATACAATGATGTGGAGTGATGTAATCTGCTGTTATAGAAAACAAATATCAAAAGTATTCCTCAAGATGCATTGCAGAGTTTCATCGCCTCCCAAAGAAATAACAATCTTCGAGATTGTTTCACTTCTCAGTTAATAACAATTTTGGCTCTGAGCTAGAAGCTTGTGCATTCAAGGGCAACTCCAGAGTCTGAGCATAAAAATGTAAGTTAATACTTCAAAGTAGTAGTGAATGAGTGTTGCACTGATGGAGGTTAAAACAAGAATCTAGCAACTCTCTCAAATGGCAGTAAAAGATTGAAAAGCTTTCGTTTCAAGAAGACCTAAAGTTTTGTTAAAGCTGCCAATACTGTACTCATCCCTAGATGAAGATCACTATTAAAATTTATCACAATATAATTTGTGAGAACTTGTTGCATGCAATATTGGCTGCTATTTACCCTAATTTTTAAAAATCCAGATTATTGATTGAGCCCATAGATTTTGATCTTATGAGGTTTGAATTTAAAAAGCTCCACAGAGTCTGCTGTCTGATTCAGTAATTACTTTTTCAGTAATTCAGAAAAAGATTCTATGGGAAATGTAATGAAGAGAATCAAAGACTGCAGATCCTAAAAATCTGAAGTAAAAGCAGCAAATGTTGCAAACTGCCAGCAGTTCAGACAGCATTAGGGAAATGCTATCAAACCTACCATGAGTTTTCAGTGTGTTCTGTTTGTATACATAGTTAGAAAAAGTCATGTCTGTTTTCTGATTCCTGGCTTGTAAATTTTATTTTAATAAATTTGTTTGCCATAATCAGCTTTATCACTAAAGAAAAACATTATCCTGCTTTAAGAAAGAGCCTGATATCATACTCTAGATGCAGAAACCATGAGAGCATCATATTTTTACAGCACAAATGACCCAAACAACGAAAAGATTTTTTAAAAAAAGGATAACTTAATTACAACAGAAAGTAAATATACTGTGATGTTGTAGTTCTGTAAAGAGTGCAGAAGATAGCGGCTGTGATGCTGCCTGGAATGGAGACCTTCAGTTAGAAAGAGAGAATGGATAGGCAGGGATTGATCTTACTGGAAATACAGATGGCTAAGGGGTGAACATATAGATGTTTATAAAATACTTGGGGCATAGATAGGGCAAATAGCCAGTCTTTTCTCAGGGACAGAAGAATCTAAAACTAGAGCATATAGGTGTAAGGTTATAGTGAAAATATTTAAAGGAGATTTGAGCTGCAAGCTTTTCTACACAGACAGTGGTGGGTAGATGGAACAAGCAGCCAGAAATGGTACAGGAAGGTATGATCATAGCACTTAATAACAATTTGGATGGATACATGGAGAGGATAGGGGGATAAAGGCCAAAAGCAAAAACATGAGAATAGCATTTATAGTTGATGAGTTGAGCTGCAGGGCTTGTTTCCGTGTTGTAGGGCTATGACTTTCAAAATTAATTATTCTAAAAATCCAGCAAGAAAAATGAAAATGGACAATATCTATAACTTTTCAAGAGTTAATTAAGTCTGTAATAGCAACATTATGTTTGGAAACAGATAGGTAAAGCGCTTTAGTCAAACTAATTCCACATATCTATTTTTAGAGTTAAGTAGCAAATGTTACTTCAGCAGGTTAACTGTGAAGGCATTTGCTGAGTTAAAGTAAATTCAATCAAAAATTACATGTTGCATCTTCTCTTCAGTATCAACTGATTATGAAACAGATGTACGATTATTTATGTCAAACAGAAATAACAATCTCATGACTGTTAATTAAACTGAAAGTAATGATGTAAACAGAGATAAAATGAAATTTTTTTTAAGTTGAGGAAGAGAAAAGAAAGCATATCTTTGTGAGATGCCTTCTTCAGCAAATTTTAAGTCACTGTGCTTTATGTTAACAAACTTATGAAAGTATCTTGCATTGGCTCTTGCCTTAAATTTTAGGAATGAAATTGGAAACAAGAAGATTATTTAAATACCAACAGCAGAACTATTGCAGCCATTACTTCTTATCTCCTTCCTCTTCTGTTAGCAGTAATCTTTGATGGAATTTTGTTTTTATTGAACTGGCAACCCTCTAGTATCTCGGCCATGTGATCACTGTTTAAATTTCGGTCTGCTATGGTTCAAGCACCACTCCAGATGCTTGAACACAAATTATACTTCAGCAGCTAAGTCTAGTACTGGGAGAGTGTAATAGTACTATTCCAAATGTTAAAAGAAGCTCCCCTCTGCTCTGGTAAGCAGATATCAAAAATTATTCAGTACTATCTGAGAAAGTGCACGGTACTTTTCCCAGTGTCCTATCTCATCAGCTAATCTTGGTTTATGAGACTCAACATTTTACTAAGTGTTTGCTATTTTATGCTTTACCACAAGAATTACATCTGAAAATTAACTGTAAAACAGCTAGAGATATTCTCTAGAAATGAAACATACACAAATAGTCATATTTGTTTCATTTCTGCATCACTTACACCTACATATCCACATCATTATAAAGTTGATGAGAAAGAAAAAAAAACTTTCAGTACATTACATCACATTATTCAAATGAGCTGTCAGGAGTTTTAAGTCATTCTACTGTTATTAGATTTAGTGATAGGGCCTTGTTCATCTTTATTATTCTATTCCTGGGGTTAAATTTGTACCTATATTTACAAAGTGCTCTGACTGTGTGGTACGCATCTGCATCACCATTACTCAATGCCTATCAAATACAATGCTAATAAACATTCAAGAGGTACAATACGCTGGATTTTTCTGCAATATATTCCTTAGTTATGAGGTAGAGATTTCAATGAGGGTCAATAGGTGGGGTAGAGCACAGAAGAATAAAATAGCATTACAAACAAGAGAAAATCTGCAGATGTTGGAAATCCAAAACAAAACACACAAAATGCTGGAGGAACCTAACAGGCCAGGCAGCAGCAATAGAAAAAAGTACAGTTGATATTTTGGGCTGAAACCCTTTGGCAGGACTGGAGAAAACAGGCTGAGGAGTAAGTTTGAAATGTGAGGGGAGGGGAGAGAGAAATGTCAGGTGATAGGTGAAACGTGGAGGGGGAGATGAAGCAAAGAGCTAAGAAGTTGACTGGTGAAAGAGACAGAAGGTCACGGAAGAAAGAAGAAAGGTGAGGGTGGGGTGAGGAGCACCAGAGGGAGGCAATGGGTGGGAAAGGAGATAACATGAGAGAGGGACAGGGGGATGGGAAATGCTGAAGGTGGGGCGGGGGGGGGGGGGGAGGTGGTGGAGGCATTACTGTTCATGCCATCAGGCTGGAGGCTACCCAAAACAGAATATAAGGTACCGTTCCTCCAAGCCAAGTGGCATCTCCCAGTGGCCACCTATTTTAATTCCACTTCCTGTTCTCATTCCGCTATGTCCCTCCATGACCTTTTCCACTGTCGGGATAAGGCCACACTTATGAACTCCTGGCTGTTTCTGGCATCTCGAAGCCTGAATTCTTGGAAACCACAGTGAGCAAAGCAGTTCTGAATTGTCTTACTGCTTATTTCTAACTAACTACCAGTGACAAAATTCACTGCTTTTTGAACACAAACACAAGCAACTGACACTATTTAAAAACTCTGCTTGAAGCACAGTGCTGTGTCTAATGGCTATATGCAAGTACACGAGACTGACATCAGTTTGAAACTGCTCGGCAACAGTTCCCTGTCCCAATTAAGTGGCATAACATTCCAAATAAATGAAGGAATCCCAGCTGTTTTTGATTAGTTTTTGCTTTTTAAGAATTGTCACAAATAAGTGGCTGCCCAATTGACTAGAATCCACTGGATTTGTGATGCATCCAAAATTACCGAGAGTTTTAAAATGGTGCCATTGGATTTGAAAGCAATGCAAATGTACCACTGGCATTGAAGAAAGGAGGAAGACAGAAAATAAGCAATGCCAGCTAAGTCAGCTTGATGTCTGCTAGAGCAAAAGATATGGTGAGAAAACACTTAGAAAGTCATATTGGGGTTTCCATCTAATGCCAATGCTTCTGCTGAGACCCAACAGCATTTCCCTGTGCAAATCCATGTCCGCTTATGGGTTTAATCCAGAGGCAGCATCTTCCATTATGCTGTCTTTCCTATACAAGTGGACTCCTGATGCAGTGGAACAATGGAGACTCTACACATTTCCCAGCTCAGACATCAAATACAGCAAATTAACATGCAAATGCAAGAGGACAATGTCATTTTAGCCTTTATTTAAAAAGGCCTGAAATGTAAGAGTAATGGAAAGACCTTCAAGCAGAATAAACGTAGGCCCATCAACACTCCCCCATTAACATGCTTTTGTAGGCACTATTCATTTTCTGCTACCATTGAACAGGATTACATTGAGACCATATCTGCAGTACTGTACTTGATTTTGGGCACATACCAAAGGAAACATTTACTTGCCTCAACAACAGTGCAGGTACAGGGGACTCTTGAGAAACAATTAGCCTATACTCCCTGCATTTATTTTTAAAAAATGAGAGGTGATCTCATTGAAAACTACTAAGAGAGCTTTGCCCTGTACAAAATCCCTTCATTTTAGAGAGCTTAATTAAGTACACCTTCTTTGTTGCATATTTTAAACAGAATGTTGACTTAAAACTAATGGGGGATTTCTTATAAAAACCTGAATTCAAAGATGAGATGAATAAAACATCAGGAGGTGCAATTACCCCAGCTTTGCAATTACTTTTTGTTAGCTTTGATAAGCAGAGGCAATTCAAGAGGGCAAGTTTAGTAATAAAAAAGAAATACCTCATAAAAACCATTAGTGCAATTAAGGAACAGGTAAGAATTATTTATTCACATTATCCATATGCATAAAGAAATGTTCTAATTCCTTGAAAATCTTGCTTACATTCTATTTTGATTTGTGTTATATTATTTTTGTATATAATTAAGCAGCAGGGATTAGTAAACAGCCTAACAGCAGCAGCAAAACTCAGCTCAGTCCAAATTCAGCTAAGCCTATCAGATGTAAATCTGGGATGACCCAGTAAAAGCACTATTCTGGTCACCAGCAAATTGAAGCCTTTGCTTATTGTCACTGCAAGATTGTTTCTAATTTATCATGAGATAGAGAACAAATCTGAGTTCTTCCTCTCTTGGGAGAGGAAATACAAGTACATAATACTGTTTTTATCTCATCCCCAGTGTTTGTGATTAGAAATATTTTGCTACTGAGTAACTGTTATTTTTGGGTTGTTTCAACTTGCTGGAAATTTGAGTGGGAACATCTCAATCACTTCCATGTCTGGAACACACAGGAAAAAGCCAATTCTTTTGGACTAACTTGGACTAAACTTTCAATGGTCACTTACAGCACAAAGTTACTTTAAAAACAAAAAAAAATCCTACAAATTCAAAAAAAAATGTAGAAATGCAATGGCCTTTCTCAACTTTACCGCAATTTCTGATTAATCCAACCAAATTTGGCTGTCCTTGGAAAATCATTCCCATTTTATGTCAGCTATGTGAAGACATGAAAGACATAGTCCTAAAAGATTCATCACCATAACTAAGGTGAAATAAAGCTGTGTTGTTACACCAATCCTTTTCTCAATTTCCTTTAGGGTAATGTTGCACCTGCACCAAGGTTCCTGTTTGAATTAATCTGCAAAATAAATATTATTGTATTCAGATGACACTTGTATCTGAGCATATTTAAAGGCCACAATCAAAGTCATTGTTAACACATACAACACGCTGGAGGAATTCAGCAGGTTGGGCAGCGTCCGTGGTAATGAGCAGTCAACATTTCAGGCTGAGTCCCTTCCTCAGGACTCAGCCCAAAATGTTGACTGCTCGTTTCCACGGATGCTGCCCGACCTGCTGAGTTCCTCCAGTGTGTTGTACGTGTTGATTTGACCACAGCATCTGCAGTATACTTTGTGTTTACAAAGTCATTGTTGACTCCTTTACTCAATGATACAAGGGAGTGAGCCTTTTACTTATGGAGGCCCAACAGGGAAAAGTTGGTATCTCTTGAGGTTCTCCACCAATATGTCCCTTTGCACAAAGCTGTCATTCCAGACTTCATCCCCCCAAGGTGAACCATGAGTCACTGAGAAACAAAGTTAACTTTCTAAATATCAGCAACCATTTCTCAGTACTAAGATTTCCAAGAAGGCAGAGGAAACACTGTCACGGTTATTTCTGGCCTGTGATTACATAACATATAATAGTATCTTGAAGGCACTGAACATGTTAATTCTTTACAACAGAAACATAGAGGCCAAATGCAAACACAGTAGGAGAAATGCTAATCACGAGCAACACATCCACATGACATTCAAAGAGTCATTTATTATCAAGGTATGTATAAATTATACAACCTTGAGATTTGTTGCTTAAAGGCAGCCACAAAGCAAGAAACCCAGAAGAACCCAATTAAAAAGACTAACACCCAATGCAGAGAGAAAGAGAAAAAGCAGAAAGCATGCAGACAATTGAAGCCAGAACTGGCATTCCTAACCAAATTGACTCCCTGGACCTGAATTTCCTTAGCTGCCAGAATAGGCCCAAAGCTTTGGTCTCAGTTCATCATGTAATGGAACAAATCACTGTGTAGCTCACAGACATGAAGCACGTAACAGCTTGAGCAGTCTCACAGGCTCAGCGCTGCAGAGAGAGGAGTGAACATCACAGGAAAGCAAACGAGATCATCCCGAACCGAACCTCTGGCCCCGGCACCTTGCCTTTCCAGATTACCTAGGCTGACGTTTTAATTGTCCAAATACTGGGTAATATCATGCATTAGATTTCAGGCCCCATCACAGTGATACACTCCAGGCCTAGACCTTGTAGCCCAACTATTTGCTCTGGGCTTTAACCTTGTCACACAGCCGAAGCCATTCTTGATCTCTCCAAATTGGCTAGGCAATGAGAGCGACCTGATCTTGCACCTGGTTTAGGTGGACAGGCATCGAAACTCCTTTGTCTTGACACGTCTCTGAATCGCTCACTCCAACTTCATCTGCCACAGCAACACCACCTCCGTTTCCGAACACGTTGCACTCTGACATTGTAACGCACCAGCATGGCTCATCCCTCAAGTCAGGTTTGCCTCCGCTCACCTCTTCATTGTTTGTGGAGATAGTTTATCACAATTTACCTCATAGTGTTACTAATGATGTTTTTAGTTGTATTTCTTAGCTTTTGAACTACCAGTAAGCCGTCGCACAACTTCATCTTAATCTGAAAGAAATCACCAAGAACCATCTCCCGCTCCCATGGATAGCGTATTCAATCAATTCAGGATTACTTTACTTTATTGTCACCAAACAATTGACACTAGAGCGTACAATCATCACAGCGATATTTGATTCTGCGCTTCGTGCTCCCTGGAGTGGAAGCAAGATATCCTCAACCTCCAGGAACGAACTAGATTAAAAGTTTTGCTGAAATATTGGAGAAAATACAGGAAAGACAATGGAAGGACAATGACCAAAATGAGAAGATGCAATTATCAAGCAGGCTGGAATTCTTATTTCTGGAAAAGAATCACTAGGAAGAGACCTTCAAATTATGAAGTATGATAGAGTGGAAACATATAATTTAATGGAAATAAATAACCAGTAATACATAATAAACATTTGAAGAGGACGCGAATTTTGCTGTAAGGGATGGGTTGAAGTAATTAGCATTAGTTTAACCCATTTATCTATGGTCTTGTCACACATTAGGAAACTGGGGTATATGAGATTACAATGACAAAAAGTAACTTGAATACCAGCATAGTCCAGCAGTACCAAATGAACTGTGCGTGTGTGTAGGACAATATATGGAATACAATAATATTCTTGATATACCATTACAAAGCATGTTGCATTTCTTCTGAATAACACTTTTTTTTTGTATCTTATGTATGCTGCAGTTAGCTTTAAACTCAGCTGGTTTATTAAAATTCCCTGTTCTAGGTCATTGATATTCAGTTAGCATGTTCAATGCTATGATAAGGATGTAACACAAAATGGAAAACAGCTGCTGTCGCTCTGTAGGTTATTCTGCTGTTTTAAATGCACTGACACTATCACCAAGAAATTGAAACTCAAAAGTTGGATTTTAAGGGATATCTGTGAATTAAGAATAATTTACATGACACAGTCTAATCAGACAATGGTTAAAAATACATTTTAAGAGCTTCAAAGGAGACAGTGCAGTTTGACTTTTTCTATACAAGACATCGATGATCAATTTTCTAGCTCAACTCTGTTCTGCTCCTCCTGAGACCCTAGTGCAATATAGAATGTTAAATCTAAAAATAAGACATCTTGGTACTACATGGCTGATACCTTGTCCTGTAATATTATACTTAGGGGAAGAAGTTTCTCAACATATCCATTGTGAGAATTTCACATATTTCAAATAGATTACAAAGTTCAGAAATTAGAGGCCCATTCTCCGTACGCTCTATTAATTTAGTGAACATTCATTGCTATCATTGCAAAGCTAGTAACCCAACTGTAAGCAGAAAAGGTGTTGTCTAACCAAAGCCTTTATCAATTGCTAGTTGCACTGAATGACAACATGCATTAACTTCTCACTACTTAAAAATATTGTTCTATTACTCTTCTTAGCATAATTGACCTGCTAGGCATTTTCTACAGCTCTGCACTTTACAGTTTTGCCCTCATTAACCCATCAACCAGATAATCTCATTCATAGCTTATCCCTTGGCAACCTTAGCTTTACCCTATCAGTGTCTCAGCCATACCTCCCCTCATTCTCTTTACGACTTAAATATTTACTTGTTTTCTCTTTTTTCCACTTCTAAAAATGCATCTCAATATGAGAGGTTAACTTTATTTTTCTTTCTAATGACGCTGCCTGAACATTTCCAGTATTTTCTGATTTTGCTTTAACCTTCCAAATCAGTTTTTCATTATTAGCAAATCTTTTTATTTTAAATCCAGTTCCCTCATAAATTACTGATGTAAATTATACATAATTTCTACCAGTGCCTAAGTGGACATTGAACCCATGAACACTAACTTACTTCTTAATGTATTATTTCTGTTTTTGCATGATTTTTAATCTCCAATATAAATATACTGCAATTGATTTACTTATTTATTTTATGTATGTATATATATATTTTTCTTTTATATTATGTATTGCATTGAACTGCTGTTGCTAAATTAACAAATCTCACAACACATGCCAGTGATAATAAACCTGATTCTGTTTCTGATATTATAAATAACTGAAGCTCAGATACAGAACATTTACACCAAAATCAACACTTAAACCTGCATATCTAGAAAATCTCTCAAAAGATCCAAAGCCAAATATTTGGCCTAATAGGTTCCATATGGTAATAATGGCCCCTCAAACCAAGATTGAAGTAGTGATGGAATCAGATGCACATCAGCTCTGACAGGGTTTACAGGCCATTACTTCTTCCAAAACAAAGCCTATCATCATGAATAGCTGTGATGCTTCACTCCCAGATGCGCTCAATGCTTTTGATGCACGCTTTGAAGCAAGAATAAAACACACCTGTGCGAATTCCTGCAGCATCTGGTGACCCTGTGGTCTCTGCCTAGGAGGCCTATGTCAGAAAATCTTTAAAGAGGGTGAGCTCTCACAAGGTGGCAGGTCCTGATAGTGTACCTGGTAGGGTACTGAAAACCTGTGTCAACCAACTGATGAGAGTGTTCAGGGACATCTTCAATCTCTCGCTACTGCAGTTGGAGGTTTCTACCTGCTTCAAAAGACCATAAGACATAGGAGCAGAACTAGGCCATTTAGCCCATTGAGTCTGTCTGCCATTTCATCATGGCTGATCCATTCTTTCTTTCAGCCCCAGTCTCCTGCCTTTTCCCCATATCTCTTCATGCCTTGACCAGTCAAGAATCTATCATTCTCTGCCTTAAATATACATACAGACTTGGCCTCCACAGCTGCATGTGCCAAAGAATTGCACAGGTTCACCATTCACTGGCTAAAGAAATTACTCTTCATCTCCATTCTAAAAGGACTCCCTCTATCCTAAATGTGTCATCTGGCCTTAGGCATAGCCCTAGTCCTAACACCCACTGCAGGAAACATCCTCTCCACATTCACGCTATCAAGATCTTTCACCATTCAATAGGTTTCAATGAGGTCACCCCTCATTCTTCTGAATTCCAGTGAATATAGGCCCAGAGCCATTACTTGCTCAGTATGACAAGCCGTTCAAATCTGGAAATATTTTTGTGAACCTCCTTTGAACCGTCTCCAATTTCAGCACATCCTTTCTAAGATAAGGGGCCCGAACCTGCTCACAATATTCCAAGTGAGGTCTCACCATTGCTTTATGAAGCTTCAACATTACATCCTTGCTTTCATATTCTAGTCCTCTTTTAATAAATGTTCACATTGTATTTGACTTTCTCACCACAGACTCAACCTGCAAATTAACCTTTGGGGAATCCTGCACAAACACTCTCAGGTCCTTTTGCAATTCAGTTTTTTGTATTTCCTCCCCATTTAGAAAACAGTCAGCCCTTTAATTTCTTCTACCATACACTTTCTGACACCATATTCCGTCTGCTATCTCTTTGCCTGTTCTCCTAATTTGTCTAAGTCCTTTTGTAGCCTCTCTACTTCCTCTAAACTTCCTGTCCCTCCACCTACTTTCATATCATCTGCAAACTCTGCAACAAAGCCATCAATTCCATTATCCAAATCGTTAACATATAACGTAAAAAGAATCGGTCGCAACACAGACTCCGCTAGTCACTGGCAGCCAACCAGAAATGGCTCCATTCATTCCCACTTTTTGCCTCCTGCCAGTTAGCCACTGCTTTACCTATGCTGGAGTCTTCCCTGCAATACCATGTGCTCATAGCTTATTAAACAACCTCATATGTGGCACCTTGTCAAAGGCCTTCTGAAAATCCAACTACGCATCAACTGATCCTTCTTTGTCTATCCTGCTTGTTATTTTTTTCAAAGAATTCCAATAGATATGTCAGCCAAGATTTTCTCCTGAGAAAACCATGCTGACTATGGCCTATTTTATCATGTTCCTTCAAGAACCCTGAAACGACATTCTTAACAATCGACTTCAACATCTTCCCAACTACTGAGGCAGACTACTTGGCCTATAATTTTCTTTCTTCTGCTTATCTCACTTCTTGTAGAGTGGAGTGGCATCTGCAATTTTCCAGTCTTCTGGAACCATTCCAGAATATAGTGATTCTTAAAAGGTCATTACTAATGCCTTCACAATCTCTTCAGCCACCTCTTTCAGAACCCTGGGTGTACACTATCTGGTCCAGGTAACTCATCCACCATCAGACCTTTCAGATTCCTAAGAACCTTCTCTCTAGTTATGGTAATTTCACACACTTCATGATCGCTGACACCTGGAACTTCCACCATACTGCTAGTTTTCATATACTAGCATTGTTTTCCAGCAGTCCAATATCTACTCTTGCCTCTCTTTTATACTATGCATCTGAAGAAACTTTTGGCATCCTCTTTAATATTATTGACTAGCTTACTTTCGTATTCCATCTTTACTTTCTTAAAGACTATTTAATAGCCTTCTGTTGGCAGTTGAAAGCTTCCCAATCTCCTGACTTCCCACAAATTTTTGCTCTATTATATGACAGACAGACAGACATACTTTATTGATCCCGAGGGAAATTGGGTTTTGTTACAGCCACGCCAACCAAGAATAGTGTAGAAATATAGCAATATAAAACCATAAATAATTAAATAATATTAAGTTAATCATGCCAAGTGGAAATAAGTCCAGGACCAGCCTATTGGCTCAGGGTGTCTGACATTCTGAGGGGCAAATTGTAAAGTTTGATGGCCACAGGCAGGAATGACTTCCTATGACGCTCAGTGTCACATCTGGGTGGAATGAGTCTCAGGCTGAATGTACTCCTGTGCCTAACCAGTACATTATGGAGTGGATGGGAGTCATTGTCCAAGATGGCATGCAACTTGGACAGCATCCTCTTTTCAGACACCACCGTCAGAGAGTCCAGTTCCACCTCCACAACATCACTGGCCTTACGAATGAGTTTGTTGATTCTGTTGGTGTCTGCTTCCCTCAGCCTGCTGCCCCAGCACACAACAGCAAACATGATAGCACTGGCCACCACAGCCTTGTAGAACATCCTCAGCATCGTCCGACAGATGTTAAAGGACCTCAGTCTTCTCAGGAAATAGAGACGGCTCTGACCCTTCTTGTAGACAGTCTCAGTGTTCTTTGACCAGTCCAGTTTATTGTCAATTCATATCCCCAGGTATTTGTAATCCTCCACCGTGTCCACATTGACCCCTTGGATGGAAACGGGGGTCACCGGTGCCTTAGCCCTCCTCAGGTCCACACCAGCTCCTTAGTCTTTTTCACATTAAGCTGCAGATGATTCTGCTCACACCATGTGACAAAGCTTCCCACCGTAGCCCTGTACTCAGCCTCATCTTCCAACTATGACAGAGTCATCAGAAACCTTCTGAAGATGGCAAGACTCTGTGCAGTAGTTGAAGTCCGAAGTGTAGATGGTGAGGAGAAAGGGAGACAGGACAGTCCCCTGTGGAGCCCCAGTGCTGCTGACCACTCTGTCTGACACACAGTGTTGCAAATGCACATACTGTGGTCTGCCAGTCAGGTAATCAATAATCCATGACACCAGGGAAGCATCCACCTGCATCACTGTCAGCTTCTCACCCAACAGAGCAGGGCAGATGATGTTGAACACACTGGAGAAGTCAAAAAACATGACCCTCACAGTGCTCGCCGGCTTGTCCAGGTGGGCATAGACACGGTTCAGCAGGTAGACGATGGCATCCTCAATTCCTAGTCGGAGCTGATAAGTGAACTGGAGGGGGTCTAAGTGTGGCCTAACCTAGGCGGGAGCTGCTCTAGAACAAGTCTCTCCAGGGTCTTCATGATGTGGGAGGTCAATGCCACTGGTCTGTAGTCATTGGAGCCACTGGGGCGTGGCATCTTCAGTACAGGAACGAGGCAGGACATCTTCCACAGCACAGGAACCCTCTGGAGACTCAGGCTCAGGTTGAAGACATAGTGAAGTACTCCACATAGCTGGGGGGCACAGGCTTTGAGCACCCTGGGGCTGACACCATCCGGGCCTGCAGCTTTGCTTGGGTGGAGACGTTTCAGCTGTCTTCTCACCTGTTCAGCTGTGAAGCCCACCTTGGTGGTTTCAGGTGTGGGAGGGATGAGTCACGAGAGCAGGGTGGGGGGCTGTGAGGAGGGGTAGGAGGGGAGAGTGGAGTATGTGTTGGTTGGGGGCTGACAACAGATGAATTATGTGGGGGATGGGCAGGGGCCACAGTGTCAAATCTGTTGAAGAACGGGTTAAGTTTGTTGGCCCTGTCCACACTGCTTTCAGCTTCTCTGTTGCTAGTTTGCCAGAACCCAGTGATGGTCCTCATCCCACTCCAGACCTCTCTCATGTTGTTCTGCTGGAGTTTCCACTCAAGCTTCCTCCTATACCTGTCTTTAGCCTCCCTGATCTTGGCTTTCAGGTCCCTCTGTAATGTCCTCAGCTCCTCCCTATTTCTATCTCTAAACACCCTCTTTTTAGTGTTCAGGATGTCCTTAATGTCCTTTGTTACCCATGGCTTGTTATTTGAATAACAAAGGACAGTTCTTGCCGGAACATTGCAGTCCACACAGAAGTTGATGTAACCAGTGATGCACTCTGTGAGCCCATCAATGTCCTCTCCATGTGGCTCACAGAGGGCCTGCCAGTCTGTCACCTCAAAACAATCCTGGAGTTCCTCATAAGCCTCCCCCGACCTCTCTTTGGGTTTTACATTAGCTTTGACTTCTATTATCCATAGTTGTCATCTTGCCTTTAGAATACTTTTTCCTCTTTTGGATGTAGACGTATATCCTGTGCCTTCTGAATTGTTTCCAGCAATTCCAGCCATTGCTGCTCTGCCATCATCCCTGCCAGTGTTCTTTTCCAATCAACTCCAGCCAGGTCCTCTCTCATACCTCTGTAATCCCCTTTATTCCACTGCAATACTGATATATCCTACTTTAGCGTCTCCTTCTCAAAATTCAGGGTGAACTTGCTCATATAATGATCACATTTCCCTAAGGGCTCCTTTACCTTAAGTTCTCTAATCAATTCTGGTTCATTGTACAACACCCAATCCAGAACAGCTGATCCCCTACTGGGTTCAACCACAAGCTGCTCTAAAAGGCCATCTCATTGGCATTCTAAAAATACCCCCTTCTGGAACTGAGCACCAACCTGATTTTCCCAATCAACCTGCGTATTGAAATTGCCCATGACTATTGTAACATTGCCCTTTTGGCATGCATTTTCTACCTCCTGTTGTAATTCGTAGACCACATCCTTACTACTGTTTGGGGGTCTGTAGATAACTCGTTTTACCCTTGCACTTCCTTAGCTCTGTCCACAATGATTCAACACTTTCAACACATAGGGTCGCTATGTCACCTTTTTCTAATGATTTGATTTCATTTTTTACCAACAGAGCAACACCATCCCTTCTGACTTCCTGCCTGTCCTTTCGATACAATGTGTATCCTTGGACTTCAAGCTTCCAGCCACATTTTTTTTCAGCCATGATTCAGTGATGCCTATAACATGATACATGCCGACCTGTAACTGTGGTACCAAATTTGTCTACCTTATTCCATATACTGCACACTTTCAAGTATTACACCTTCAGTCCTGTATTCACCCTTATCGATTTTGTCCATGTTTTATATTGCAATTCATCCTGTTGACTGCAATTTTGACCTATCATCAGTCTCTCCTTGTTAGGAGTATTACTACACATTGCCTCTGTTTGTAAACCAACTACCTCATCTTCAGCAGTCCAGTTCCCAACCCCGGCCAAATTAGTTTAAACTAACCCGACCAACTCTAACCAACCTGCTTGCAAGGATATCGAGCTCCTCAGGTTCAGGTATAACCCATCTCTTTTGTACAGGGTCTTACCTTCCCCAGAAGAGATCACAATGACCTATAAATCTGAACCCGTGCCCCTACACCAGTTCCTCACCCATGCATTCACCTACCAAATCATTCTGTTCTTACCTTCACTGGCACAAGGCACAGGCAGCTATCCAGAGATTACTACCCTGGGTAGTAATCACCAGCTCCCCAAAATTTCTCTTCAGGACCTCCTCACCTTGTCTACTTATGTCAGAAATGCAAATATACACTAAGACTTCTGGCTGCTTACCCTCATCCTAGAGAATGTTATGGACCCAATCTAAGATATCCCTGATCTTGGCACCAGGGAGGCAACGTACCATCCAGATGTCTCTATCGTGCCCACAGAATCTTGTCTCTGTTCCTCTAAGGAATCTCTTATCAACACTGCAGTTCTCTTCACCTCTCTGCTCTTCTCAGCCACATCACCAGACTCAGTGCCAGAGACCCGGTCACTGTGGCTCCCCCTGGTAGATCATCCTCCTCAATAGTATCTAAAGTTGTATACTTATTATTGAGGGAAAAGGCCACGGGTGTACTCTGCGGTGGCTGTGCATTTCCTCTCCTTCTCCTGACAGTCACCCACGTACCTGTCTCCTGTGACCTAGGGGTAACTACCTCCCTGTAGCTCCTACCTATCACCTCCTCATTCTCCTGAACGAGTCGAAGGTCATTGAGCTGCAGCTCCAGTTCCTTAATATGCTCTCTTAGGAGCTGCAACTCAGTGCACCTGATGCAGATGTGTTTATCTGGGAGACTGAGGGTCTCCCAGGCTTCCCACATCCCACGTGGAGTACAAAACACTGGCCCTGGAGCCATTCACACCTAATCTACTATGCCCTAACAGATGTGGAATGAACAAATAAGAACAGAGAGAGAATAACTTGCAAGGCAATTTACCTCACGCAAACCTGATCTCACCTAAGCCTGATGAGCTAAAGCCTCTCTAAACACTGGCACACTCCAAATGAATGGCCGCTCAACTTGCACTTGAACTACCCTTATTGGCCCTTTCTAATGAATCTCTCTTACTGATTGGTCATTCCTCAAATCAGAAAAACTGCTGCAAAACTCTGCCTTCAAAATCTTGATCACTGCCCTAGTTAAAAAGGGTGACAATCATACCAGTGCCCAAGAAGAGCAGGGTGAGCAGACTGGAAGTAGCATCTCCTTCTCACTGACAATCAGCACTGGCACACCTTAAGGATGTGAGCTTAGCCCACTTACTCTACTCTCTCTATACCAATGACTATGTGGCCCAACACAGCTCAAATGCAATCTATAAATTTGCCGATTACACAATTATGAATTTCAGATGGTGACAAAGATGCATACAGGAGTGAAGTAGATCAGCTGGTTAAGTGGTGTCACAACGACTACCTTGCATTCATTGTTGTAAGACCATGGAATCGATTGTAGATTTCAGGAAGGGATGTCAAGGGCACACACACCAGTCTGCACAAAGGGATCAGCAGTGGAAAGGGTGAGCAGTTTCAAGTTCCTGGGTGTTAAGATGGTTGAAGATCTATCCTGGGCCCAACATATTGATGTAATTACAAAGAAAGCATTACAGCAGCTATATTTCATTAAGACTTTGAGGGGACTTGGAATGTTACCAAAGACTCTTGCAAATTTCTACAGATGGACCATGGAGAGCATTCTAGCTGGCTGTTTCACCATATGGCATGGAGGGGACCACTACACAGGATCGTAAAAAGCTACAGAAAGTTGAAACTCAGCCAGCTTCATCATGGGCACTATCCTTTCCAGCCCTGAGGACACCTTCAAAAGACAATGCCTCAAAAAGGTGTTACCCATCACTTAGGGCGCCCATCATCCAGGCCATGCTCTCTTCTCATTGCTACCATCAAGAAAGAGGTACTGAAGCTTGACAACACACACTCAACATTTCAGCAACGGCTTCTTCCCCTCTGCAATCAGATTTCTGAATGGACAATGAACCCATGAACACTATGGTTTTGCTCTCTGTTTGCACTACTTATTTATTTTTATATACTGTTGTCATTTATAATTTTTAGAATTATTATGTATTACAATATACTGCTGCCACAAAACAACAATTTTCACAACATATCCCAGTGATATTAAACATTTCTGATTAGTCAAAACTTGTGTATACTGGAGACCAAACACCTTGTTATCATTGCTACCTCTCCTGAAGCATATGAGAGGATGGACCTCACACTACACGACACTTGGAAAGATGAAGATTCTCCATCGATCTGTGCTCTGTCTACAGCAATATGCCTATTCATTAAAATTCAGAACAAGATTGTGGAAAATATGGATCTCTTTTTGTATCTTGGGAGCCAGTCTTCAAAGAAATTACTAAATTCCCCATTGCTTCCCATAATCCAGCACAGACATGGTCCTACTGAGAGAAAAAAAGTTTAAAGGGCCAAGGCCTCTACCTTGAAGCAGTTATCTGCATTTTCTAGTATACTTTAGAGATATGGATAGTCTATTGTGGACCACCAAGTCAATTCTGCAGAATTGCAAAACCTTTGACATGCATCGGCAACTTAGATGCATCTATGTTAGTGCCCTGTACCAAGCTCTGATCATGCATAGTTGGGGCACCCACATCAGCCTCAGCTATGCCTGGCTCTTTGTCGGCTAAGTAGACCAGTCCACGTTTGAAGCCTTCCCCAGTAATATTCCCCAACTCCTCCTCCACTACATTGATGACTGCATTGATGCTGCTTCATGCACCCATGCTGAGTTTGTTAATTTCATCAACTTTGCCTCTACTTCCAACATGCCTTTAAATTCACTTGGTCCAACCCTGATACCTCTGTCCCCTTTCTTGATCTCTCCGTCTCTGTCTCTGGAGACAAACTGTCAACTGACATCTTTTATAAACCTACCGATTCCCATAGTTATCTTGACTATACCTCTTCCCACCCTGTCTCCTGTAAAAGTGCTATTGCTATTTCTCAGTTCCTTCACCTGTTCCCAGGACATAAGAGATGTCCTCCTCCTTTAAGGAACAGGGTTTCCCTCCCCCCATTATTGATGTTGCCCTCACCTGTATGTCTATTTCCCAAACATCCTCGCTTAATCCATCTTCCCACCACCTTAACAATGATTGAGTTTCTCTTGTCCTTACCTACCACCCCATCATCTTCCATAACTTTCATCATCTCCAAAGGGCTCCTACCACTATGCCTACTTTTACTTCCCCCAACTCTGCTTTCTGTGGTTCCCTTGTACATTCGTCCCTTCTCACTAATCCTCCTTCCGGCACGTATCCCTGCAAGGGGCCAAAGTGCTACACCTGGCCATATATCTCCTCCCTCACCTCCATTCAGGACCCCAAACATACCTTCCAGGGAACGCATCACCTGTGAATCTGCTGGGCTCTTCTATAGTGTGCAGTGCTGCCAATGTAGCCTCCTCTACATTGCTTTCAATAGGTACATTTAATGTCAGAGAAATGTATACAATATACATCCTGAAATTCTTTTTCTTCGCAACATCCATGAAAACAGAGGAGTACCTCAAAGAATGAATGACAGTTAAATGTTAGAACCCCAAAGCACCCCCCATCTCCCCTCTCACACACAAGCAGCAACAAGGCAACAATCGCCCTCCCCCACCGAGCACTCAAGCGTGCAGCAAAGCACCAATAAAGGCACAGACTTGCAGTACCCCAAACACCCCTTGTTCACTCAGTAATTTGACGTACCACAGGCTCTCTCTCTCTC
The DNA here is from genome assembly GCF_048418815.1 of Hemitrygon akajei. Classification (NCBI taxonomy): domain Eukaryota; kingdom Metazoa; phylum Chordata; class Chondrichthyes; order Myliobatiformes; family Dasyatidae; genus Hemitrygon; species Hemitrygon akajei. The sequence continues at coordinate 31,187,453 of NC_133143.1, forward strand.
TCCCTAGTAAGGGAAAAAGAGGTGTCCCCGTTTCACAGCGAGAGGGGAGACATAACAAACAACTTGCTGATTTACGATGTTGAAAGTCTGTTGATGAGACCCATCGTAAATTGGGAGACTGCTTCTTTGAGCACCTCCACTCCATCCACCAAAAGCGGAAGTTTCTGGTGGCCAAGTATTTTAATTCCAATTCCCATTCCAACGTCAGTCCATGACCTCCTCTCGTGCCAAGATGAGGCCATTGTCAAGGTGGAGGAGCAACACCTTAACGTCTGGGTAGTCTCCAACATGATGGCATGAATATTGATCTCTCCTTCCGGTAAAAACATTTTCCCCTCCACCTCCCCTCCCCTCTTCCTTTTTACCCCACTCTGAACTTTTGCCTCTTCTCACTTGCCAATCACTCCCTGCTGGGATTGCTCCTTTTACCCTTTCTCCCATCAGATTCCTTCTTCTCCTTCCCTTTACCGTTCCTACCCACTTGGCTTCGCTTATCACCTTCCAGCTCGTCTCCTTCCCCTCCCCCCACCTTTTTATTCTGACATTTCCCACCACCCACCCCATTTCCTTCTCAGTCCTGAAGAAGGGTCTCGGCCCAAAATGTCAACTGTTTATTCATTTCCATAGATGCTGCCTGACCTGCTGAGTCTCTCCAGTATTTTGTGCGTGTTGCTTCTGATCACGCTCTACCATACATTCTCAAGGTCACCATGAAAGAAAGAGAATCATTCAATTCATGGGAATGGCTTCAAAATGGAGAAGCAGCACTCTTACTGTTTACTGATAGTAAATGTGCTCAACATGCCAAATAATCCAACCACACATCTTGTCAAACAACTGTCGTCTCATCTATGGCAGAAAAAGCTGATCTTACAGACTCTTCAGTCTGTGAACGCCTTCAGGCAACTCAGAATCCACAGAACTGCAGTGGAAGCATGCATTTCTCAATGCCTAAACTAATGATGGCCTCTTTCACCAAATACAATGCATATTCTTCTGAAGCATTCCCTTTGGATCCAGGGTGACTCACTTCCGCTCTGGCTTTGTGGGCTCTGAGATAGCCAATGTGGGAACTTTCACACAGAGGCCTTGGCCTCGAGATTCTCAACAGAATAATAGGTCTTCTTCTCCTACATTTTATTTTCATTTTAGCTGCTGTGCTGTAAATATTCCAAGCTGCTAGCAGGAGTTTTTGTAAGGTGTAAAGCCATTTGGGATGTTTAGACGCCAGCAATATTATACAATGCAATCGTTGAAACTGAATCTTGAAAGAAACTTTGTAGCAGAAATTCATTCCCAGATGAAAATGTTTGCTAAATTGACACTTCATAAAGAACCTACAATACTTTTCCCCAGTGCTGCTGCTGCTAGAGGAAGCTTCTTGTGCATATTTGCTGCAGATGATTGAATTCACAGAAGTGAACATCCTGACAAAGAACTGGAATACTCCAACCCTTCTCCCCACCAGAAAATATGAAAGGCTTCACCTGAATAACTCACAGATCAATTGCTTTAGTGTTCCATTCCTTTAACTATTGCAGGTACAGGGAAGTTTCCATTTTCTGAATCTGCTTGTCAAATCTTCTTTTCCATGTCTTTTTCATGTATATGGCTGTTTAATGTTCCAGCATGTATTCTGAATTCTGATTATACTTGAGTTTAATGTTATATGACACATATCAATTTTATACTGCAACTCAATTGTAAAGCCCAAGATTATTTTATAGAGGTCTCTTATACCACACACCCAAAGCATGGAATACAAGTCTGAGGTACATATGGTCTAACTGGAAAATGATCTGGTCAAGCTATACCTTGAATGTTTATAACATTTCTAGGAATAACAGACTTTCAAATGCTAGACAACACGAGTGAATCTGCAGATGCTGGAAATAAATAAAAACACAAAATGCTGGCAGAACTCAGCAGGCCAGACAGCATCTATGGGAGGAGTTAGTGACGATGTTTCAGGCCGAAACCCTTCATCAGGAGTGAAGTAACATGGGATGGTCGAGGGGGGAATAAGAAGTGGGGGGAGGGATGAAGTAGTGAGCTGGGAAGTGATAGGCTGGAGGGAAATGGGCTAGGGGGAAGGTGAAGAATTATGGGAAATAAAAGAGAAAGAAAGGTAGGGCTGGGGGAGAACCAAAGTGAGGATGGAAAAAGACAGAAAGAACATTCAACTCACAGACCTCCGTTGATACCCCTGCCCCCCCTTACCCCATCCCTATCTATAATTTTAGTCTGGTTCTCTTTCTCTCACTTTTTCCACCCTCACTACAATCTCCCCCCACCCCTACCTTTCTTTCTCTTTTATTTCCCATAATTCTCTACCTTCCCCCTAGCCCATTTCCCTCCAGCCTACTTCATCCCTCCCCCCACTTCTTATTCCCCCCTTGACCATCCCATGTTACTTCACTCCTGATGAAGGGTTTCGGCCCGAAACGTCGTCACTATCTCCTCCCATAGATGCTGTCTGGCCTGCTGAGTTCTGCCAGCATTTTGTGTTTTTATTCTTCAAATGCTAGAGGCAGTACAGAGAACTGTGGTAAGAAAATAGGAGAATAAAACATTGGACAAATGATCAAATCAAGTTAAAGGTAAAATAAAACATCCAGATATAGATGGAATATTTTAAAAATCCCATGGCACAGGCCATTCTCCTAGATTCCCAACTGGCATTCCTCATAAATCATCATACAATTAATTAGCTGCTCTTTATAATATCTGCGTTGTGAAATATGGCATGAATAACAATTACTGCATATTTAAAAGCCATACGTACTTACAGATATAAATGCATATAAACACTTATGTATGCATGTAATATATATATATTGACCAAAGGGCAACATTATCCCTAAAGTTTTGAGGCAATCAAAAAAAACCCAAACTTCTGCAAATGTTGCATCTAAAATTTTAAGATGCTCTACACTGCAAGCAATGTTTTTTGCCAATGTTCTTTTCTGTCCCACCTGAATGTATGCTTCACGTACAAGAGCTGGATGCACTCAGCAGGTCGGGCAGCATCCGTTGAAATGAGCATTCAACAGATGCTGCCCGACCTGCTGAGTTCATCCAGCTCTTGCACGTGTTGATTTGACCACAGCATTTGCAGTGTATTTTCTGTTTACTATTGAATGTATGCTTGTGTTTCCCTGAGTAGCATGTGGACCTGACCGATGAATATCAGCAAGCATTTAATTACTACTGGATATCTGGGGGAGGATCACTGTCCAACTCGATTATAGCTTCTCAGAAGAACATCTGCTTCAGGCACTTTTACAATTCCTACCCCAGGAATTCTGTGCATCACTGTTGCAGTCAAAGTTGAGGCCTGTAGATTTGCTGCTTTTTATGGCCCGAGTATTGACTATTTAAACCTGTAAAAGCTCGTGGGGAATTACTAGTGCCATTATTTGTTATATATAAACTAACAGATTTTATTTTATGATTATTAACTAGAATCAGTTCAGGAACTAAAAGGAAAAAGCAGGAAGTCACTGCTGTGATGATGTTCATATAATTAGTGCCTCTGAAAACAACGTGAGGACACTTCGTGCATCTTTTCAGAAATGACAGGATTCCATGTCATACTCACACAGCCTCCTTTAAGGATAGAAGCATTTCTTCAACTTCGGCATCTGAAAATTCCCCATCCATCTTTGCGAGGTAGGTGAAAAGATAAGTGAAGGTTTCGATTTTAATGTGAGCAGCACCACCCGGTGGGTCAGTCGTTAGAATTTCACAAGCATACCTCAAGGCACTGTAGAGAGACTTCAAAAAGAAAGCATATTTACTAGTAAGTTGCTGCTTCAATTTAAGAGAGGTGTGCAATGTTGTGTCATCATATCCTTGTGTTTAACGTACAGAGTTAATTAGCTTTATAAGAGACATTACTAACTAACCATATTCACTTGGAAAAACATAATATTTTGGAAAATTAACCTTTTGATGAAAATATCTCAACCATAGAAAACAGTTAAAATGATGATATATAACCTCCATGTAAAATTAACATTATCTTCAAAAAAATTAACAGTGCAATAGCTGCCCTTATTAGGAAATTTGTACATTTGCAAGATGCATATTCAGCTCTCACTTCAAGTAAGTACAAGCAATATAGCCAGAATGAGACTCTGTTGAACTGAATAGGTAGCAAGCTCCTTGGGATCACTGTGAAAAATTATTTATATAGTAATTGATTCAAGAAAACAAGAAAACAGAAGCAGAATTAGGCCATCAGATGTTCAAATTCTACCTTGCCATTTAATATGATTATGGCTAATTCTTTGCTGGCCTTAACTCCTCTCTGTGCCACTTCTCTATATCACTCCACTCAAAGTTCAGAATTCAGAGTCAATTTATCAGCAAAGTACAAATATGTCTCCATATACAATTCATTTTCTTGTGGGCATTCACAGTAAATATAAGAAACACAATAGAATCAATGAAAGACTGTACCTCACAGGACAGACAAACAACCAATGTGCAAAAAACAACAAATGATGCAAATACAAAAAGAAAAAAAACAACAGATAAATAAGCAATAGATATCGAGTACATGAGAGGAAGAGTCCTTGAAAGGGAGTCCATATGTTGTGGGAACAGTTCAGTGATAGGGTGAGTTGGGGTTGAGTGAAATTATCCCCTGTGGTTCTAAAGCCTAACGGTTGAGGGGTAATAACTGTGTCTGAACCTGGTCCTGTGAGGCCTGAGGTCCTGTACCTCCTTCCTGATGGCAGCAGTGAGAAGAGAGCACGGTGGGGGTCCTTGGTGATGGATGTTGCTTTCCTGCTACAGCGCTCCAGGTAGATGTGCTCAATAGTGTGGAGGGTGTTAGAGCATTTTTGGGGGTTAGCACATATAGCAAATAACATCAGCAACTGACTTCAGCCACCAGTCTTCAGATTGGAATATGATCTATGGATTAAATCTGAACTGCATATCTGAACAATGGGTTCCTAAAAAAACGTGAAACAAGTTAATCAGAGGACCAGACAATGCTGATTTAAATTCTATATTTGTGTGTACCTGGGTGTCTTAAAATGGCTTAAAAATGTTGTGTAGTGTTGGGTCAGGCAGACCTTCCTCCAAAAGGATCTCCATCTGATGCCTGCAGTATCTCATTTTGTTGAGTGAGGAGATGGCTTCACATCTACCAGTAATTCTTTCTAGAGACTTTGTTCATGCAACAACATTTGGTGTCTGGAGCAGGATAATTTATTGAGATCCATTGTGTGGCCTGTGATCTCAGCAGTCTAAGTGAATGAGTATTTTTAAAATTAATACTCACAATTGAATCTGTTCAGGTTAATGGCTATGGGATCACTAGGTATCATGGACACGACAGAGTTGAATTGATTGATAGAAGTAGTATGGTGTGTGTGAGTGCATGTGGATTTATGGAAGAGACTAAAATTTGTGTGCTAATTTAATGAGGTGGGGCCACCAGTTGTGAAGGGTGGTTATTGAAGGTTCGTGACACTAGTGGGGCATGAATACTCATTCCAGGAACTGTATTTCAGCATACGTGTTTGTGAGTGTGTGTGTGTGTATTACCATACATCTGTAACATTGACATAAGGTTTTACCCAGAATTATCTGTCAGGATGGTATCTATTGAGATCAGGCAACGTCAGGTCAAACCCCTGAAGATGCAATCCAGCCCCTGACCCTGATTACGATCATTCATAAACCCTTCACCCTGGGGAGAAACTGAGCATTTTGTAAGAGATGCCCTCACTTAAAGTTGCATTCAGAATTCTGGCACAAGCTTGAGGAAGTGGTTGAAATTCACCAGATGCACCCTAAAGATATACGTATTGATAAAAGTGAAGTGCCTGAGGAATATATGGGATAGTATGGCCAAGGGGTGCAGAATGGTACATGGGCAACTACCAGGAACACCAGCAATGAAGGGAGATATACCTTTCTTAAAGGGGAAGTGAAGCAATGGCGGGAGGTGAGAGTCACTGGGGAATGATAATGGCATTGATTCAAAGAGCTGATGAGACGACATTGAATTATGCAGAACATAAATATCGAGCATGTGAAGAGATAATCCAGGAGGGATGTCTCAGTCTTCCTAAAAATGCTGAAGGAAGGCCTGAGCTCAGCCCACCAGAAAGTTCTAGATTTGGGGAGAGCAGTGGGATTGACCTATTCCGCAATAGTTTCATGGGCCAGTGCAAGAGAAATTGTACAGTGGCTGTATCGAATGTAGCTGCTCAGAGAACTTGCTTTGTATGCTGACAGGTGGCAAATGTGGCAAAAAGCTGCTAGAATAGACGTGGGAGATGACTTGTTACAGCTGTGGCTTTTCAGACCATGGTTGGAGGCAGTGCCCTGAAAAACAAGGAAAGTGGAAAACTCACTTACCAAAGCATGCAGAGTCCACAGCAGTACCCTCTCTTTCTGATTTGATTGCTGACCAGATTATGGATCTGCTGAGGTTAGACAATGGCTGACAGATGCCTCTTTTGAGAGATTTGGTCATCCGTTGATGTACACAAGAGGTTTATTGGGGGACAGCATGGGGTATCAGCATTGTTAACTGATCTACCCTTGCCCATGGCTGGAGAGTTCATTTATATCATCAGTGCAGGAGGTGAAACAATAAAGGTAGAGAGAAATTAATCCCAGGTATTTAAGATTGTGGGATTGCAGCTTCTTGTAGATTTCTGGATCTGTCCAAATAATGAGAGTACTATCCTTGGAATAGACATCTTAAGAGAGGCAGGGGCCATTATCGGTTCCGGAAAGCAGAAATTACATGGACAAATCAGGAGTAGCAAACACATACAACTAGTAGAGTACTCAGCATAGCCGCAGCCACTGCCAATTTGATCATCGGAGACTGGAGCCAGTACGGTTCTGTGGATTACTTTGCCAACAGTTCCTAGCGGGTTGGGCTGTACAAGTGAAGTTGTGGCAGAGTGAAGATGGGGGGTGGGTGGGCTGCATAAACCCTGTACACAGTATCCGATAAAAGCTGACGTCCTGACAGTGATTCCAAGTATAGTTAGGGATATGAATAGAGACTGTGTTAACCACTCATTCTGCTTTCTGGCCAGCAAGGAAGCCAGATGGATCATACCACAACCAAAGGAGTTGAATGACTTCAGACCTGTTGCCTTGACGTCGCACGTGATGAAGACCATGGAGCGGCTGATAATACAGAATCTGAGGCCACAAACCAGGCACGCCCAGGATCCTCTTCAGTTTGCATATAAGGAGAAGGTGGGAGTGGAGGATGCTATCACGTATTTGCTGCACAAATCACTCTCTCACCTAGAGGGGGTCAGTTGTGCTGTGAGGATTACATTCCTTGACTTCTCTAGTGCCTTTAACACCATCCAGCCCAAGATCTTAAGGCACAAACTAACGGAGATGGGAGTAGACTCTCACATGGTGGATTGGATAGTGGACTACTTGACAGATAGACCTCAGTATGTGCGGTTGGGAGACTGTAGGTCTGACACGGTGGTCAGCAGCACAGGGGCGCCGCAGGGAACCGTACTCTCTCCGGTCCTGTTCACCCTGTACACGTCAGACTTCCAATATAACTCAGAGTCCTGCCATGTGCAGAAGTTCGCTGATGACACGGCCATAGTGGGGTGTGTCAGGAATGGACAGGAGGAGGAGTATAGGAAACTGATACAGGACTTTGTGATATGGTGCAACTCAAACTACCTGCGTCTCAATATCACCAAGACCAAGGAGATGGTGGTGGACTTTAGGAGATCTAGGCCTCATATGGAGCCAGTGATCATTAATGGAGAATGTGTGGAGCAGGTTAAGACCTACAAGTATCTGGGAGTACAGTTAGACGAGAAGCTTGACTGGACTGCCAACACAGATGCCTTGTGCAGGAAGGCACAGAGTCGAATGTACTTCCTAAGAAGGTTGGCGTCATTCAATGTCTGTAGTGAGATGCTGAAGATGTTCTATAGGTCAGTTGTGGAGAGCGCCCTCTTCTTTGTGGTGGCGTGTTGGGGAGGAAGCATTAAGAAGAGGGACGCCTCACGTCTTAATAAGCTGGTAAGGAAGGCGGGCTCTGTCGTGGGCAAAGTACTGGAGAGTTTAACATCAGTAGCTGAGCGAAGGGCGCTGAGTAGGCTACGGTCAATTATGGATAACTCTGAACATCCTCTACATAGCACCATCCAGAGACAGAGAAGCAGTTTCAGTGACAGGTTACTGTCGATGCAATGCTCCTCAGACAGGATGAAGAGGTCAATACTCCCCAATGCAATTAGGCTTTACAATTCTACCGCCAGGACTTAAGAACTTTTTAAAAGCTATTATTAATGCTTTTTGAGATGGTGATTTAGATGCATATCATATTTTTTACTGAGTTAAGTATTGTATGTAATTAGTTTTGCTACAACAAGTGTATGGGACATTGGAAAAAAAGTTGAATTTCCCCATGGGGATGAATAAAGTATCTATCTATCTATCTATCTACTTGTTAAACAATAGACAATACCACCCTTAATAAGACCAGGCCGAGATTGCATCCAATTATGGTGAGCCCTATTACAATCCTGAATGGTCTGTCTCCATAACATAACATTTCCTCAGTCCTGGATATCGCTGATGGATTTTGGGAGCTCTCTTTAGCACCTGAATCCCAAGACCGATTTGCTTTCATGCTGGATGGGCAGCAGTACATGTGGACCAGACTCCCCCAGGGATTCCACAATAGGCCAGCAATTTTTCATAAAATCATGCCACAGACTTTGGAAAAATTCAATCTAACACTCTGCTGGCCAACCAGCTTATGTGGATGATCTACTAATTGCTTCAGAAGATGAAGCAGGTCATTTAGGGGCGATAGCCTGCATTTTGAGATACTGCAACACGAAGGGTTGAAAATCAGTCCACAGACTCTACCACCCTCAGAGCTCAGGAATGGTAGAAAGGATGAACTGAACAATCAAGAATGACTTAGACAAAGCTATAACTGAGATGGGAAAGGCATGGGTTGATATAATACCAAAGATCCTGATGAGATTGGTTTGCAAGCAACCACAAACCACATGCTGGGTCTCAGCCCCTACGAATTATTGATGGGGTGAGGAATGCAACTTCCTTATGGAATAATTATGGGTTGTGGTGAGCCTGGGACTTACAGCGATAGAATGACCCAGTATGTCAAAGATCTTTGTAACCAACTTTAGAGTGTTGAAGGACCGAGCGAAACAGCAGCACATTGCTGATCAGAGACCGGACAGAAAGGAGATAGTCCTCCCACAACCAGGTGACGAAGTCATGGTGAGGGTGCTGCCTGAAAAGGTATAGGGTTTGCTCCACAGATGGTACTTTTAACAAATGACACTTGTGTCCGTTTGCAGACTCAGCAAGGCAATCAGTGGAAACACTGCACTCAACCTTAAACAATACAACTCACCTCTTGTTCCCCCCCCCCCCAACAGACAGAGTAGGGGGATCAAGTAACCCTGTAATTACAGAGAACCTAAGAGATGAACACCAGAACCGACCACGGTTGATGGAAACAGATCCACAGCAAATGCGAAGGCAGAAGATACTGGGAGTGTGGCAGGAAGCTGTGAATAGCATGCTACAGTGAAATGGTAACAGCACTCTGTAATGAACACTGGTTGCTGAAGGTAGATGATTAGTTCTAAAGCATAGAATAGAAAGGATATTGGGGAAAATAGACAGGGTGGGATTTAGGTTACAGCAGAGACATCAGGTTCCACAACTCTGATGGCTTGGCAGACTGAGAAAGATTGCTCACGGCATCTGAAGGTGGTCACCCCTGCCTGAATGGGGAGTGAATACAAAAGAGCTGGGCCCTTTTAGTGGTTGGGACAGCGATCCGTTTGGAAAGGGGTGCCACCAGGGAAGACGTCCTTGCAGTCATCCAAATAAAGACCACCCCAACCCCTCCTGTGCACTGATGAGAGGAGCCTGTGAGTCTGATACATTTGCCTTGCTGGTGTCCCTGGGAAGAGAGAGTTTTAGCTATCATAGAATAAAGGGATGAAGATAAAAATGTGATCAAAACTGCAATCGTCCAGCAGCAAAGGAGGCAACAGGCATACGAATGAGGAAGCTGCATTTTTAAAGACTGTTGTTCAAATTTCTGGAACAATCTCTCTGCTAGAGTCTTGTAGATAACTAATAGGCATCATAGGGTAGATGTAGATGCACATAGAGTAACTGGGAAGAATTCCGAGGCAGGGCATTTTTGATGCCTTTTTTGAGTAGATCCTCTTTAAGGTTGGCCTTTCGTGGTACAGATTTCTTGGGACAAACGCTGAGGCAGTTAACACGTTTTCTTAGGCACCAATATAATTGAAGCCTACCTGAGGTTGGAGGATACCCTAGTCTGCCAAAGTGTGAGGTTAAAGATATCAGTCAACAGTTCAGCCAGTTGATCAGCACAGTTCTTGGCCAGGTATCCTGTTTGGACCAGATGTTTCTGTGGGTCACCCTCCTGAAGCTGGCTCTCATGTTGGCTTCAGACTGAAATCACTGGGGACAGTGAGAGTTTGTGAATGTGCCTCCATTTTTAGACTGTCAAAGGAAACATAAATGGCATTGAGTTGATCTGGGAGAGCAACCTTATTGTCATCATGTCACTTGGTTTCACATTGTAGAAGGTGATAGCATTCAAGCCCTCCCACAGCTGTCAAGCATCCTTCCGTGATTCAAGTTAGGTCCCAAATTGCCATTTTGTACATGAGATGCCTTTCCAGAGATTCTATCTGGGCCTCTTGTACTTCACTTAGTTACCACTGATCTGGCCCTCAGCAGATTGTGGATATCATGGTCCATCCAAGGTTTCTGGTTGGTGAAGGCTGTATGATTTTGTGGGGACACACTTGTCTACACTGTTTTAATAAAGTCTATGAAAATTGTGGTGTTTTCATTCAGATCTTCTGATGAGTATTTGAACGCAGTCCAGCCCACCAACTTGAAGCAATTCCGTAGCCACTCTTCTGCCTCACGTGACCACCTCTTCATTGTCCTTACTTCTGGCTCCTTGCTCTTTAGCCTTCTGCTTGTAGGAGGATGGCAGCCAAATGATCAGATTTCCCAAAATGCAGGTTGAATGGTGGGCATTCCTTATGGTCGTATCAGAATGGTCGAGTGTTTTGGGACCCCTGATGCTGCAGGTGATATAGTGATAATTGAGCAGCGATCTCCTCAAATAAGCCTGATTGAAGTTCCAGGCAATCATTTGAAAGACATCAGTGTAGGCTGTTTCTTGTTTGCTGATAGTGGCACTCAGTACTTGAGCGTCTGCTTAACATCGGCCTTTGACTGTAAACTGCAGGCAGGGTCATGGAGGAGAATTCTCTTGGTAAATAGAATGGTCAGCACTTAATCATCCTTAATACTCCTTGATCTATCAAATATTTATCCACCTCTATTTTAAAAATCTTGAATGATTCAGCTTCCACCATTCACTGGAGCAGAGAATGCACTGCCCTCTGTGACAAGATATTTCATGGACCTGTACCTCAGTTAAATGGCCAATCCTTTAACTTGTAGTTATTTCACTTTGTTCAAAACTCTCTCACAAGTGAAAATATCCCAACATATACCCTCTTGTGCCCCCTTAAGATCGTAGGTGTTTGAATAAGGTCAGTTCTTATTCTTCTCACCTCTCATGGATACAAGCCCAAACTATTTAGCTTCTTTTGTTAGGACCATCCTCTCATCTCAGGAACTTGCCTGGTGAATCTTCTTTGTACTGCCTCCAACATTTAGTAAGGTGACAAAAACTATATATATAATTACCACTAATTTTCCCTTTTTTGAACTCCAACCCTTTTTACAAAATGACACATACTTTCTTCACTAGTTGTTGGACCCGCCTGCTAGTTTTTAAAAAATTCTTGTACCAAAATACTTAGACTCCTTGCAGTTCACTCATCTAAAGTCTCAACAGATTTAGGTAATAATCTGCTTTTTGATTTATCTTACCAAAGTACACATCTTACACTTCCCCACGTTAAACTTCATTAGGCAGTTGTTTGCCCACTTGGTCACAGTTGTGTAGCACTGGCACCAGCAATCACCAATCGGATCCCCGATTCCCACTGCAGTCTGTAAGGAGTTTATACATTCTCTCTGAGGCCATGAGAGTTGCCTCTTGGCACTCCAGTTTCCTCTCACATTCCAAAAATGCATGGTTAGGGTTAGTGAGTTGTGGATATGCTACGTTGGCACCAGAAGCACTTACAGACTGGCCAGCACAATCCTCACTGATTTGATTTGATGCTAACAATGCACTTCAAAGATCAAAATTCAAAAGTAAATTTATTATCAAAGTACATATATGTCACCATATACAACTGTGACATTCATTTTCCTGCTTAATAAATCCATAATAGAATAATAACCATAAAAGAATCAATGATAGTCCATACCAACTTGGGCATTGCATACCAACAGTGTGCAAAAGACACAAGCTACAAATACAAAAAGAAAAAATAATAATAATAAATAAGCAATAAACCAAGAACAGATGATAAGACACCATGGGTTGTGGGAATATTCAATGATGGGGCTAGTGAAGTTATCCTCTTTGATTCAAGGGTTTGATGGTTGAGGGGTAATAACTGTTTCTGAACATGGTGGTGTGAGTCCTGAGGCTTCTGTACCTGCTTTCCTGCAACTGGGCCGTATCCAATCACAAACAAGAGAAAATCTGCAGATGCTGGAAATCCAAGCAACACATACAAAACACTGGAGGAACTCAGCAAGCCAGGTAGCATCTATGGAAAAGAGTATGGTCAACCTATCTGGCCAAGACCCTTCAGTAGGACCCTGCTGAAGCGTCTTGGCCTAAAATGTCGACTGTACTCTTTTCCATAGATGCTGCTTGGCCTACTGAGTTCCTGCAGCGTTTTGTGTGTTGCTTGGGCCATATCCACAAGTTTTTTCGTTCAAGGGCATTGGTGTTTCAATACCAGGCTGTGATGCAATCAGTCAATATACTCTCCCCTACACATCATAGAAGTTTGCCACAGTTTTAGATGTCATGCCAAATCTTTGCAAACTTCTGAGAAAGTAGAAAAGCTACTGTGCTTTCGGAGAAACGTCACTTATAAGTACATGTGACAAATTAGCTGATCTCTTTATCTCGCCAGACAAGTGAAGATCATATTGTTAGTGATGGTTAGCAGTTGTGACTGGTGATTCCATTAGGGCATATATGTCAAACTCAAGGCCCGCGGGCCAAATCTGGCCCACGGTGGAATTATCTTTGGCCCGCGAGATAATATCTAATTACTATTAAAGCTGGCCCCAGTAATCGAAGCGCCTATGGCATATGATATGGCTAATGCTGAGTTTATTCAGGTACCAGGTTTTCAGGGTTTTTAGTGTTTATTCGGCAGTCTTCTTCATAAGAAATGGAATTTGTAAAGTGAAACACTTTGTAGTTATAGCAGAGACTGAGACACATGAGAGCAGGCTGAAAAAACGGAGGCAACGAAAGCTGCGTTTGCACGCATCCGACTGATCTGGCCCACATGAAGCTGCATTTTGCTCAATCCGGCCCGTGACCTAAAATGAGTTTGACACCCCTGCATTAGGGCTAAATTTTGAGACCAAAATCGCTGTTTATAAAATGCATAGATATTCCAACTGTAGAAAAAGGTTGTGGAAAAATCAGAAGATTAAATAATGTATTGTGGAAAGCAGAGATGTGAAATGCAGTGTAAAGGAAGAATAGTGTATTTCATCTAACATTTTCTTTTTCATTAAATTCTAAACATTTCACATAAAGAGCAGAAAAATTCAGTCTGAAAATAATGATTCATGAACAAAACAACTGAATAAAAAATGGCAAAAATTGAACACTCCTTTTGTACAGAATCAAAAGTGAACTTTATATCTGGAAATCCATACAATTAATTTAGGGATTACATATAAACTTTCACAGCAAAGGTTGGAATCTTTTCCCATCATTCCATTGAACAAGATTTCAGCTCACTGGACTATTTAAATTATATTTACTCATTTTTATACAAATTTATCGACATAGATTGCTGATATTACATCAGAGACTACATTTCTGAACTACTTCATTGACTTTAAAATGCTTTAGTGAGCCCTGAGGTTGTGAAGGGGACTTTCCATCTGAAAAGTTCTGAAAAACTAGTAACTTTATTAAAAACACAAGAGATTCTGCAGATACTAGAAATCCAGAACAACACATACAAAATGCTGGAGGAACTCAGCAGGTCGGGTAGTATTATTGGAAAGGAAGGGGGATGATGTCAGAATAAGAAAGTTAGGGGGGGGGGAAGGAGTGATAGGTGAAGCAATGTGGGTGGGGGGTGAAGTAAGAAGCTGGGAAGTGATTACTGGAAAAGTTAAAGGGCTGGAGAAGAAGGAATCTGATAAGACAGGACTGTGAACTATGGGAGAAAGGGAAGGAGAAGGGGCATCAAGGGGAGGTGATAGGCAGGTGACGAGAAGAGGTGAGAGGGGAGCCAGAGCTGGGAATTGAAGAAGAGGGAAGGGGGAGGGCAGGGGAAGTTGGTTAACTCAATGTTCATGCCATCAGGTTGAAGGCTGAGTAGTCTTGAGGGTGGCCTCATTGTGCCAGCAGAGAATGCCATGGATCAACATCTTGGAATGGTAATGGAGATTGGAATTAAAAATGTCAGCCACCAGAAAATCCTGTTTTTCACAAATGGAGTGAAGGTGCTCGACAGCTCCATATCTTTATTAAAAACTATGTTGTAAAATATAGTGCCAATCTGTAATCAGGATCCTTTAGGGAAAGAAAATTATAGCAAATTGGAAAGTCAGAAGAGATAACCTTTAAAACAAAAATTACTTCACAACAATATGTTGGAATAAATTTACCCCATTTTGACATCGAAAAATTAAGTTTGATTACAGAAGATTTTCAACAGCTCCATCTAGTGTTGAAACCTTAGATTTTATGAAGTGGAATTTCCCAATTGCGCATAACATTCATAACAATAATATGTCAAGAGGGAAACAGCTTGTTTTATCAGAAAAATCGCTGAACAAATGGGAATTTGCATGGCCAACCCAAACAGTTAAACCCTTCCAAATTCTCCACCACTTCTGCTAACTGTTAAAACCATTATTCTGTTCCAAATTTTATGCCTGGCAATATCAAGAATATGTTCAAATGTTCTGCATACTGCAAAGATGAACGATGTCATTGTTGATTCCTGACATGTATGGAGGCTTTTCATCGCCAGGAGCATTAGTTCCGAATTTAAAAAAAATATGTCCCAGCATCACCCTTTCAGAAGAATTTGGCAAAATAGGGACACCCACTGCAGCAGTAAAAATAGCAAGTTTACTGACAATAAATCTTACTGCCCATGCAGTTGAAGAGGAAACCCATGAAATTTACCAGCTATAAATTGATATTAGATGTTCTATCCTTTTAATCTATTCACTTTTTTTCAATTTCTATGAAGATTCTAAAGAGTCATAGAATACCACAGTACAGAAACAGACCCTTTGGGCCATCTAGTCCATGCCAAGCCAGTAATCTGCCTAGTCCCATAGACCTCCATACCCCTCCCATCCATCTACCTATCAAAACCTCTCTTAAACGTTCAAATCAACCCTGCAACCACTACTTGCGTTGGCAGTTCATTTCAAATTCTCACCACCCTCTGAGTGAAGTTCCCCCTCATGTTCCCTTTAAACATTTCATCACTCACCCTTAACCCATGACTTCTAGTTCTAGTTACACCCAAGCTCAGTGGAAAAAGCCCATTTGATTCACCCTATCTACGCCTCTATCAAATCTCCCCTCAATCTTCTACGTTCTAGGGAATAAAGTCCCAACCTATTTAACCTTTTCCTATAAGTCAGGTCATCAAGTCCTGGCATCATTCTTGGAAATTTTCTCTGCACTCTTTCAATCTTATTTGCATTTTTCCTGTAAGTAGGTGACTAAAATTGGACAAAATACTCCAGATTAGGCCCCATCAACGTCTTATATAATTTCAACATAACAGCCCAGCTCCTGTACCCAATATATCAATTTATGAAGGGCATGTGCCAAAAGCTTTCTTTACAACCCCAGTTACCTGTGATACCAGTTTCAAGGAGTCATGGATTTGCATTCCCTGATCCCTCTGTTCTACCGCACTCCTCAGTGTCTTACTGCTCACCATGTAAGACCTACCCTAGTTGGTCCTCCCAAAGTGCAAAACACCTCACACCTGTCTGTATTAAATTCCATCTGCCATTTTTCAGCCCATTTCACCAGCTGGTTCAGATCCCACTGCAAGTTTTGATAGTCTTCTTAGCTGTCCACTACACCCCCAATTTTAGTGTCATTCGCAAATTCTCTGATGGAACTTACCACATTATCATCCAGATTGTTGACATAGATGACAAAACAACAACACACCCAGCACTGATCTCTGTCACATGCTTCCAGTTAGAGAAGCAACCATCTACAACCACTGCTTCCACAAAGTCAATGTCTAATCAAATTTAATACCTCATCTTGGATGCCAAGCGACCGAACCTTCTTGACAAATCTCCCAAGTGGGACCTTGTTAAAGGCCTTGCTAAAGTCCATGTAGACAACTTTCTTGGTAACATCCTCAAAAAACTCTATAAGATTGGTTAGACATGACTTACCATACACAAAGCCATGTTAACTATCCCTAATCAGTCTCTGTCTATCTAAATACTTAAATATATGGACCCTTAGAATATCTTCCAATAACTTTCCCACTATTGATGTCAAGGTCACTGACTTCTAATTTCCAAGTTTATTCTTGAAACCTTTCTTAAACAATGGAACATCATTAGCTATTCTTCAGCACCTTATACGTGGCTAAGGATGTTTTAAATATCTCTGCTAGTACCTTTGCAATTTCTGCACTAGCCTGCCAGAGGATCTGAGGAAACACCTTGTCAAGACCTGGAGATTTATCCACCCTAATTTTCTTAAGTGTTCGCTTGCATTTCTTTTACTTTTCTTTTGACAATATTGTTATGGCGTTTTTAAATAAAGAGAACATAGTGTATTGGAGAATTGTGCAGTGCATAACAAATGTACAATTCACATTCATGAAAGAGATGCACCCATAGTGCAAACATTATCACCCCACCCCTCCCAGTCCCCAACTCCAAGCCATCAAATGCATTGGCAAAAAGGGTTAGTTAAACAGAACCTTTGTCCCCACAGAGCTGCATTGGTATAGAGAAGTTGTATTTTTCTAATACATAGGCTGTTGTATGATAACAAATCTGAGTCTGAAGAGTTTTACCAGAAAATGCTGGAGGTCAGGGATTTATGTACTGAGGAAAGGGAGAAAGAACGGAACTTTGAAAATTTTCAAGAAAGGGTCCCCACATCTTTTGGAACTTTATGTTCGAATTGAGAGTTGAATAATGGATCTTCTCAAGGTATAGACTGGACATGATGTCCCTGAGCCACTGAGCATGGGTGGGCGGGGCAGCATCCCTCCACCTGAGCAAGACTGAGCATCTGGCCAAAAGAGAAGCAAAAGACAGTGTGCGACGTTTAGTTGGACTTAGGCGCGTGTCCCCCTCTCCGGAGGTGCCGAAAAGGGCAATCAAAGGGTTACGTTCCAGATTGTAATTAAGCATTTGGGATAGAATTTGGAAGACATCTTTCCAGTATTTTTTAAAACTAGGACATGTCCAGTACATATGGATAAGCACTTGCATTTCTTATACTCTTCAAGTACCTCATCTGTTCCTGTCTGCCTATACCTGCTATATACCTCCTTCTTCTTCTTAACCAGGGCCTCAATATTTCTTGAAAACCCAGGTTCCGAAAACCTATTAACCTTGCCTTTTATCCTGACAGTAGCATAAAAACTCTGTACACAAATTTTCAATTCTGAAAGCCCCCCACTTACCACGTACATCTTTGCCGGAAAACAACCTATCCCAATTCACACTTGCCAGATCCTTTCTGATCCCATCAGAATTAGCCTTTCTCCTATTCAGAATCTCAAACTGAGGACCAGACCGACGCTCTTCCATAATTACCTTGAAACTAATGGCAATATGATCTTTTGATGCAAAGTGTTTGTCTACACAAACTTCTGTTGCCAGCCCTGTCTCTTTCACCAACAGATCTAGTATTACATTCTCTCTAGTTGGGACTTCTATGTACCGTTTATGGAAACTTTCCTGAATGCATTTGACAAACTCATTCCAATCCTGCGCCACTTAATCCCTCTTACTCTATCACGTTTAAAACAACAGAACCCTGGAACATTGAGCTGCTGAACCTGCCCCTCCTGCAACCAAGTGTCACTAATGGCTAACCCAAATCCATAGCCCCCGAAAGTGATCATACAAGTTAATGTGTGTGTGTCTTTATTATTAGAGGCATTCATTTCCAGAATCAAAAGTTATGCTTCAACTGTGTAAAACTCTGGTTAGGCTGCATCTGGAGTATTGCCTTCAGTTCTGGTCATTCCATTATAGAAAAACTGTGCAGGCTTTGTTGAGGATGCAGTTTACTAGGATGCTGCCTGGATGAGAGGACATGTGCTAGAAGGGGAAGCTGTACAAACTAGGATTGTTTTCTTTGGAGTGATGGAGACCTGGTAGAAGTTTATAATCAGGAAAGCTCACCAATGCTTCTACTTTCTGAGGAGGCTGAGAAGAGCTGGTCTGTGGCCATCTATACTCACACATTACCTCAGATGTGGTAATCCTAACAAGCCGTATCACTGCATGGTACAGAACCTGCACTGCTGCAAACGGGAAGGTTTTCCAACTGCCCATTACATCACTGGCATCAGCCTACCCGTCATCAAGGCTAATATACAGAAAGGTGCCAAAAAAAGTTCAAAGTAAATTTATCAAAGTACATATATGTCATCATATACAACCCTAAAATTCATCTTTATACAGGCATACTCAATAATAACAATAACAGAATCAATGAAAGACAGCACCAACTTGGGGATTCAACTAGTGTGCAAAAGACAGCAAAATGTGCAAATACAAAGAGAAAAAATAATAATAAATAAGCAATAAATATCAAGAGTGGGAGTTGAAGAGTACTAAGAGTGAGTCCATAGGTTATGGGAACATCTCAAAAGGACTAGTAATATCATGAAGGATCCCAACCACTCTTCCCATGGATTGTTTGTCCCACCCTATCAGGGATGAGGCTACGTAGCATCTATGTCAGGACCACCAGACACAAAAACAGTTACTTTCCCCAAGCAGTAAGGCTGATCAACACCTCCACCCACTAACACAGTCCACCGCACCCCCAACTACAAGTACTTTATCATTTCCTATTAGTCACCTTATGTACAGATACTCCTGTCCTGAGCATCTCTTTATGGATATGGAATCAATCTATATACAGAAACTATTTTGTGTATTTATATTTATTGTGTTTTTATTATTATTGTGTTATCTTATTGTGATTTTCTTTTGTGCTGCATTGGATCTAGAGTAACAATTATTTCATTCTCCCTTACAATTTTGAATCTTGAAAATTATTAGAGGCCTAGACAGTGGACAGTGATTATCTTTTTCCCTGGGTTAAAATGTTGTACACCACAGGGGATGCATTTAGGGTGAGAAGGTGGAAGCTCACAGGAGATAGGTTGGTTAAGTTTTATTTTACATACAGAGACTGGTGATGCATGGAACACACTGCCAGGAGTAATGGTAGAAGCAGATAAACACTTAAGAAGCTCTTATGCAGGCACATGAATGGAGGGATATGGACCATGTACTGGCAGAAGGGATTATTGTAATTAGACATCATTAGTATAATTAGTTCGGCACATTTTTCTATGTTCTGTGAATGATGTTCTTAGCCAACACTGTTCTTTCCCAGCAATATTACAGGGATTAGAATTTTGATGTGATAGATGATAATTTTGTAAAGTCTCTGAAACAAACCTATTACATTTGCATTTTACAGACAGCTCATTTATCATTTAATTAATGTTACCTTTGGAGTTTTGAATTGTTTACATATCAGCACAATGCAATAACTACTGCAGCAAATAACATCCAATATTATGCTCTGTTACCTTCCAGTAAAAATTTCATCAAATATTTAGTTTTGTATTAGAAATGTAAACATACCCCACCCAAATCACTGCAAGCGAGTGCCAGAAACTTCATCCATTCAATTTCGTATTTGAAATTTCCCAGTTGCAGAATGCTTCTCAGGCGCTGGATTGGCAAACCTAAATCTTTCCATTTCTCTTCCAATTCATATTCCTCAACAATGTTCTTTGGAGAGAGCTGATGCATAAATACATTTTAGAAACTGAATTTCAGCATAGCAACATTTAAACATCTTGATAATCAAAAATTATCAAAAACATGCAAACTAGAAGCAGGAATAAGTCACTGGACCCTTCTAACCTGTTCTGTCATTTAATAAGACCACAGGAGGTCTGACTATAAAGTCTATTTCAATCTCCTTCCTATACACAGCATTATCACTCTTTGTTCACCAAGAATCTATCCCACCCTTAAAATAATTCATATCCCCAAATTCCAGTTTAATTAACAGAAGTTAAATTTAAGACAGATACACAATCTAAACCTGCTGTACTCATTAAAGCAGTCCTGATGAAGGGTTTCAGCCTAAAACATCAACTGTTTATTACTTTCCATAGATGCTGCCTGATCTGCCGAATTCTTCTTGCATTTTGCATGTGTTTCTCTTTTATTCAAATATCTTAAATAGGAAAGGCTTGTAAAGCAAGTAACTATATATATATAGCAAACTTCAGAAATTGGAGAAACTATCGTCCATAAATAGCTCTGGGTCTTTGATTATTGTACAAATGGTGATTTGGATAATAAAGTGGATTTGGAATTTTAAGCTTGCAGTTGACTTTTTCAATTTTTTAAATGCTAGTTATAAGCATTGCAAGAATTTACACTATAATTTTGAGATTAAAGATTAATTTTTTTTCATAAATATCACTTTTGCACTGATTTTTTAATATAGAAATCATGGTAAGATGTAATCAAATCCAAGGAAATCATTAACTATTATCCAATTTAAGCCAAGTGTATCCATTTTCATCATCTACATCAGTGTTTCCCAATCTTTTTTAGCCCAACACCCCTTAATGCACTTTCATACTTGTCAATACTGCCCTAAAGCATCTTTATACTTAACAACACCCCTCTTAGGCACAATGTAATTTCTGGCACCCCCATACTGTAAAAGCATGTGTAGCATATGCTATCATGAGAAAAATGATTCTGTTTTAAATTTTTATTTGCCTTGAAACCTAGCTTACACAGTACTTGTACAGCTTTGATATCAATGTGATCCTTGAGCTTGACAGTTTTTAGCAACAGTTGAAATATCTGGTTTGTTGTGACAGCAAAAGCCAGAAATCCCCATGCATAGCAATGACAAAGCGGTTTCTGTTTCTTTTGAGTATGGGGTTCACTGCACTGAAGCCTTTTTCAACAAGGTAGGAGAATGAGAATGGAATGAAGAGCAGTTTTGCTCTTCTCCAAAGACCAGGAAACTTTGTATGACATGTAGCATCATACCACAAAAGCCAACATTTTTGAAAAACATTTTTTCATTTTCTTCTAAATTTTAATAATTTCTTCTTGGAAACTCTCTTCCTGTTTCTCCACCTTGGAAAGAAATGAGTTAAATCACCCAGTCCGGAATTTCCAGATCATTCAAATCCTTGAATCAATCCTGAAAATTCTTCTTTAGTAAATGCAGGTGTTAGCAGTACTCTTGCAGATCACTGTCTGTGAAAGAGAGTGCCATACTTTCCATGAAAGGAAACTGTGAGGACGTTCTTCTCCCATTGTTTTACTTATACATTTCCAATTTTCTGATAAAAGTGGACATTGTACTTTTTGCTTGGATTAAATTAAAATTCTCACCCTACAGTTTCATATTTAAAATGTCCATTTTGTTATACATATTGGCTAGGTATGCCACATCTCTACGTAGAAGTTCAATCATGTTTCCCAAGCTCTTGTTGACCTTGAGCAAAAATTCAACCACAGTGTCAAAAAGATCAAAGAAACGTTTTTAAGCAGCAGCTTCAGTGTGAAGAACCAAGCATTCAAATTCTTCATCATTACCTTGGCATAACTGGCAAAATATTCTGCTATTTAATGGATGAGCTTTAATTTTGCTGATAGCAGATATTACAAGAGCCATGCTTGAAAAAAGTCGCTGGCTGAGGTTTTTGGCTGCAAGGTGTTGACAATGAATTACACAATGGATTACAAACAGACTTGGAATTTGCTTTTTCATAAATGCCACTGAACCAGCATGATGACCTGTTGCATCCATGCACCATGGTGCTCCATCTGTTGTACAAAAGATCATGTTATTTGTTTTTAACTTTCTATAAAAGAGAATCTCTTCAAAAGTTTTTCTGTTTTTGATAAACTGTACATATGCCATTAGAAATGCCTTGTTGTCTCGCACAGTTGACTCATCCAGTTGTATACCAAATTCTGATTTTTGTAGCTCTGTGCATAGTTGATACTTAATGCCTTCACTCATTTTGTCAATACAATGAGCTACAGAGTTATTACTCAGAGGAACTGATTTTAAAATACTGATATCCATTTTGAGAACAGTGGTGAGCACTTTTGATACAGCAGGCATTATTAATCTTTCACTAGTTGGATGATATTTTCCACACTTTGCTATCATTTTAGAAATGTCATAAGAAGCAATGAGACCACTATCAAGGTCATTTTCAGATTTCCTGGCAAATGAGTGTGCAACACTTTTCAAATGCTGCTTTCATTTTCTAGAACTGAGTAATACCATAAATAGTCCACGTCTTCTGCTATCGAGGTGGGGTAGACCTGCAGTACCTGAAGTTCTCAATGTCCAGCAAGGTCTTGCGATTGTAAAAAAGACATTTAGAAAAGACAAAAAATAACTTTGGTTGGCCCCCGAGAGTTCGCTAAACTGAATGCACTGCCATCTTAGCAGAAGATTCTCTGCTTCTATTACTCTTTCTCTAAAAAAGATTTTACCACAAAAGGAAACATCCTCTCCAAATCCTCTTCGGATCCTATTGGTTCAATAATCTGAACTCCAGCAAAAATCCCAGCCTGCCTAAAAGACAAACTTCCATTCCAATATCAGTCTAGCAGACAATCTTTGAATTCCCTCTAATACATGTCTAGCCTTCTTTAAAGGATATAATTTCACTGATACACCATATAACTGAAACACAGCCCTCTTTTTGTTTTGAATTCTTCCAGCAATAAATAATGACATTGTGTTAACTTGTTAACTTTTTCACTTTCTGCATGCTGGTCTTTTGCAAATCATGTGTCAGAAAACTCAGATCCCCTCTATAATTCAAACATAACTATGGAAAAAGAGTACAGTCGATGTTTTGGGCTGAGAGCCTTTGCTTGATAATGGCAAACATTCTACTTTTGTGATAAGAAAAGGCCTTACATTAGTTAGAAACTAGCTTTAAAGAAAAGCCTTCACCCCACCCCATCAATCCAAACAACAATGTATAATTTCTTTAGTGGGCCCAATATGCTGGTTTCAGTCAACTCAGCTCCCTCTCTGTTTAAAAAAAAAGTTGTAACGATAGTCAAAATTTGGAAGTTAAACTCCAGCCATGAAGACAGAAGGCACCTACCTCATGACAGGGAAAGATCACCAGTAGTCACTTAATTCTGAGTGTACACACACACACACAATATTATACTACAACATTATATTCTACAATAGCAGCAAGCTCAATTTGAGGCATCCAGCTGAAGTTAATCAAAACCTTGACCAGCAGGTTATCAGAGAGTGCAACAATGTTAGTGTCATACACTGAACAGAACTCATGTGAGTCAGTTGTTGTGCACATTGTCGATTTCCAGTTCGATGTTGCTTCAGGAGTTACAATACGTCTGGCCAATGGTTTAAATGTTATGAAGGTATATTCCAGGTTGAGTTCACCAGTAAAAAGTGACACATGGAAGACACACACTGCTCTGAAAATTGGCTACTGCTGAACATGAACGTTAGTTCAACTTCATTCTGCCTAACAACACACATAACCTATCATTTGATTAAACTGTTTGACAACTTACAGGCATTTTTGGAGAGCAGTCATCTCTCTTTGGTGTTCACTACCAATGCTTAAAACTCTTTAAACATGACGCCAATGACTTCATCACATATGCTGGTATCGTCAATCGCAAATGTGAAAAGTTCAAGCTGGGTAACACAAACTGAATCACAGTCCTCTCACCGATCTCCCTCCTGGCACTTATCCTTGTAAGTGGAACAAGTGCTACACCTGCCCTTACACTTACTCCCTCACCACCATTCAGGGCCCCAGACAGTCCTTCCAGGTGAGGCGACACTTCACCTGTGAGTCAGCTGGTGTGGTATACTGCGTCCGGTGCTCCCGGTGTGACCTTTTATATATTGGTGAGACGCAACGCAGACTGGGAGACCGTTCGCTGAACACCTACGCTCTGTCCACCAGAGAAAGCAGGATCTCCCAGTGGTCACACATTTTAATTCCACGTCCCATTCCCATTCTGATATGTCTATCCATGGCCTCCTCTACTGTCAAGATGAAACCACACTCAGGTTGGAGGAACAACACCTTATATACCGGCTGGGTAGCTCCAACCTGATGGTATGAACATTGACTTCTCTAACTTCTGTTAATGCCCCTCCTCCCTTTCTTACCCCATCCCTGATATATTTAGATTTTTTGCCCCTCCTCCTTTTTTTCCCTCTCTTTCTGCCCATTCTCCATCTCCCTCTGGAGCTCCCTTCCCCCTTCCTTTCTCCCTAAGCCTCCCGGTCCCATGATCCTTTCCCTTCTCCAGCTCTGTATCCCTTTTGCCAATCACCTTTCCGGCTCTCAGCTTCACCCCACCCCCTCCGGTCTTCTCCTATCATTTTGCAATTTCCCTCCCCCCCCCCTTTCAAATCTCCTATCTTCCCTTTCAGTTAGTCCTGACGAAGGTTCTCGGCCAGAAACAACGTCGACAGTGCTTCTCCCTATAGATGCTGCCTGGCCTGCTGAGTTCCACCGGCATTTTGTGTGTGTTGCTCACAGTTCAAATGTCTGATTTTTATTTGCGTATTTCAGGCACCTGCAATGCAGACATTCACAAAGGGCTCCTGACCAGACTGGAGCAAGACTCTGATATGACTTTACAAGCTGTCACTCAAGAATGTCAGCATTTGATCGACCCAAAACGTGGTTCCACCTGATGGAAAAGAACAATGTCAATGTAGGTTTTCAGTGGCTCAGACATCAACATGCGGCAGGTCTCCAAGCAGCCAAATACATTTTGTCAGAACTGTTGTGCGTGTCATTAAACAAGAAACTGCTATTACAAGAAATACATTTATTGCAAATGCCAACACCACGGTCACAAAGAAGGCTTTTTCCATTTTTTTCATTTTTTTCCATTCTTCACCCACTTCTAGGCCAAGGACAAGAAGTTTCAAAAGCCATCAATTTAACGGTCACATTCAAACACAAAATGCTGGTGGAACACAGCAGGCCAGGCAGCATCTACAGGAAGAAGTATAGTCGACGTTTCAGGCCGAGAACCTTCGTCAGGACCCTGTGAAATGTTGGAGTACTTCTTCCTGTTGATGCTGCCTGGCCTGCTGTGTTCCACCAGCATTTTGTGTGTGTTGCTTGAATTTCCAGCATCTGCAGATTTCCTCGTGGTCACATTCAAAGTTGACTTCAACCCCCAGAAGAAGGTATGTATCTGGGCCAACAATCAGTTGGCCCAGCTACAACTCGATATGGCATCAGACATCACCATTATCTGTATATGGATATGGTGGGCAGATGGTTCCCCACCAGTCTGATCAACTCATCACGATGCCTGCAGTGCATCAGATAGAGCCCCCCAGCTAATTGGTGAACTGCACTGCATGGTAAAGCTGAACAGTAACCAAGTCAGTGTGTGTGTTACCTAACAGATCAGCCAGATGTAAATGTCCTTGGCACTGACTGGATGAACGAGCTTGACCTCTGGATCATCCCTCTGGATGAAGTTTGTACAAAGACATCGGCTATGCAGCAGTTACACGTAGCTTTCAATTCCTGGGTCTTGTCACCAATGCACCCAAAATGAGTGTTAATTACTGTCATAATTGAGTTGTATTTATGCAATGAGATGTTGATTGCATTCATGCATATGTAGACATACAGTATATCAGTCAAATGGGTGCTTCCTGATCTGCAATTTACTCTTTTGAGCTGCATTTTAAATGCAATCTACAATGCATGTTCAGATTGAAGTTTGGTTGCTGTTGAGATTAGAGATTAGTGTCTGCTATAAACTCGAACCCCAGAATATGCCCTAACAAGTCGACACATACCACCATCAGTATCAGAGACCATACAACAATAATTGCAACAGTGCTATGCAACAGTGTTTCAACAAGGTTTAGGCTGCTGCGCCAAACTTCAAACAGAACTCTATTTCCATCCAGACACAAAGCCAGTCCTCTGTCCCAGAAGACCGGTATCAAACACTGCCTTATCAATTATGGAGCAAGAGCTAGATCACCTGCAACAAGCTGGTGTGATCAAAACTGTCAACTCCTCACACTGGGCAGCTCCAACAGTCATTATCAAGAAAGCAAACAGCACAGCAAGGTTGTGTACAGACTACTCAACAGGTCTCAATGCAGCTCTGGAGACACAACGGTACCCATTCCAAGTACCAGCAGATCTCTTTGTAAAATTGAATGGTGGTTGCTACTTTGCAAAGTCTTTTGGCTGAAGCTTACCTCCAGGTGGAAATGGAAGAAAATTCACAGGAACTTCTCACCATCAACTTATGGAATTGTTCTCCTTCCTCCATCTGTTTTTTGGGGTAAAGGCCGCTTCTTCAATTTTCCATAAGCTTATGGATACCATGCTGAGTGCTATTAATGGTGTTGCTACTTAACTTGATTGTGACGGGCATGGATCAGACACCCACCATCAGATGTCAGCAATTTATGATCATTTTTGGACATGATCAGTCATTATTCAGCATTTCTCCCAGCAATGCACTGGCTGAGGGAGCCACTCAATGCTCTACTCAACAAGGGCGCAACTTGGAAATGGTCCAAACAATGCCAAAAGGCTTTTGACCAGGTGAAGGACATGCTATCATCCAACCCTAGCTTGACATAATTCAGCCCAGAGTTGCTGATCACTGTCGCGACTGATGCATCAACTATGGGGTAGGAGCTGTCATATCCCATATCTATTGGCAAAGCTGTCATGCATGCAGCCAGATCACTAATTGAAGCAGAAAGAACTATGGACAAATTGAGAAGGAAGCCTTGGGAATCACCTTTGTTGTGAAGAAATTCCACAAGATGCTTTATGGCAGACGTTTCACCCTCCTTACTGATCACAAGTCTGTTGTCTATCTTTGGGTCTAAGAAAGTTATTCTGGTGTATACGGCTGACCATCTACAAAGGTGGGCAGATTTTGGAAATCAAGCAAGCATCAAGCCAGGAACTTGGTCAGGCAGATGCCCTCTCCAGACCTATAAATCAGTAGGTTACTGAAAACAAAAATGCAGTTGTGGCTTCGGTGGATTCAGAAGTCCACTGGTTTGTATCAGATGCTGTGGAAGGTCTTCTGGTCACAGTCAACAAGGTCAAAGCAGAAATGGCTGTAAATCCTCTTCAGCATTTCAGATACCTCATTGACAGATGGCCAGTCAAGGTTGAGGAAGATGTCGTACCCTACATGACTCTCAACAATGGACTTCTGTCTAATGTTTAGAGACAAAATAATGATTCCATGAATACTTTGAACAAAACTACTAAAACAATTCTATTGCCGTCACCCAGGTATCAGTCAAATGAAAGCCCTGGTCAAGGGCTTTGTTTACTGGCTGGGTAGAGACATAGATATCACATCGCATACAAGCAGTGTACTTAATCCTCTATGGCAACAAAGAATCCAAGTAGAGCTGTGTCCTCAAGGTCTCAGGCTACCAAACCTTGGAGTCAAGTACATATTGACTTCATTGGCCCATTCAATGGGTGGACCCACCTTGTCCTGGCTGACGTCTATTCCAAATGGCAGAAATATTATCTATGAAGTCAACAGCAGACCTACAATTCAACAGCTGCTGCAGATCTTCAGTTGCTTTGGGATATTAGAAAAGCTTGTTTCTGACAACAGCATTCAGTTCACAGCTGTATGCTGCATTCTGCCAGAACAGAATTATTCACATCCATTCACTCCTATATCATCCACAGTCCAATGACCAAGCAGAGAGTTTTGTGGATACTTTCTATTAGTCACTTCTGAAATCAAGAGGGGAAGAAACATCGGCAGAGGCTCTCAACACATTCCTGCTGGCATATCAAATTACATTGCATCCTGGTCTCGAGGGAAGTCAGCAGCTGAAGAGCTTTCAGAAAGAAAACTACACAATATTCATGGTAATGCTGCCACAGTGTCCAACATCCAAGACAACAGATGGCCAGGTGCACAAAGGGAGCCACAGAGACTTTGGTTGACAGGTGAAGTCATTTAAGCCCGGAGCTACTGTGTGGGTCAAACGTTACTGCAATGAGCAAGACCCCTGGATACCAGGTGAGTTTGGCAAATGAATGGGGAAAATGCTCTACAAAGTTATTATAGACAGACATTGCTAGCATCACCATATCAACCATTTGAGACCACATGCTCTTAAAGGCACAAGTTCATTAGGCAGATTATTAAGCACAGAGCTGAACCTTCATCTGTTCATAGAAGCGTTTGACCTACCCGACCAAACCAACCAACAGTGCCAGCACAGCTACAAGCAACAAGAAAGTGACAGCCTGCAACCACTAAAAAGTACGGAACCACTAAGATGGTTGTTTCAATCCAAATCAACTTTTGGCTCAAATCCTACAGGTAATCATCTTCAAGAGGGAGGTGTTACAGTGAGCTGAAACAACCAGTGCCTATTGGTCAGCTGACAACCAATCTCTGGCTGACTTTCACTAACTGATAGTTGTTCCAATTAATGTCTTCAATGTTCTTTCAGCAAATCATTTAAATACTCGTACTTTGAGGCGTACAATTGTGTTTTGAGATTTGTGGTTGTCTGGTTTTAATGAATAAAGGAGCATTTTGTGTTCTGGCTTTGTCCTATCTCCTGGCTTTGGGTCTCATCAGTAGTTAAACAGTGAGTTAAACACAACAATCCTGCTGAGGAAGTCCCTAATCAACACAAGATACAGTTCCATTTTCCTCATTTCCTCTATTTATCCAGCAATCTCTTGACCCTCCTCAGCTCATTGTCTTTCAGGTCACCAGATTATTTTCACTGCTTTCATTTGTTGGAAAGCTCTTAAAATCTTTTTTCCCATTAAGTGGTGAATTGAACTTCATTGAAGAATCCCAAGAAGCAATGAGCTACACTTCCCTGTATTATTCCTGGACAAGATTAGCAGATATACTATGGTTTTTCTCTGTTACTATAGTCAGTGGCCACTTCATTAGATACAAAAATGGAACCTAGTGTGGTCTTCTGCAGACGTAGCCCATACACTTTAAGGTTTGACATGATGAGAATTCAGAGATATCTTCTTCAAACCACTGCTGCAACATGTGATTATTTGAGTTACTGTTGCCTTTCCATCCTCACTTATTAATAAGGCATTATTGTCCACAGAACTGTCACTTGTTGGATGTTTTATGTTTTTCATACCATTCTCTGTAAACTCTAAAGAGTGCTGTGTGTGAAAATCCCAAGGGATCAACAGTTTCTGAGATATTCAAACCACTCCGTTTGGCACCAACAGTCACCTGTTGAAACACGTGGCAATTTGAGTGACTGGCATCTTCCTGTCAGCTTGAACTAATTTGACCATTCTCCTCTGGTCTCACTCATTAATAAGACAGTTTCGCCCACAGATACTCAAACCACCCCTTCTGGCACCAACAATCATTCATGGTCAAAGTCAGTTGGATCACATTTCTTCCCCGTTCTGAGGTTTGGTCTGAACAACTGAACGTTCAGATCATTATGCATGCTTTTATGCATTGGGTTGCTGCCATATGATATTTGCATTAACAAGCAGGTGTACCTAATAAAGTGGCCACTGAGCTGGAATTTGGGAAAGGAGTGCTCAAGAATGATGGAAGAAGATAAATTTGAATGGCGCAGCAATATTTCCATTCATTTTCTTCAGATGTAATTATCTGGAGTTTCCATTTCTTTTACTTCAACCCATTTCTTTCACTTGAGTTGAAGTAAAAGAAATGGAAATGCCAGATGATTGCGTTGCTTTGATTTCAACATGTTGTCAATTGATTTGGTTGGAATCATTCCACCACACCATTACTAGAAAAGAGCAAAACTTAAATCTAACCTTGCAATAATTATTTCCTGGCAATATTCTCCATGTAAGCACAAAATTGACAAAAGACAGGAAACAAGCAATGTTTATAAAGTATAAATGCAAATATGAAGCAAAGGTCCATTTTAAATTTATGTATGAATTTATGAACTAATGTCTACCTATAATAATTATTTACTCCCTTGCATATAAATTATTTATAAACTTTTGCTTATAAGTTTTCCAGTATCATACCTGATTGTGCAGAACCTTTAGAAGTCCTGGAGTAAGACCAGTATCATTTTTCTGTGTTGCCACTGGCATTTCAAACCGCTCCTTCACAGGAGGTGTTTCACCTTTAGATAAAGCTGCAAAATACCTAAGTCAACATAATAGATCACAAAATTACATTAGTTTCTGGTAGTTTGGAACATATTAGGCAATTCATCAAAGTATTAGATTGCCACAAATAGAAACTGAAAATGGCAGAAACACTTGGTAAGTCAGGCAGTATCAGAAGAAAGAAAAAAAAGGTAACATTGCAGTTTTTGACCAAAAACATTAAATCTTTTTCTTTCTTTCCAAGGGTGCTGTCTGACCTGCTGAACATTTCCATCATTTTGTTTGGATTTTAGTTGTTCAGCATCTTCAGTTTGTTTGATTTTATATATATTTTATAAATTTAGAGATACAGCATAGTAACAGGCCATTCCAGCCCAAAGAGCCCATGCAAGCCATGTAACCAATTAACCTACTAATCTATCTGTCATTGGAACATGAGGGGAAACTGGGCAATTCAGTGGGAACTCACACGGTCAGCAGAGAACTTACAAACTTGTTACAGACAGCAGTGGGAATTGAACGCAAGTTGCTAACACTGTAATAGCACAGTAATACTATTATGCTAACTAGTATGCTACTAAGCCATCCTAATTTCATTTATTTGATTTTGTTTATTATCAGATTATCATACTGGAACAGAAAATACATTTATAATAGACTGTTTTAAACTCTTCTCTCTTCAGTGTTACCATTGCCATTCTCTAAGAAAAACTGTGCCGAAGTAACATTATTCTCAATGTTGCTGTTTATGGACTTAAGCTAGGAGGTGCCACAAAGAACTCAAAGCTAATTTTTGCAGTGCATCTTATGAATTATAACATCCAGGGAGACAGACAAAAGATTGGATTTTTAAAAAGTGATTTTTTTTTAAAGAGTCATGTGATTACCCACTTGGGGACACGAGTGAATCTGCAGATGCTGGAAATAAATAAAAAACATGAAATGCTGGCAGAACTCAGCAGGCCAGACAGCATCTATGGGAGGAGGTAGTGACGACGTTTCGGGCTGAAACCCTTCATCAGGAGTGAAGCAACATGGGATGGCCGAGGGGGGATAAGAAGTGGGGGGAGGGATAAAGTAGAGAGCTGGGAAGTGATAGGCTGGAGGGAAATGGACTGGGGGAAGGTGGAGAATTATGGGAAATAAAAGAGAAAGAAAGGTAGGGCTGGGGGGAGATTATAGTGAGGGGGGAAAAAGACAGAGAAAGAGAACCAGACTAAAATAATAGATAGGGATGGGGGTAAGGGTGGGGGGCAGGGGTATCAACGGAGGTCAGTGAGTTGAATGTTCATGCC
This sequence comes from Hemitrygon akajei, assembly GCF_048418815.1. Classification (NCBI taxonomy): domain Eukaryota; kingdom Metazoa; phylum Chordata; class Chondrichthyes; order Myliobatiformes; family Dasyatidae; genus Hemitrygon; species Hemitrygon akajei. The sequence goes on from NC_133143.1 coordinate 31,219,413, forward strand.
AGCAGGAAGGAGGCTACCTAGGCGGGAGATAAGGTATTGCTCCATTGACCTGCATGTGGCCTCATTTTGACGGTAGAGGAGGCCATGGACAGGCACGTCGGAGTGGGAGTGGTCTGTGGAATTGAAGTGTGTGGCCACAGGGAGATCCCGCCACTGCTGGAGGACCGAGCGCCGGTGTTCAGTGAAACGGTCTCCCAGTCTGCGGCGGGTCTCCCCAATGTATAAATGGCCACATCGGGAGCACCGGATACAGTATATCATCCCAGTTGACTCGCAGGTGAAGTGGTGCCTCACCTGAAAGGACTGTCTGGGGCCTGGGATGGTGGTGAGGGAAGAAGTGTGGAGGCAGGTGTAGCACTTCTTCCGTTTGCAGGGATGAGTGCCCGGAGGGTGGTCCATGGGGAGGGATGGAGGGGATGAACGGACAAGGGAGTCGCGTAGGGAGCGATCCCTGCGGAAAGCCAAGAGTGGGGGGGGAGGGGAAGATGTGGTTGGAGTTTGGGGAGTTGGTTAGACTTGTTAAAAATTATTGTGAATTAGCATATGTAGCAGAAATGTTATTTGTCCAAGTCTAAAAGCTATTAAATCTTGCTGCATGGGAACACAGGCTGTTAATATTACACATGGAGCTGTGGATGCATCTAAACACTGTGTAACCATTAGTAAGCATCTTCATTTTTGATCTTATGATAGAGGAACAATCGCAAACAAATCTGTCCGCAGAAAATCATTTGCAGCCTTCCCCAACCAGAAGCTCCTGATGAACGATGAAATTCTCAATCTGCGGAGGAACAGGTCAGTGGCATTCAAGTCTTGTGACCAAGTAAAATGCACGAGGTCCAGGTATGATCTTGAGAAAGCCATCTCAGAATCAGGTTTACTATCATTGGCATGTGTCGTGAAATTTGTTAACTTAGCAGCAGTTCAATGTAATACATAATATAGAAGAAAAATAATAATAATAAATCAATTACAGTATATATATATTGAATAGATTAATAATTGTGCAAGAAAACAGAAATTATATTAAAAAGGTGAGGTAAGGTAGTGTTCAAGGGCTCAATGTCCATTTAGGAATCGGATGGCAGAGGGAAGAAGCTGTTCCTGAATCGCTGAGTGTGTGCCTTCAAGCTTCTGTGCCTCCTACCTGATGGTTAACAGTGAGAAAATGGTATGCCCTGGGTGCTGGAGGTCCTTAATAATAGACACTGCCTTTCTGAGTCACCGCTACTTGAAGATGTCCTGGGTACTTCGTAGGCTAGAACCCAAGATGGAGCCAGTTAAGTTTATAGCCCTCTGCAGCTTCTTTTGGCCCTGTGCAGCAGCACCCTCACACCATACCAGACAGTGATGCAGCCTGTCGGAATGATCTCCACAGTACATCTATAGAAGTTTTTGAGGATATTTGTTGACATGCCAAATCTCTTCAAACTCTCAATGAAATACAGTCGCTGTCTTGCCTTCTTTATAACTGCTTCGATATGTTGGGACCAGGTTAGATCCTCAGAGATCTTGACACCCAGGAACTTGAAGCTGCTCACTCTCTCCACTTCTGATCCCTCTGTGAGGATTGGTATGTGTTCTTTTGTCTTACCCTTCCTGAAGTCCACAATCAGCTCTTTCATTTTACTGACTTTGAGTGTCAGGTTGTTGCTGTGACACTATTCCATTATTTGGCATATGTCACTCCTGTACGCCTTCTCGTCTCCATCTGAGATTCTTCCAACAATGGTTGTATCATCAGCAAATTTATGGATGGTATTTGAGCTATGCCTAGCCACAAAGTCGTGGTATAGAGAGAGAAAAGCTATGGGCTGAGCACACACCCCTGAGGTACACCAGTGTTGGTCATCAGTGAGGATAATATGTCATCACCAATCCGCACGGATCGTGGTTTTCTGGTTAGGAAGTCGAGGATCCAATTGCAGAGGGAGGTACAGAGGCCAGGTTCTGTAACTTCTCAATCAGGATTGTGGAAACGATGCTATTAAACGCTGAGCTATAGTCGATGAACAGCATCCTGACATTGGTGTCTCACATGCAAAGTGGCAATTCTGGACCAAACCTGAATCACTGAAGGATACTCGACAGCTGTGGCAAGGCTTGAATGCTATACCTACTACAAAGTGAAACCAAGCGGCATGAGTGACAACAAGATGCTCTCTCAGATGAGCTCAATGCCTTTTATGCTTGTTTTGACCATCAAAATATGGAGGCACCTTCATGGTAGTGCCTCTACTTTCTCAGAACTTTGCGAAGACTTGCCATGTCATCTAAAACTCTAACTAACTTCTATAGATGTGTCATCTCCCAGATGCTCTCAATGGCTTTTATGCTCATTTTGACCATCAAAATATGGAGGCAACTTCATAATAACTGGCTGCTTCACAGCCTGGTATGGAAATAGCAATGCCCTTGAATGGAAAAGCCTACAAAAGTAGTAGACACAGCCTAGTCCATCGCAGATAAAGCCCTCCCCACCACTGAGCACATCTATACAGAGCACTGTCACAGGAAAGCAGCATCCGTAATCAAGGAGCACCAGCATTCAGGGCTCTCTTCTTCCTGTTGGCAGCAGCAAGAACGTACGAAAGAGCCTCAGGTCCCACACCACCAGATTCAGGAATAGTTATTACCAGTCAGTCATCAGGCTCTTGAACCAAAGGGGATAATTTCACTTGCCTGTTCACTGAACTGTTCCCACAACCTACAGACTCACTTTCAAGGACCCTTCATCTCAGATTCTCAGTATTTGCTTATTTATTATTATTTGCTTTTTTATCTTTCTTTTTGTATTTACACAGTTTGTTTTTGATTGCATGTGGGTTTGTCCATTCTGTTGGTTGCAGCCTTTCATTGATTCTATTATGCTTCTTACTTTCTGTGATTGTCTGCAAGGAAACGAATCTCAGGGTTGTATATGGTGATATATATGTACTTTGATAATACTTTTACTTTGAACTTTGAACATAGCACCTGCATTGTGAAACATCTGCTCAGAAGAATATCTGCAGCTGAAGTGGTTAACCTCTAATAAACACCAACCGTGTTCTCAAGTTAAAAACATGAATGAGAGGAACAAGCATACAGGCAGATTGGAAGCCCTGAGGCCATACAGCTGGGGACTGAAATAGTCAATTAAAAATCAATAAAAGATGTGGTTGAGAGTTCCAGCTACAGTTAGGGTGAGACAAAAGTAGATGCAAAATATATATCAGAGGTAAGAGTAGGTAGTTTCATAATGCAGAGTTAATGTAGCCCAGGGCACAAAGCAGCAATTTATTTTAATCACATCCATCCCAAAAGGCTGGATGGGAAGATTGATGATAGAGTACAAGTTTGTGTTAGGATTTGAAGAAATGACCTCACCAGTGTAAATGGAGAAAATGCTGCTTGCTTCAGATGTGCTGAACACAGAGAGACATTGTGAGGATGACAAAAGGCAGAAGAGTAGTATGGCTGTTATTACTGAAAGTAAATTAATGGACTAACTACACAACATTCTTTCAGGGGTTCCCAGTCTGGGGTCCACGGATCTCTTACCTAATGCTATTGGTCCACGACTTAAAAAAGATTGGGAGCCCGAGGCATTATGTACACTAAGGAGTAACAGGTGGAAATTCAAATCTTTGGCTGAATCTCAACATCAGCAGTGCAAGAATAGGATTGGAAGATATTGCTGGAGATGTTTTAGTTTTAATCATATAGGCAAGAGTGAAATAGAGCAATAACACAAGATGGTATTTATTTTAACAACCACTGAAGTACCTTTCTCAATGCATATGTCCAGATTCTCAGAGCCATGTTGTCAGGATATAGCTACAATTGAATAGTCCTAAAGCTTTCGTATTCCTTTTAGCTCTTGACTTTAATTTCTCAATGCCAAACATGCTGTCATTTAAAACCTGCTAGATGATGTAAAGGGTTTACTCACGCAGCAGACCACTGAAGGACGTCGTGTGGCTGTGTCCGGATGGCAGCCTTTGTAAACTGCTTTAAAATATCAGGAAACTCAGGGGGGACTTCAATCTGCTGAGCGCAGAACATAACATCAGGAAGAGGCATGGTTGCTGAAAAGAATTAACAGATGGCTAAGTACAACAGAAACTTGTTAAAGAGACACAAATCGTAACTGATATCGGTTGTGTTCAGTGAGTTAAAAAATGAAACTAAATTTCAAAACTAAGACCAGATAGAGTAAAACTCTGACAATCTGTAATTCGACCACCCAGAAATCCCAATGTACTAGCATCTAGCTCACCAAATAACGTTTGCCATGCTGTCTTCTGACAATTGCGACCCTAGCTCCAGTGCTCTTTTGTGTTCACCTGTTCCTGCTGGCAAGTCTGAAAGTGTAATAATACTATTACACTAGTGTATCAGAGACAGAAGAGGTACTGCAGATGTTAGAAATCCACAGTGATACAGTAAACACAATGTGCTGGAGAAGCTCAGCTGGTCAGGCAGAATCTATGGATGGGAATAAGCAGTAGACGTTTCGGGCTGACCATTCTTCAGGAGTATAAATATGGGGAATCCAGTGCTAAAAATCTGAATTACCAGAAAAATATATTTAAGTTGAATATATTCAATTTTAATTTGCTATTGAGTTTTGAGTCCTTTAAAGAAAGTTGTCAATAACTTTGAGTTGTAAAATATAAAGTGGATGGCTTACTCTGCCAAACATAAGAGAACTAGTTGGCAAAGACAGACAAGGAACCTGAGTATAGATACAAGGCTTAAAAGTCAAATTTCTCCAGACCCCAGCAGCAAATTTGGTGCCTTGTTAAGCACTAAAGTGAAAAAGTGAATTGATAATAAAGGGGTACGGTATGCTTGTTTTCATCAGCCATGGCATTTGAGTATAAAAGTTGGGATCATATTGCAGTCATTCAAAACTCTGGTTAGGCCGCTTTTGGAATACTGTATTAAACTGTTTCACCGATAGATATACTTTATTGATCCCAAAGGAAATTAGTGTCACAATAGCATTATAAGTGAACAGGTACTGTATACAAATATTAGAAGACAAGTCAGAAAAGAAACCTTAAAAGTAATATGCACAAGATTTACAAGTCAAAGATTACAAGATCTACAAGTTCACACTGATAAGATGGAAGTGCAAGAATTAGCATAATATTACAGTATACAGTAATTGGTGCACATTCACACCATCCAGATAAGAAGTGATGGCAGTATTGCACAGCAACACACACAAAATGCTGGAGGAACTCAGCAGGCCAGGCAGCATTTAGGAAAAGAGTACAGTCAACATTTTGGGCTGATCCCTTCAGCTGGACCTTCAACATCACTTTCCTAGCTATAGGTTGACTCATTATGGAGTCTAATGGCCAAAGGTAAGAATGACCTCATACAGCACTCTTTGGAGTGGCACAGTTGTATTATTAGTCTATTACCAAAAATGCTCCTCTGTTCAGCCAAGGTGGCATGCAGAAGGTGAGAAACAGAATTGCGAGGATTTTCTGGAGGATCCTTTGTTCTATGACAGATGTCCAGTTTAACTCCTATAACCGTGCCAGCTTACCAGTTTATTGAGCCTGTTGGCATCACCTATGTTGATACCATTGGCCCCAGCACCCTACCACAGAGAAGATTGTACTGGCAGCAACAGACTGACAGAACAGGTGAAGGAGAGGTTGCATACTCCAAAGGACCCCAGTCTTCTCATGAAGTAGAGACGACTCTGGCCCTTGTGCATAGCCTCTGTGTTGGTGCTCCACTCAAGTCTGTCATCCAGGTGCAACCCCAGGTACTTGTAGCCCCTCAACATATCCACGTTCTCACCATCAGTAGTAACAGGGAGCAATGTAGGCTTAGTCTTTCTAAAGTCTATTACCTTCTTTTTTGTCTTACTGATGTTGACTGCAGATGATTCAGCTTGCATCATTTGACAAAGTCCTCCACCAGGGCCCTATATTCTTCCTCCCATTATACATCTAATTATTGCTGAGTCATCAGAGAATTTCTGCAGGTGACACGACTCAGTGTTGTATCCAAAGTTTGAGGTATACAGGATAAACAGGAAAGGAGCCAATACAGCCCCCCATGGGCCCCAGTGCTGCTTACAGCCTTGTTTGGCACACAGATCTGAACTGCAGAAACTGTGGTCTGCCAGTCAGGTAGTCCATTATCCAGGATACAATGGAAGTGCCAATCTGCATTGAACAAGGTTTCCCCAGCAATGAGGGCTGTTTGGTATTGAAGGCACTTTTGGTTGGCCCTTCTTGGGTCCTGGGACCACACATGATGTTTTCCGCACAGTCAGGACACGTTCCAGGCTGAGATTTGGATTGAAAATAAGTTGGAGAACTCCACACAGCTGCTCAGCACACTCCTTCAGGACCTTGGAATTCACATCATTCAGCCTCAATGCTTTGTTGTGTCTCAGCTTCCCCAGAGCCCTTCTCGTCTGCTCATTGAAGGTGTGTCCATTATGACTGGGGAGTTGGTGAAAGGTGGGGGCTGCGGGAGGTGAAGATAAGGACACTAACAGTTGGTATGTGGAGGTGTTGAGGTGCAAGGGAAGATACAATACATGCACTATTATCATTTCACTAATGTACCTAATGTACAGCCACTTATTTTGCTCTGATACTCAATTATTTCATTAAAATGCTCTCTAGTTCCGCTGTTGCTTCTTCTTGCTTAACTAACATGTATACTTTATTTTCATTTTTCCACCTATTCATACACCCAGTAATTTCACTATACACCTACCTAACGTGCAGTCTCAAACTCTTGTTTCACTGTGAAGTGTTAATTTTCTAAGAGTATTTATTTATTTCACGTTGTACTCATTTCACTAATAAACAAATTGATTTCACAATTGTATCCAGCTATTTCACCAATCCATATGGATACATCTTGATTTCACTATTCTGTGTATTTATTCCACCCAGCTGTTTCAGACCTGTTCATAGTTTCTTCACTGACCATCCTTCACTTTATGATTACACTCATCTATTTTAACAATACACCCACTGATTTCACTGACAGTACATAGAACAGCACAGTACAGCTCCTTTGGCCCATGATGTTGTGCTGACCTTTCAGCCTACTGCAAGATCAACCTAACCATTCCCTACTACATAGCCTATAACCCTCCATTGTTCTTCATCCATGTGCCAATCCAAGAGTCTATTAAATGTCCCTAATATATTAGCCTCTGCCACCACTTCCGGCAGTGCGTACAGGCACTTACCACTCTGTGTCAACAACCTACCTCTGAAATCTCCCCTAAGCATTCCTCCATCCAGGACAAAGTAACCCCATGCTCAATGCTAAATATTCAGTCTCTCTCCCACTGACACACTGTGCTAGAGTATGTAACAACTACAATATACCTTGCAGTTTCTTGCGCAGGACCCTCCACGCCTACAGCTCTACCACCAAGAAGCAAGGGCTGCAAGTGCTTTAGAGGAATCAGGGCCAAGCAGAGGCAAATAGGCCAAGTTGGGCTGAAGGACCTGTTTCCCTGCTGTATTCCTCATGACACCATGCATGGGAGCATACACAAAGTGCTGGAGGAACTCCCGAGCTTCTAACTTTCCAGTCCTGTGAAGCCTGAAACATTAACTGTTCATTTTCCTCCGTAGATGCTGCCTGACCGGCACACGTTGCGCTAGAGTTGCAGCAGCTGCAGTCCCTTTGTCTCCAGCTGGATATCCTTCTTCCAGTAGAGCGCCATCCTAACTTGGAAGTGTATCGTTGTTCCTTCACTGCTAGTGAGTCTAGGTCCAGAAATCCATTCAATATCATTTGATGTATTTTCACCAGAAGTACTGCGGAGACTCTAGAGTGGTTCACCGCCTCCTTTTCAAAGAATATTTAGCAATGGGCAATACTTGCTGGCTTCGGTAGCAACACCAATATCGCGAATATTGATTATCAAACAATCACTGATTTTACTAATACAACAGCTCCTCTCTTACAACCACTTTCCCACCCACTTAATTTAACGTTGCGGCCGTTTGTTTTGCACCCAACTGATACACACGTTTTCCACGGACTCACCTTCTAACTCGGCCTCCTGTTGCACTTGATACAGCCGCTGGGTCCAGCAAGAAGTTACCGTGACACCACACTCACAGCAATGACGGCGTTGTTGTAACTGACGACCCCTGTCTATTACGTGAAACTCAGCAAAGATAAACGGCCTTCACAGGCAGTGCCGGTCCACTCTCGTTTCTTGTCGGCGGTTGCTAGGTGACCCTCGTCACACCGCTTTCTGGTTGCTAGGGCACTGGCCAGCTGGCGACTTGTCGTCTGACGTCATGTATAACCCAACAGCGGTTTACCGTAAAATGAAACCGTAAACAAGCATTCGAGTGCATTTTCGACTGAAACACAATAGAAACAGAGAACGACCATGTTCGTTACGTCTGGGCCAGCTCTTCCAAACTAAATCAGAACTAAATTCAGTACAGGATGGCACACAACTTTGTACTATTCACTTCAGTGCAGTTCTGTACAATATAGTGCGTGGCATAATAAGCCATTGAGTATCATACAACATTCAGTGCAATACAATTCAACACAGTATTCTTTCCAGAATATTTAACGAAGGTTAGTATTAGTGTAATGTTCGGTATAAAACAATTCAAGCTGCCAGCATAACTTCATTTCAGTCGCATTACTTCAGATCTTTTTAAATTACGAAGTTCACTGATTATAACCTGATCTTAAATGTAGAAAAACAATCATACCAAGGTGATATACTAGAGAAATGTGGTCTTACTGGATTAGTTAACATTAACCATACTTGCAATAAAAGAGATTGGATTTCAAATGTTGTCTAATAACAAAAAAAAACTGAAAAGAATTGGAGGTAAGCAAACCGAAGGCCATGTATTCAACAGTGTGGTGCAATCGAGGATGACATTAGTCGGAGGCGGTATACAGTGTACAGTAGCTGAAATATAGTCGCAAACACGACAAAGTCTGCAGATGTCGGAAATCCAAACAGAACGCTGGGGGAATTCAGGTCGGGGCGCTGCCTGACCCGCTGGGTTCCTCCAGCATTCTGTGTGTTGCCTTGAAATACAGCCGCAATGGGACACGGCCAGGGCACGTTTAATGTCACTGAATTACCTGGGTCAGGGAGGGGAGTATGAAAAATGACTTGAGAAGCTAGGTGATAGGTGGAAGCAAAAGGTCTCTTGGGTGGGATTCCTTCAGCCCCTTGACTCTTCAGCCTATTATCTCCTAGCTTCACACATCATTTCCATTCATTCCGCAGCCCCACCAACCCACCTTCCTCCCTTTACTTGGATTCACCTGCCATCTGAAACTCCTACCTCTCCCTTACCTTTTTATTCTGGCTTCTGCCCTTCCTTTCCAGTCCTGATGAAAGGGTCTTGAGCCAAAATCTCGACGTTGAATTACCTCCATAGATGCTTCCTGACCTGCTGAGTTCCTTCCAGATATTGTGTTGGTGGTGATGGTTAAGGAGTTGGCTCGGTTTTCCATGTTACCTTTAAACTCAAAGTCCATTTCCCATGTTCACTTTAAGTTCACTAGACTCCCATTTCCCTAAGCTTTTCTTAAACTCAAAGTTCATGGACTGATGTCTGTTATACTTTTAATGTTTTTTACAAATGTTACACAGTGGTATGTTTGTGTATTAAGGGACCAGAAAAACTGCTAATTCAGCATCACCAAGGACGCAAGGGTGCTGATTACTGCGGTGTTTTCAGAGCTTGGTATGATTAAAGATGACATTGTGATGTATCCACACAGCAACTTGATGCAAATCACATTGGGCTGCTGCTTATCAATTACAGTCTGGAGTTCAATACCACCAACCTCTCAGTATTTACAACCAAGCTTCTAAACCTAGACCTATAAATACAGCGACATACTCATAGGGATCAGTAAAAACATTCTCTCCTCGCAGGAAATTAACACAGGAACACCTTAAGGATGTGCACTTATCCAACTGAACTCATGAATGTGTGACTAAACATAGCTCTAAAACCTTACAGACACCACTGTCGGCAAAATCTCAGATAGCGACAGGGCGCACAGCAGTGAAATAGTTCGGCTGGTTGAGTGATGTCACAGCAACTCGCACTCATCTTTACCAGACCACATAATTGTGAACTTCAGTACGAGAAGTTAGGAAAACATGCATGAGTCTTCATTGAATCCGTGGTGGAAAGGGTGAGCAGCTGGATGTCAACATCTCGGAGGGCCTAACCACGTCAGCGGCTCAGCTTCGTTTTGGAGTTTGAGATTTAGTAAGCTTGCAACGATTTTTCCAAATTTCTGAAGATATACAGTGGAGAGCATTCTGACTATTTGCATCACAGGCATAACCCTCTCCACAATCGAGGGCATTTTCAAGAGACAGTGCCATAAGAAGGTGGAATCCAAAATTAAGTACCCTCAGGCTAAGGGACATGCCCTCTTCTTGTTACTACCATCAGGGAAGAGGTAATACATGGATCTGAATACCCATTCTCAAAAATTGCTTCTTCCCTTCCACCACCAGATTTCTGAACGGTCAATGAACAAATCCTTATTGTTTTTATTGCGTTGCTTTGTGATTTATAGTAATCTTGTGTCTTTGCACTGTACTGCTTCCATGAAACAATACATTTCACATAAGATAGTGATAATAAACCCAGTGCCCATAAATGTCAGACATAATTGGAATATGGATCTTCAGAAAGATTATCATTCTAATTGCAATTGCAGCAAGACACAATTTTCTTTGAATAATTTCATAAATGCCTGACTAGAACCCAAAATATACATTTCTGAAGATGCTGAATGTTATCACCTGTCATCTTGAACAAATTGTTCTGAAGATTACTGACTATTTTACATTTTGCTTCTGGGCTATTCCAAGTGATGTGAAATCTTCACTGATGCTAATTTCCTGTTCTTACATTCTCAAGTGTGGGTAATAACACTAGCTGATAGTGGGCTCTTTGTTAACCCAGGAAGAGGTACAGAGTAAAGTACTGTCAATCCAGGATGCACAACAGTTTCTCCTTCCCTATCATCCTCAACAGCCCCTCCACCCCCAAGTGTTGGGTGCTGAGACCACTGCTGTACATAAATGCACAGCCATACACCAGGGCAATTACATCAAGTTCACCCATGACGTGACAGTGTTCATCATCAGCAATGATGAGATGGCCTACTGAGAGGAGGTGGAAGAGCTCGAGACCTGGTGCCAGGCAGATGACCTCTACCTCAATGTCAACAAGACAAATAAGATGATTATCAACTTGAGCAGAACTCACAGCACTCTCACCCCCTGTGCATTGGGGCACAGCAGTGGAAACTGCAAGCAGCTTCACACTCTTGGGAGTGTGTATCACACATAACCTCCCATGATTCCAGAACACATTTTGCACAGTCAAGAAAGCTCACTAAAATCTCTTGCTTGCTGAGGAGGCTGAAGGAGAGGTGGACTTTCTACATCACTCAATAGCTGGGCAGTAAAGCTGATTCACTGCATGGTACAGAAACTACACTGTGGTGGCCAAGAAGACTCTAAAAACAGGTAGTCAAATCTGCCCAAAGCATCTCTGGCACTAGTCTGCCCACCATCAAGGACATATACTGGGACGCATGAAAAGTTTCAGTATCATGAAAGATCCCACTTAAAATTGTTCATGGCTGCTACGTAGCATCCTCACCAAGACCACCAGACTCAAAAACAGTTACCGGTACTTTCCCTAAGCAGTAAGGCTGATCAGCAAAATCCCACCCACTAACTCCAATACTACTTTATTATTTCCCACCAGTCACCTTATGTACTACCTAGCATCACTGCATGGACATACAACCAAACTATGTATACAAGCTTTCTTATGTATTAAATTTATTGTGTTTTATAAATCATTGTGTTTTTTAAATCTTTTTTTTTGGTGTTGCATCAGATCCAGAGGGACAATTACTTTGTTCGCCTTACACTTGTGTACAGGAAATAACATTAAAACACTCTTGAATCTTTAACACAATCATGGGAAGTCATCAATATTTTCTGTCTTCCAGATATGAATTAAGTGACATATTGTCTCTACCAAACTAGAACTTCCTTTTCTCATCCATTTTTCAGCATGTTTTGATCAGTTGATATAAACTGGTGTAGTCAACCTTCTAATAAAGCCAAAGTAGCGTACAATAGAGTTTACCTTGAACAAATAGTCTTGTTGCTGTAATTACCATAACATTTTGTTTAACAAAACTTGAGACTTGGAGAACATTAACAGTAACAATTTTAAAAAGCCACTTAGAAACATTTTAATATTTCAGAAAATATGACAACTTATTTGATTCACTCAAATGAACCATAAGAAAAATTCTATCAATGAGGCATAAGTAATCTTTACCTATTTAAGAATGGAATTTGATGATCCAGCTGTTGTCCTGCCTGTGACAAAGCTGGCTCTCAATTTTTTCTTTGATAGTAGGTAAATGAAATGACAGAAGAATCAGGTGCATATCATGCAAGGTAAATGGTAAGGCCTAGGTGTCATTGCTTGAGAGCACATCTCTGCAGCACAGGCCCATAGATCCCTGAAAGCAACAGTGTATGCAATGCTTGTCTTCATCAGCTGTAGCATAGATTACAAAAGCAAGGCATCATGTTCCAACTTTATAAAATATTGGCCTGCCACACCTGAACTACTGTGTACAGTTATTGCCAGCACACCGCAGGAAGGATGTGATTGCATGGAGATGGTGCACAGAGATTCAAGTACAATGGTCAACATGATCATGGTAGGCTGTTTGATGCTATCATTCTATTAGAGAAATTATTGAAAAATAAATAGAAAAAGACTTAATGAATATTTATCAAACACACTTGGAATGAGCACTGAAGGTTAAATACAGGACATTGTAAAAGTGGAAGACTGAACTTTCTCTCACTGTATAAATTCTACTTTGAATGCCTCAAGATATCTTGTTAATAAACTAGGAAACTGCAGCTGATATTCATAGTAGCTTCTTCAATATTTTCAATATTCCAAATACATTAGTGTTTGACTTGGCAAATATTAATATATTTAGTGTATAATGAAAACACTTAATATATGAAATTCAAACATGAATTAGAATATTGACTGATGCCTACAACTGGTGTTCCAGCGGAAATTAAACTTAAGGCACAGATGCTCATTAAAGCAGTCCTGATGAAGGTTTTCGGCTGAAATTGTTGACTGTTTATTACTTCCATAGATGTTGCCTGATCTGTTGAATTCCTTCAGCGTTTTGTATGTCTTTCTCATTTTTGCATAATTGTCACTTTTGCACTGATTTTTTGATATAAATCATGATAAGATGTAATCAAATCCAGGAAAACCACATTAACTATTATCCAATTTAAGCCATATACCCATTTTCATCATCTACATTTAGAACAGAACTTTAAAACCATTAAAAGGAATTAAGTTCATACTGAAAATTTATATAGTACAGTGCAAAAGTATAGGATGCCCAAGACTTTTGCACAGTACTGCAGTAATTTTATGTATTGCACTGTACTGCTGCCACAAAAAATCATGACACACACGAGTGATAAACCTGATCCTAGTATTGGGCTCTACTGTGCACTGAGGGTGGGAAGGTGGTAGGGAGAGGGAAATCAGGGTTGGGAAAAGGGGAAGGAGTGGGAAGCACCGGAGACATTCTGTAATGATCAATTAACTAATTGTTTGGAATCAAACTACTTTGCCTGGTGTCTCAGGGCTGGGTGTGTCTGCACCTACGCCACTCCCCACCCCTGGCATTCCTCCTCTGCCACCTGTCCCACAACCCTTTCACGGTGCCATTTGCAACATCCAGATTTACAAACTTGCTCTCTGCTCCATGTTGACAAATACTGTACTGTTCAAAAGTCTCAGGCATCCTATCTATCTATATATATCACCAGATCATAACTGCTCAGCAAGATCTCTTTAGAATATGATCTCACTAAACATTTTGGATAGCCACAGTACTGGGTATTTACACAGTACAGCTGGACATGACCACATATTCAATGGAATGCTTCCAAAGTTATTTTGAATTGTGTAGATGTTGGAAAACCTCGACATCCTTCAGTGTCTGAGCTAAGCACAGAAAATATCAACTTTACTATAAGAGTGTCAATGTGTTAATTTAGATAGTGCAAAACCAACCCTGTCCCCCAAATTCCAAATCACAAAAGATTAGAATTACATAATGGAGTTAATTTTGTGACTGTGGATGAACAGATGGAGGATGTGACATTTTGCCAAATCTACACAAACATTAGTTGCACATTCGTCCTGACGAAGGGTCTCGGCCCGAAACGTCGACAGCGCTTCTCCCTATAAATGCTGCCTGGCCTGCTGTGTTCCACCAGCATTTTGTGTGTGTTATTAGTTGCACCAGTTATTTGTGGTATGTGCCTCAGGCCATTTTGATGGTGTTATCATCATGATCCATCTTTGCCATCAATATGGATGATCACAGATTTATGTAAGTATATTTACACTGTATGGATAAACATACATGGCTGTTGCCAGAAATTGTCAAAATTAAATAAAAGCTCTTATTATTGTCATTCATTTGCAGTTGGTTTTTCTTTTCCCATTTAATAGTTTATTTTTATTCTGTATTAAAACATCAGCCATTATGAACATTTCTAAAAAAGTGAGTTTATGAAGTATCCAAACACCTCATTATATTGCCTCTCTGCCACCGTCACTCCCAAAATGTAGGACAACAGTCCAAATAAAGTGATGACTACATTTAATAAATTAATATACATATTTTAAGATTTACAATGCACATTCATTTATCTTTAAAGGGGCTCAGAATGTTCATTATATTTACACATATACAGTTACCAGACAGACTGTAGGACTTTTTTGCTGTACGTAAACAATGGGGAAAAGGAAGAGGTTCGGTTTGGGGAGAGTTTGGCGGGTTTTGTGGTAGGAATTTATAGGAGGAAGAAATAGTCAGCCAACACCGACTACTCTTCAGAAGAAGGTGAAGCAGTTGACGTTGTTTGTTTACCCATCTTTCGCTCATAGTTAACAAGCCGCTGACCAACGAGATACCTAGATTTAATGAAAGACAAAGCATCATCATAAAATGCACATAAAATTTTCACGAAGATTAAAGTTAAATCCAAGCAGTGGTAAAACTTGACCATGTAATACAAGGGAACTTGTGCAAAAAAAGTTTGAAATTATATGGTGTCATTAACAAAGCCATAATTTATAGAGCTAATGCAAAAAACAAATTATTATTCAACTCTATGTTTTTCCTCTTTTGTAGTACATATTTATAATCCTTATTAATACAACTCATGTCCTTCTACAAATTGCCCATTAGATATTGGCATACTTCTGTTGGCTTCAAGTCCACAGATAAAAGGTTAATCAAGATTTAAACCAGGGACGCTTAAATCTATGATTCACGTATTTGAATGTATAATGTTGCAAACTGAAAGACTTACTTGTCATTTTTAATGTGCTCATATAGGCGCTTGAACTGGCGGATTTGAAAGGACAAGACTCCCATCAATATCACCACCATGAGAAGGAAAGGATAAATTCGACGCTGGACTAGATTTTGCATCTCTGTGGTCACACCTGCATAGTCAATGGAAACAAGGAACCAAGTTCAAAATTTATATTGAAAATTCCACATGAACAAGCAAGCGAGAAATAAATCTGAAGTTATATCTAAAAAGAATGATGCAAAATAAAGAGAATTTTAAAAACACAGGTTCTTTATGCTGGCTTTCATCATTCCTTCAGCACGGAGACTTCCACTCACCTTTTGAAATTAAATCATGTTACTTCATGTTTAATTCAAACTGATGAGTGCACAGAACACTTATCTGTGTTATCCAAGGATGTATCCCGACATCAACACAGTCCATAAATAATACAAAATCTTGTTTGACAGTCCATAAATAACTTACAAAAGGAGTGCATAAATGACTTCAAATGTTTGAACTCCTGCTGTTGGGGGTTAGACTTAATAAATAAATATGCCCAAGGTAGTTAAAACTTCACCATTTAACATAGTTCTTGGAGCATAAAAATGATTCAAATTTATTGGTGGAATTTCATTTACAGATACCCTACCTAAATTTCAGTTTTGGAATTTTAGAATGTAAATACAGAGATCAGACAGAAATCATACTATCCAGAACAGCTTCTTAACAATTGCTTTTGCCAATCAAGTTGGCATTTGTTGAGAAAATGAACAACCCTTACAAAACGTTTCAGTACCTACCCAGCAGCGGCACAATGCCTGCAGCAATGACATAGGGCAGGCAGAGTGACAACAGTAACACGGCAATGACTGGCGCGGCTAGCTTGCAAATTATAAAATGCAAATCGATGTTTCGAATTCCATTTGCATAGACCTGAAGAGAAAGTGAAAGTTAAAGTTACACTTCAAGATGTAAGTAATACACTGATTATCATTTCTCTAGCCGTTGTCTCCAATTTCAAAATATATTACTGAATCAATGCAACCAGGCATGGTGATAATTTGTAACAGTACAACTCTGTTCAACCAGATGAGATAAGTATGATGTGACAGGTTGAGTTGGCAATGGTGGAAGAGGGTATATGTTACAATAGAGGAGTGCTGATAGTTTGATGTTAATATAAAAAACAAAATGAAAAATCAAAAAGCATTCAATTCACTATCATCTGCCTCCACTGCACAGTATAATGTGGATTCTGACAGAACTTGTGTGTGATCTATCATCAAATAAGGAAGAACTTGAATATGAGAAAACACAAGGCACAGATTGGGGAAAACAAAATACCAATGTTTAACATACATATGAATAGCCATCTTAAATCATGTAACAGAAATAAAAGGTTCTGCCATTTTAACACTGCAAACTACAAACTTTTCAAAATTTCAAATACAGTATAAAATACTTTTATCAGAACCAAACACTATTTTTCCTCTTACTGCTATGAGCCTTATTTGAATGTTATTTCATCATCTGTTTCTATGCATGCGCTCAGTTCAATGCAGTTAATGTAAATGCAACTCTTGATTTGGGAAATACCCCATAATGAAAGCACAATAGCAGTCTCCTTTACATTTCTTCAGTGTAAAGGTAAAGTGTAAAGTCCTGACGAAGGGTCTCGGCCCGAAACGTCGACATCGCTTCTCCCTATAGATGCTGCCTAGCCTGCTGTGTTCTACCAGCATTTTGTGTGTGTTCTCCTTTACATTTCCTATCCATTCTTGTAAGAATTTTACCTGTTCAATAACAGTTTTCAGCCACCACTGAGGTCCCATCAGTGTTATAGCAGCAATTATTTTTGCATGAAGAACACCAAGAGCCCAATCCTATTGCAAATAGAAACATGATATCAAAAAGTAGAATTTCAGGTGATAGGTGCTAAGTCACAACATTCAATGTCTTAACAGCCTTGAATCTGGTTTAGAGAAAATTCAAGAAGGCTATCTTAAGTTTTTGAAACACTCCTCCCATTCCAGTTTTGATCCTGGTTGACCATGAAAATCTATTTAAATTTGATTTGCATCAATATTTTTTTTACAGATACATAGTCAGCTGAGCTATTTCTATGCATTAAAGACTGAAAAAATGTATTTAAGGATGGTCACGCACCTGCCAAGGGTAAAAGAGAGGTGTCTGATCCAGAGGTACTCTCAAGGGAGCTACGATAACTAATTCGAACAAAAGTCCTAAAAGGAGTGGAACCATTCCAGCCAACAACAAAGCCACTATTAATGTTTTCACAATCTATGGAGAAAAAAGTTGCAGAAAAACGTTAGAACATGAGGAAGCAGGACTCGGGGTAAGGACAAACGACCCTTGTGTCTACTTTGTTACTCAGTAAGATTATAATTGATCTAATCACAGTGATACACCACTACTCCACTCTCTACCAAACCCTCACAGCCCTGTAATTCAAATATTTAACAAATATTGCCTTGAACACATTCAGTTTGTCTGTATTCACAGTTCTGAGGTTAGAAAATTCCAAGAATCAACTTGCAAAGAGGTATTTCCTCATCCTGTCTAGAATGGGTAAACCCTACTCTGAAACTATGCCTCCTGGTTCCAGATATCCCAAATAGCAAACAATCCTCTCAGCACCCAGTTTTTAAACCTCCCTAAGAATGTCATGTGTAAATAAGATTGCCCCTCATTTGTCTAAACTCTATTGAATACAGGAACTTTTCTTTATACAACAACCCCTCCATCACAGGATTCAATTCTGTAAATCTTCTCTGATTGTCTCTTAAGTAAGATCATTCCTTAAATTTGGAGATCAAAACTATTAGCAATTACTCCAGGTAAGATCTCACCAGCACCCTGTAAAGCCACACTGAAATTGTCCTATTTGCAATAAAGCCCAATATTGCATCAATCTTGCTAATTTCTGATTATACCAGCATGCTAATCATCTGCAACAAATTCAGAAAACATTAGAAACAATCAGTTTCCAGCATTTCCTAGTTTTATATCTGATTTTCAGTATTTGCATTTTTAAGATATGAAGTTACATGGCAACCATCTGTTTCGTACACTCGGGTACCATCTTCCTTCCCAAATGCACTCCATTTAAAAAATAACCTGCCTCATCGTTCTTCCTTCAAAAGTGGATAAAGTCATTTTCCTACACTCCATTATTATTTTAAAGCCACTCACTTCTTATTGATAATTATTCCTTCTATGTCTTTACAGTTTTATGTCATCATCTATATTTGAATCATCAGTAAATCTGTAAACTTAATGTTTTCACCCCAGTCATTAATATAGATGGTAAACTGTTGATCCGATAGCCAATGTGAAAATGACCTACTTATCCTAACCTTGTTTTCTGTTAGTCAGACACTTCCCTACCTGGTACATCACCCCTCACTATGCATGGTCTTATCTTGTGCAGTATCTTTTTATCTGGTACTTTACCTACTGTAAACAATGGAAATCTGAGTTTTTAAAAAGATTATTAACATGTTAATAATTAATATGTTAATTCAAGGAATGATCTCTCTCCACATCCATCCACAAACACGGTCTTCTATTGCACCTCAATTAACATTACTTAGCTGCATATTTATCCAGAAACACATACAATTTGCCTTATTTTTAGCAACTTGAATGACTTACCATGAGGGACCACTCCTTTAGTTTCTGAAAAATAACATCTCGGCCCTGTGGCATCCAAGCAGCTAGTACTGTAATTGCTCGGATAGTTAACCAGCAGATGTATAATCCACAGGCAGCTGTGTATAGCTCATGAATTTTGGCACTCCCAGTCCAAAATGACATCAACCAACGACCTGCTGAAACTGCATACATAATACTATGAGAGTCTAACTGATTCACTGAAAAATGCAAAATACAGCAGAATCAAATCAACTCACTTTAACATTATGCAATTGCCCATGTTGGTTAGTTTTTTTTAATTAGTTTTTTTTTAAGTTCTCTTAGTTTTTTTTGGGGTTTTTTTTTCTTTTTCTTTTTTCTCTTTTTCTTAATTCCTTTACATTAATACTATGAGTTTGGGAGGCCTTATATATTGATTATTACATATCTGATTGTTTATTTAAACTATTAATTGTGTACTCTCAAATGTTTTGTACTCATATTTCACTTACGTTTTTCTTAAAATTAATAAAAAGATTTGAAAAGAAAGAAAAAGAAAGAAGAAATCAACTCACACCTTAAAAATAAAGGCCCCAAAAATATTTTAAATTCAGTTTTAATATAAACGCTGAGTCATCTAAGTTCTCTTTGAAGTGTGAAGTCCAACATTTTAGTACTTCAATTCACCCAGTCCAGTAACCCCATTATGATCACCTCTATAATTTTGCATTTCACATGCCCAAAAAAAATCATTTTTACTATTTAGTATTAATACTGAGAAAGGGAAAAGTTAATTATTTTAAATATCTACTAGCCACTGAAGTTTGGCTGGCCAGGCAAAGAAATCTTGTGTTCAACTAATATAAAACATTTAGTTGATACTCTTTACTCGTGAGGTTTTATCTTTAACCAATTGCACTTCAAATAGTAGAATTTAAAATGAGTAGTCTAATTCCAATCTGTCTTCATCAAATATACATCCCAGACAATCACTAATATTACTCACTAATACTATGCTTGAACATGCTGCATTATTCAAGTGTATTAATATCCACCCAGCATAAATCAAGAAACTGAAAACTTATGCAACAAATTCTTATTGAAAGTGTTGGGGAGAAGAAGATGCAGGTTTTCATGTACCTGGTAGTGTGAGGCAGATGAGACTGGCAATCAGCAATGTTAGACACATGAAGATGACCAATAAGAGGATCTAAAGGAAATAAAAAATAACCTTTGAGTGATTGAAGTTAGCTTGGTAAAAACATGACACGTTAAGCACAAGAACAAACTCACAAACTGCCTGAACTGCCAGCAAATCTTAGCTTAAAAAAAATAGGACAGGTCAGTTAGGACTTCGATGAGGAAATAGGAAATAGTGAACTTATGGTATTTTCCACCACATAAGGTGTTACAGTGATTTTTGGGTTTAGGTCATTTACATTTAGCAAATGGCTTTGGCGACCAGTCTTCTGTTCCTTGAAAATGTATTGTAGATTTAACTTGGAACAATGCATTCCTAAAAGCTGTGAATCCCAGTTCACAGACACCACTGCTGTACCTTGTTTTGTCGAATAAAGAAGCTGCTTTGTAGCTACCAGTAACTCTCTCCGGTGATTTCATTCACGTAACAACATTTGGTGTCAGAAGTGGGATACCTTCATGACCCATCATGTGGCCAGCGAATTTAGCAGTCTAAGAGGGTGAGTATTTTCTAAAATAGCAGTCCCACTTGGATCCGTTCGAGTCGGTGGTACACAGGAACACAAGGTATCACGAAGGCGAAGAGCTGAACTGGTAGATATAAAATTAGCGTGCGCGCATGCATGTGCACTTATGTAAGTGAGGAAACTTTGCGTGTTAATTGGGTGAGACGAAGCCACCAGTTGCGAAGGGTGGTTACCGACGGTTCGGGATGCCGGAGTGGGGGTGTGTATACTTGTTCAGGGAGCTGCATTTTAGTGTATATGTTTTGCAAGTGTGATGCAAAGGAATACAGCAGGCCTCATAAGTTCAGGTGTACAAAAGTGGCAGATTGTGGAGGACATACTTCGCGGTTTTAACTGGTACCTGTCTTATATTTTGTGAAGTGTGCGAATTAGTGTGGAAATATCTCAGGGAGAGGTTTTACCCAGATATACCTGCCAGGATGGCACCTATCGAGGTCAGACAACGTCAGGTCAAGAATCCTGATGATTCAAGCCAGCCCTTGACAATGATTACGACCATTTATAAGCCCTTCACACTCAGGGAGAAACAGCATTTTGTCTGAGTTGCCCTCACTTAAAGTCACCTGTGGGAATTCAGAATTCTGGCACAAGCTTCAGGAAATGGTTGAAATTCACCAGATGCACCCTAAAGATATACACAAGTTGGTAAAAGCAGAGTGCCCGAGGAATATGTGGGACAGGATATCCTGGGGGTGCGGGATGGTACCTGGACAACCACCGGGAGCGCCAGCCATGAAGAAAGATATCACTCTTTTAAAGGGGAAGTGAGGCAGCAACTGGGGGAAGGCGAGAGCAACTGTGGAATGATAATTGCAGTGATTCAAAAAACAGATGAGACAGCCATGGTTTATGCAGGACATAAATATTGAGCGTATGAGGATTATTCCGGGTTGGATAATCCAGCGGGGGGCTATCACGTCTTCCTGAAAATGCTGAAGGAAGGCCTGAGCTCAGCCCACCACGAAGTTTTGCTGCCCTATTTGAGTAGATCCTCCTAGGTTGGCCTTTCCTGGTACAAATTTATTTTTGTTAAGGAGGGCCAAGAGGAACTGTTAGACTGATTTTTGGGTTTAGGTTATTTACATTTAGCAAATGGCTTTGGCTACCAGTCTTCTGTTGCTTGAAAATGTATTGTGGATTTAATTTGGAACAATGCATTCCTAAAAACTGTGAATCCCAGTCTACAGATGCTGCTGGCATCTGTGGGATGGATGCAAATCAGAAGGTGTGAAGTTTGTATTTAGCTTCAAAAGAAAGCATTGTCTATAATTTGTAAATATGGAATTGTCCTTTGTGTTTAGCAAATAAATATCGAGCACCACGTTGGGCCAGCAGACCTTTCCACCGAAAGTGTCTTGGTATGATGCCTGCTGTATGTTTAGTCAAATAAAGAAGCTGCTTTGTATCCACCAGTAGTTCCCTCCGGCAATTTCATTCACGCAACAACAGAAGGCAGTTGAGGCAAAATCATCAAATATATACATGAAATTAGATATTGTTCTAAAGGCTAAAGCAACCAAGGGATATCCGTAATAAGCCTTGGAAATAGATGAGTCATGCAGTTATAGTCAACCTTTTTCAAGGATTAGTGGGCCCAATTGTTCTTGAAGCATTAAAAAATTGTAGCATCAAAAATACAGGAATATTTTCCGACCATTGTAAGTAAAGAATTTAAACTTGGATTCTGAGAAAACAACTTTAAAATATTACCTACCCTAAGAGGAAACTGTAAAGGCTTCCGATAAGGCTGGAAGCCTACTGGCCCACCCTGTTGCAGTATGGCCTGGTGGGCTGCATGAAGCCCTTCACCGACTATCGGGATTGCGTTGTTATTACGAGGCTGCTGATTGTTGTTTGCGGGTTGATTGGCGTTGTTCTCATTTTCCTCCTGGTCGCCAAGCAAATACGAATGTAGATCTCTATTAGCAAGAAGAAAATGCATTCAAGACATTAAGATGAGAAAGCAACAAGGTTTATACAATTAATTTTTGTAGCATACTGCTATTTTTGACACTTAGTTTGCTAAACTAAGTTTGGTGACACCTTTTGTTCATTGCTGACACAGCACGTGGTTTATAAAGAGCTCGAGTGCTTTGTTTCTGGGACTTTTTGGCAGGCAGCAGTCATGAAGATCTACTAGGCACACGGCAGGGGCCAATAAAAAGAAGTAAGCTGTAGGCAGAGACACAACTGTGTGAGTGGACAGTGTTAAGAGTGGTCAGGTTTTGGCTCAACAGGCTTGGACAAGAATAGGTGGAGGTTACAAGTAAGTTTCTTGTAATTTTTTCTCCCCTTTAGTTAGAAAATAGCTAGTTCTTGAGGAGTGGAAAATTGCAAATGCCACAGAATCAGAAATAGATTTTACATCATTGCCATATGTCGTGAAATTTGTTGTTATGCAGCAGCAGTATATTGCA
Organism: Hemitrygon akajei; assembly: GCF_048418815.1. Taxonomy (NCBI): domain Eukaryota; kingdom Metazoa; phylum Chordata; class Chondrichthyes; order Myliobatiformes; family Dasyatidae; genus Hemitrygon; species Hemitrygon akajei. The sequence continues at coordinate 31,242,668 of NC_133143.1, forward strand.
ATACATGTAACGGGGGGGTTTCTTTTTCTTTGTTACTGTGTATGTAATCAAAATGGCGTCTTTGTTTTGTTAAAAGTAGGAATGCTGGCGCCTGTGTTAATAGCAGGAATGCTAGCGTCTTTGTTATGATAAGTGCTGGAAGCTTGTTTGGGACTGTAAACTGATTGTTGGCGGGGATTTTGGGGAGTCGGCGCGATGGAGTGAGAGAGAGAGGACAGGATGCTGGAAGCTGGGCGACGGTCCCCGGCCCAAGGTTTTCGGTGATGAGAGGAGACGGAGACAGAGGAGTGTGGAGCGTCTGGTCGACCACCGTGGGGGTCCCAGGAGGCGGGTCGAGGAAGTCGGAGGGGATCGAATGGTGGCCAGAAGACTTCAGTAATTGAGCTCCAACGGTTGTGCACGAAGTGGTTTGGACTGTGATAAGTTTGGCGCCTTTTCTTTTTTTCTCTTATTCATATATACTGTATCGTTAGTAATCGCTTAGTTATAGTAATCTTTATAAATTGTACTCATTTAATCGCATAAGGTGTACTGTCTGTTTTTTGGGCGAGGCGGGGACATCACACAGCATCCACACCAGCTGATTACCCAGTTTGGCGGGGCCGAAGGCCGCTCCCCCTAGACTAGAACGAGTTTGAGCAATGCCTGAGGCGACCCAGGGGTTACAAATACATAAACTGTAAATTACAGCAAGTTAAAAAAGTTAAATAAGTAGAGTAAAAAGAGAACAAAAGTAGTGAGGAAATGTTCATAGGTTCAATATTCATTCCGAAACCACACGGCAGAGAAGAAGCTGTTCCTAAATCGTTGAACTTGTGCCTTCAGGCTCTCGTACAACTCCCTGATAGTAGCAATGAGATCACCCTGGGTGATGGGTCCACAATGATGGATGCTGCCTTTTTGAGGCATCACTCTTTGAAGATGTCCTGAATGCTGGTGTCCATGATGGAGCTAACTGATTTTGCTACTTTCTGCAGCTTATTTCAATCCTATGCAGTGGCCCCTCCCTCCCCACCAGATGGTGATGCAGCCAATTAGAATGGTCTCTGTGGTACATCTATTAAAATTTGTGAGTGTTTTTGGTGACATACCAAATCTCCTCAAACTCTTAATGAAATATAGGTGCTGTTGTGCCTTCTTTGTAATCAATACGATGGGCCCAAGATAGATCCTCAGAGATGCTGACACCCAGGAACTTGAAATTGCTCATCTTTCCACTTCTGATCCATCGATGAGCACTGGTGTGTGTGTGTGTGTGTGTGCCCTCATCTTGGGCACTGGTGTGTTTTTTGCCCTTTTAAAGCAGGTGGGTGACAATCCTTCTCTGTAGATTGTCACCTTGTCATGGTGGAGAAGCTTGTGTGGTCCTGAGATCCTGAGAGCGATGCCGTCTGGAGCTATGCTCCTGGTAGGGTCACCCACGATGGTAAGGTCAAGGGTGAGGTCCCTGACAAAGAACAATCCAACCAAGACTTCAATAGTGGAACAGGTGGATGAAGTTACTTTGAACTCAACGGCTGTGAAGGCGGATGAAGGCTGCAATAAATCAGCTCCAACTGTCGTGGTTTGCGTGCCATTAGAATTAGTTGGTTGATTTGTGAAGTATCGTGTGCTTCTTGGACTGCAACATCAAGTACACATTAAACAAATACACACACAGGCGTCTTCTCTCTGTGGGCCTCATACGCCACTTGAGAGCCCATAAATTGATCAACAGAACGAAGACCATCATCCTCGACCTCGAGGGATAGCCATGACGAAAACAGATGGGAGCTTCCGACCAGATGGTTCGCACAGGTTTTCAGAGTCCTACTAGGTACACCATCGGGGCCTGTCACCTTGCAAGGGTTCACCCACTTGAAAAACGTTCTGACGTTCAGAGGTCACAGGGTCAATGGATGTTGCAGGGATCCTCATACGGTAGCTTTATTCTCTCTTTCAAACCATGTATAAAAGGCATTGAGCTCATCTGGGAGTAAAGCACAATTGCCATTCATGATGTTACGTTTTGCCAACCCTGTCAGAGTTGTGCATCCAATCCTGTCTCTAACCCCAAACAGAATTCTTCTTTTGCTCTGGAGATAGCACTAAGTCGTACCTGGCCTTCCTGTATAGTTCTGGATCACCAGACTTAAATGTCACAGAATTTAGCCATCAGCTGACAACAAATCTCCAGGTTTATCTACAGCTTTTGATTTGAGTATGTAGGGCATGTTCTCATAGGTACACATTCACCCACACAGGTTTTAATGAAGTCAGTCACAATGGTGGTATATTCATTCAGACTTGAAGATGAATCCACTCTTTAAGAATGGAGGGAGGCAGAAGAAAGTAAATTGTAGGGCAGTTAGCTTGACATCAATTGTTGGAAAGATGTTGGAGTCTATTATTAAGGATGAAATTTTGGGATATTTGGAGGCACATGACAAAATAGGCCAAAGTCAGTAAGGTTTCCTTAAGGAGAAATCTTGCCTGACAAATCTGTTGGAATTCTTTTGAGAAAATAACAGGCAGTATAGGTCAAAGGACAGTCAGTGGATGTTGTTTATTGGGATTTTCAGAGAGCATTTGACAAAGTGTCACACAAGCAGCATGAGACTGCTGAACAAGTGCCCATGGTATTACTGAAAGATATCAGCATGGATAGAAGATTGTCATGGAAGATTTAGAACAGGGATGAGGAAAAATTCCTTTTGCCAGAGGGCAGTGAATCTCTAGAATTCATTGCTACAGATGGCAGTGCAGCCCAAGACATTAGGTACATTTAAGGCAGAAATTGATCAGGGTGTCAAAGGTTATAGGGAGAAGGCAGGAGAATGGGGTTCAGAGGGACAGTAAATCAGCCATGAATGGTCCAATTCTGCTCCCACATCCTATGTTCTGTTATAGATGATCATTTCAAAATCTGGATCATAAAACATTTTTAAAAGCAGTCATAAATGTGAGCTTAATTTCCCCAGAACAACCTTGAAGCTTTTCTCAGTCTTTTGAGATTGAAATGCCCAACTTAGAAACATTTAGGGACATAGCATGTTAAGTAAAAATGTATTAATTACAAGAATTGGTGCTAAATCTGCAATAACTTTACTGTAAGCTTTCTAAATTATATTGTGTGTCTTGATACATGTATCCCACAATTTTACCAAAAAATGAATGTGCTTTTTTGTTAAAATGTTACCCATTGTAAACTGGCAATATGGATTAGTGTACTCTTCCTTTCAAAGTTAGAAATGAAAGCTTTAATAAAATGTAAATAAATATCTAATCTATCATGCTGAAAAAAATATTCCAGAACAATTATACTATTGAACTTAGCAAAAGATGTTTATCCTCTCTACATCTCTTCAGTCAGTTGACTTACTCATTGGGAGACCATAATCAATGTGGATCGGAAAAAACATCTCCCTGTAGCTGACAAACAACACTACTGCACTTCAAGGATGCCCACTGCTCTACTCTTCTCTACACCTACAACTGTGTGGCTAGGCACAGCTCAAGCCATCTATAAATTTGCCGATGACACACTTAGGAATTTCAGATGGTGACAAGGACACATATAGGAGTGAGATTGATCAGCTGCTTGAGTGATGTCGCAAAAGCAACCTAGCATACGTTAGTAAGACCAAGAGATTGATTGTTGACTTCAGGAAGGGTAAGTCAAGGGAACACATACCAGTCCTCATTGAGGGATCAGTAGTGAAAAGGGTAGGCAATTCCAAGCTCCTGGATGTCAACATTATCTGAGGGTCTATCCTGGGCACAACATACTGATGAAATTACAAAGAAGGCATGACAACGGCTATATTTCATTAGGAGTTGGAGGAGAATTACTATTTTACCAAAGACAATCACTAATTTCTACAGAAGTACCGTGGGGAGCATTCTAACTGGTTGCATCACCATCTGGTATGGAGGGCTGACTGCACAGGATCAGAAAAAGCTGCAGAGAGTTGTGAAGTCGGCCAGCATCCAGGACACCTTCAAAAGGCGATGCCTTAAAAACATGGCATCCATCGTTAAGGATGCCTGTCACCCAGAACATGCCCTTTTCTCATTGCTACCATCAAGAAGGTGGGACAGGAGCCTGATGACACACATTCAACATTTTAGCAGCTTCTTCCCCTCCGCCATCAGATTTCAGAATAGATAATGGACATATGCATACTACCTCAATTTTTTCCCTTTTTTATTCTCTTTTTGCACAATTTAATTTTAAAAATATATTCATTGCAATTTAGATTTCTGCATTGTAGTGCAATATATCACTGCCATAAAAGAACATATTTCATGACACATTTCTGTGCCAATGATATTATACCTGATTCTGATTCTAATAATCTTCAATGCCAACTAGAAAGGATAAAAGACTGAAGAAGCACTTACAGTAAATACCCAGCTGTGACTGTCCAAGCTCGAACCAGCCCCTTCAACCACTGTCGCGTGTGTCCCTGTTCCAGTAGAGCCGGCAAAACGACCTGCAGAAGCAGCAGCTCCAATGACAGCTCACTGACTGGGGCATCACTATAGACAGAGGGAAAAAAGGAAGTTAAGACAAATACCAAACAGTCTATACATACAATTTATCAATGAAAAGATACGACTCTTTTCTGATTAGCATTACCTCTAAGGAAGGCTTTTGAATTGTTGAAATTTTTAGACAGCTGTCATTTTTCAATTTTATCAGTCTGAAAATGACAACTGGAGGACAAAGCATGTTAGATTTCACCTCCTTAAGTAGTTGCTACTTCACCAAATTGCAGAGGGTTGAGGTAACTTTGTGAAACAGCAATGGAAATGACCTGGGTTACTGGGAATGAAAAGAGGAAGACTCACAAGGTCAGTTCTGCTTTATCAGATGCCACAGCAACATTGGGCAGATGTGTCTGGAGAATATGAGGCCAACATAAATGGAAAAGCTTTCAACGGAATTCACTTCCATTGAGATTTTGCAGCTTACCAACACAACTATACTGGATTAAGTATTATGCTATGAACTAGATGTGACGAGGGACCTTAAGGTAAAAGAACCCTTAGGAGGCAGTGATCAGAATTTGATTGAGTTCAACTTGAAATTTGATAAGGAGAAAGTAAAGTCTGATGTAGCAGTATTTCAGTGGAGTAAAGAAAATTACAGTGGCATGAAAGTGGATGTGGCCAAAGTAAATTTGAAGGAGATGCTGGCAGGGTTGACAGCAGAGCAGCAATGGAGTGAGTTTCTAGGAAAATTGAGGAAGGTGCAGGGTAGATGTATTCCTAAAACAAAAGAAATACTTAAATGCAAAATAGTACAACCGTAGCTGACAAGGAAAGTCAAAGCTAATGTAAAAGCGAAAGAGGGGGCATACAACATTGCAAAAATTAATGGGAAGACAGAGGATTGGAAAATTTTTAAAACCCCACAGAGAGCAACTAAAAGAATTATTAGGAGGGAAAAGATGGAAGGAGGAAGGAGGAAGGCAACAGAAGGAAATTATAGACCAGTTAGCTTGACCTCAATGGTTGGGAATATGTTGGGAGTCAGTTGTTAAGGATGAGGTTATGGAGTACTTGGTAGGTATAAGATAGGACAAAGTCAGCATGGTTTCCTTAAGGGAAAATCTTGCCTGATGAACCTGTTGGAATTCTTTGAGGAAATTACAAAGGATAGATAAAGGGATGCAGTGGATGTTGTATATTTTGACTTTCAGAACCCTTTGACAATGTGCCATACATGAGGCTAATTACCACATTAAGAGCCCATGGCATTTCAGGAAAGTTACTGGCACGGTTGGTAGGAGGCAGCAAGTGGGAATAAAAGGATCTTTGTCTGGCTGGCTGCCAGTGACTAGAGGTATTCCACAGAAGTCGGTGTTGGGACCACTTCTTTTTATGCTGTATATACGTGATTTAGATGATGGAAAAGATGGTTTTGTTGCCAAGTTTGCAGATGATACAAAGACTGGTGGAGGGATAGCTATTGTAGAGGAAACAAGTAGACTGCAGAAGACTTAGACAGAGAATGGCAAATAAAATACAACGTTGGAAAATGCATCGTCATGCACTGTGGTAGTAGAAATAAATGTATAGATTATTTTCTAAATGGGGAGAAAATCTAACAATTTGAGATGCAAATTGCCTTGCACAGAACACCCTAAAGGTTAACATGCAGGTAGAATCAGTAGTGAGGAGGGCAAATGCAATGTTAGCATTAACTTCCAGAAGTCTCAAATACAAGAGCAGGGATATGATACTGAGGCTTTAAGGCACTGGTGAGGCCTCACCTTGAAGACTGTAAACTGTTTTGGCCTCCTCATCTAAGAAAACATTGGCATTGGAGAGGGTTCAGAGGAGGTTCACGAGGATGATTCTGTCCGTGAATGACAGGGTTATCATACGAGGAACGTTTGATGGCTCTGGGTCTGTATTTGTTGGAATTTAGAAGGATGAAGGTGGGATCTCTTTGATACCTTTTCAATGATGAAAGGCCTAGACAGGCTAGATGTGGAAAGGATATTCCCCATGGTGGGAGAATCTAGGACAAGAGGGCACAGCCTCAGGATAGATGGGCGTCCATTTAAAACAGAAATGCAGAGAAATTTCTTCAGTCAGAGAGTGGGGAATTTCTGGAATTTATTACCAAAGACAGCTACTGAGGCCAGTTTACTGGGTGTATTAAAGGCAGAACTTGATAGGTTCCTGAATAGATACAGCATCAAAGGTTACAGGGAGAAGGCTGGGGAGTGGGGCAAAGGAAGGGGAAGGAGGATCAGCCATGATTGAATGGCGGACCAGACTCGATGGGCTGAATGGCCTAATTCTGCTCCTCTGTCTTATATGGAGGTGAAACATTTTACAGTATAGCACAGGAACAGGGCTTTCAACCCACAATATTGGGCCAAACTTATTAAGCTAATCCCTTTTGTCTGCACATTTTCCATATTCCCCCCCCCCCCCACCCCCCCAACCTTTCAGAACACTCTTTTAAATGCTGCCATTGTACCTGTCTCTACCGCTATCCCTGGCAGCACATTTTGGGCATTACCACTCTGCAAAAAAAAAACTTGCCCCAAACATATCCTTTGAACATTCCCACTCCCCTTACCTTCATGGTCTGTAATATTAGACACTTTGACTCTCTACCCTATCTATGTTTCTCATAATTTTTATAAACTTCTGTCAGGTCTCTGAGCCTCAGCCTTTGCCTCTCCAGGGAAAACAATCCTAGCTTCGTAATGTAGTCCTTAATGCAGCAGCTTGGTAAACCTCTCCTGCACCCTTTCCAAAGCATCAACATTCTTCCTATAATGGGCCGGGGTAATGCGAAAGAGACCAGAGCTGAATTTAATACTCCGGATGGGACATAACCACAGTTCTATAAAGCTGCAACATAACTTCCTATCAAATTCAGTGGGTCATCTAATAAAAGCCTTTTTTGCCACTCAATCAATGGGTGCAGATACTTCCAGGAACAATGGACTTGAACCCCAGGATCCTCTGTACATAACTTTTTTTAAAGACATACCACATTAAGAATTTAAGAAAAGCTTAAGAGTGCATTGTTATTGGCAGGGGAGTGTCAAACTTTTAATTACGTAAGGTACACAGGAAGCAGGACATTGGTACCATTTCTACAACTGGGTGTGAAGTGAATGCCAACGTGTTTTACAGCAGTTAAAAAAAAACACCAAGATATTAGCATCAGGAAGATTGTACGGAGCACTTACCCCATAACAAACTAAAGTTAGTACAAGGTATGTTTAAGTGTAAGTTCAGTGGTCATTTAGTATAGATGATAAACATATACCCTCTGCTGGGATGTACGAATAGGGTCTCAGGACTCTGGTTAATTAAACCTTTCAAGGGACAATGGACATTCAAATTGTCAGGATATGGCAGCCCAAATCATATTGCCGTTGGACATTTAAAAATCAGGAATGCCTATTATAATATTGTTGTTACACAAGATAACGTTTTACCTGTAAAGCATTACATTGTATGGCAGAAAGTCAGGTAGCAGAGTCTTAATAATACGAATTGGTAACCACAACATCAGAAGGACTATCGATCCAAAGACAATCTGCAATGAAAAAGTCAACACCCTCATATTTAACCAAAAGAGCTATGTAAAACGAAAAATAAATGCTTGAGTTGTTTTACTTATTTCTCACATGCCTAGAAAGTGTGTCCTTCAAATGTTTTCCATTTTCACCATATAACCATATAACATTTACAGCACGGAAACAGGCCATCTCGGCCCTTCTAGTCCCTGCCAAATGCTTACTCTCACCTAGTCTCACTGACCCGCACTCAGCCCATAACCCTCCATTCCTTTCCTGTCCATATACCTATCTAATTTTACTTTAAATGACATTACCGAACCTGCCTCTACCACTTCTACTGGAAGCTCATTCCACACAGCTACCACTCTCTGAATAAAGAAATTCCCCCTCGTGTTACCCTTAAACTTTTGCCCCCTAACTCTCAAATCATGTCCTCTTGTTTGAATCTCCCCTACTCTCAATGGAAAAAGCCTATCCACGTCTACTCGATCTATCCCCCTCATTATTTTAAATACCTCTATCAAGTCCCCACTCAACCTTCTATGCTCCAAAGAATAAAGACCTAACTTGTTCAGCCTTTCCCTGTAACTTAGGTGCTGAAACCCAGGTAACATTCTAGCAAATCTTCTCTGTACTCTCTCTATTTTGTTAATATCTTTCCTATAATTCGGTGACCAATTCACCATTTTCTTCCAGTTATTTGTATAATTGTTTCATTTTGAGCACAGAGTCAGAGCAATACATGGATAGAGGTGCTTTGGCCAGAGTCCACGCCGATCGCAGTGCCCACTCATCTGGTCTCAATTTCCTGCATTCAGCCCATATCCTTCCAATCCCCACTAGTCCAACTACCTATCCAAGTGCCTCTTAAATGATGCCATTGAACTTCTCACAACCATTCCTCTGGTAGCTCATTCGATATACTCACCACCCTCTGTGTAGAAAAAGTTACCTCTCAGGTTCATATTAAATCTCTCCCCTCTCATCTTAAACTTGTGTCACTTAGTTCTGGACTCATCTTTCCTAGGGAAAAGACTGTTACCGACCATCAAATCCATGTCTCTTATAATTCTAAACACTTCTATGACGTTGGCTCTCATTTTACTACGTTCTAAGGATAAAGACCTAACCTGACCAACCTCTCCCCATAGCTCAGGGCCTATGTAACCACAATTTCTATAATAAAGTTTTCAAAACTGCACACGTTACTCTAAGTGCAACTTCACCAACAACTTGTACAACTGCTACATAATGTCTCTTGTTGACTTCGTTGACAACATCCATTGCCCATCCTCACCTAATGTTTTGCTCATCTGTTCCAAAACAACTTTTAAAAGTTTGTTAAGCATGATCTTCCACACACAAAATCATGATGATCATCCAAATCAGACTTTGTCTCTTCAAATATTGGTAAATCCTGTCCCTCAGAAACCCCTCCAGTAATTTCTGAACACTGAAGTCAGGCTGACAAGCCTGTAGTTCTCTTGCTCATCAGAACTAGCCTTAAACAATGGAAAAACATTAGCCACCTTCCAGTCTACAGGAACTTCCCCTGTGGCTAACAATGAAGCAAATATCCCTGCAATTTTCCTATAGTTTCCTACAAAGTCCAAGGACCTAGGGCTTATCCACCTTAATCTGCTGGAAGGCTGCAAATACCTCATCTTTTGGTAATATGAATGTTTTCCAAAACACCTCCACTTGTTTCCCTTATCTCTTGAGCAACCATGATTTTCTCTTCAGTAAACACAGAGGAAAAATATTTATAAATATTCCCATCACATTTTCTGTGGATCACGGCATGGCTACTAGTACAAAGGATAAACATCAATTTTCACTGATTGGAGCGTTTAAGCCAAAACCAACAAACCATACATAATATTGAAAACCAGCCTCTTCACCAAAATTCAATCATTATTCTGAACAAGAATCCAGTTACTGAAAAAGTGCCACTGATCAAAAGCTACAGAAGCAACTGGTGGAATGTGCAAGTTTATGTAAAACCCGTTTTCATCCATATGCAAAACAAAAATAATTGAAACATTAAAACAGTCAGTGTTCCACCCCTCAAATGGGTTAGCCACTTACTCATAATCCTCTTAAATACCATGTTATCCAATCTGAGATGCTGATTAATTCTTCACAACCAAGTACTTTTGCACATTTATTCCAAATATTCCTTTCTGCAAACACTCTGGGTAACTCGTCTCTGTTCAATAATTTACCTCAAGAGTACAGGACACACGTGCTTGGGGTGGGTAGGGTTAGTTCCTAGAAATACATCTATATTGCAATTTTCTCCAACGCAAACTCCTTTTACCAGTTGAATCCCACGTTTTAAGCAAAGATGGGCCCCAAGGAACAGGATGCATTTTATTGGTGATGACCAAGTGACCCACTGCCAAGGATAACATTAAACTCTGCAGATGGACAAGGCTCATATGAAAAAAAAATCATTAATTTTTATTTTCTAGTTATTCAATACTGTGGGACAATAAAATTTGCATATATTGGCAGTCACAGCTAAGCCTGTCCTTCATCATGGCATCTCTTGTCTGAATTTAGGTGAACAGATGCCTCAGAGTGCAGCACTGCCTCACTCTTCCTCTGCAAGGTAGATACTCTGATATGTAAAGCTCATGGATTCAAAAAGTTAAAAATTAGATTATCATCATATGCACAAGGCAATGAAATGCTTACTTGCAGCAGCACTACAGGCAGGTATCATCAGATAGACATCATTTGCAGGAAAAACAAGTTATACGTAGCATTTATAAGAAAGAACACAAAAATATCCATTTTACTGCAATGACTCAAGTGATCATTTTGGCTGAACTGTAGTGATTATGGTTTACTGATTGATTCAAGAACACAACGGTTGAAGGGAAATAGCAGTTCTTGAACCTGTACCTCTTGCCTTATTGCAGTAGTGAAAGATAGCATGGCCAGTATGGTGGGAATATTTGATGATGGATGACGTCTGTTTGAAGCAGTGTCTCCTGTAGATACAGTACTACCAATGGTGGCGAGGGATGTGCCTGTGATATATTGGGCAAAATCCTCTAAACTCTGCAGCTTCTTACATTCGTGTGCATTTGAATTGCCATACCAGACCATGCTACAACCACTCAGGATACAAACCCTGGAGAAGTTTGTTAAAGAGTGTCCAATGACAAGCCAAACCTCCTTAAGGGATTAAAGACATTGGTGTTCTTTTTTTATGAAAGGGTTTTGGAAATGGGACTATCAGGAAAAACGATGGAATTTGAGGGTTGGTGCTCTTGCGAATAGGGTGATGTTGAAGGAGTTCAGCAGGGTACCAGGGGTGAGTTACTGGAAGTGGAGTAAAGGTTGACGGATTACCGTAAAAAACTGGTTATTGCATCTGAGTTTCCTCACAGTCATCAGAGAAAATGTTTCAGCATTACACTGAGATAGCTATCCACATGTCCTCAGACTGGAGATGTAGCAAAGGGGGAGCTTAGATCTAAGTTTGACCCAATTGACAGTGTGACGCCATATCCAAGTTAAACTGCATCACAGCACAGAATGGTTAAAAATAAAAATAGGCAAAATTTGTTCCTTTCACATTGTGTTTATTTTACATCCTCCCCAACATAAATTCTGAAGACTGAATTTTAATTCAAAGCTCAGATCTTTGGGTAATGATTTGTCAATTCTGTTACTTAAATGAATGGCCGTAATGCAGGGGGTTCACCTGTAATTTGTTGATGTGTACTTACCACAGACAATATGAAGCGCCTGAAATGTCTATATATGGGTAAATGGATCATCTCTTGAACTGGGTTAAAGTCTGGATCATTCAAATTTCTTAAAAACCATAAGACGCCAGGTCTCAACACCTAACAGAAAGTAACAACTTTAAATAGTAACAGCAATAGATGAAAGTCAAAAACTATAAGGTACAAAATATACTTTGAAAAATGTTGTTTTTGACAAAAAATATAACATTTTAGCAGATTTCTTCATTACCAAATAGAAATTAATAAATTTTGTTGTACTGAAAATAATTGCATACATAAGTATTAAATTCACATTATAGGATTTATTTTTTTAAAGTACATTGAAAAATACTAACTTGGATTTGCAAAAAAATTAGATGCATT